>NW_026947494.1:78322428-78922428 GCF_034190915.1 Cavia porcellus | reverse complement strand
ACTTATGGATAGAAGAATACAGTATGCTTTTTATTTACATAGAATCAGTAAAGTTATATGCTAGTATTTTATTACTTTGAAACATATACTAATACAATGTTCACTCTAAGGCACATGGATTTTTAAATGTCAGGAGTGAAAAAGATTTATATCCAAAATGAGAGAAAGATGTATTTTATTCCAAGTATAATTGATTATGCTATGTATTTTATTCCAAGTATAATTGGTTATGCTATGTTAATTATTCTCAAAATTCCTATTTTTAAACAATATAAAAATTAAAATGTACTTCATTAATGTGTGTGCACGCTTGTCACATTTCTGTATTTTTAAATCAGGCATTATTGCAAGTACTCATACACATATTCTGAACTTAACAAACACTAAACATAGTTAAACATTAGTGCTAACTTTAGATTGTTGAATAAAAATTACTTTTGAAATAAGTTTTGATCATTATATTATTTTGTAGAAAAATGAGAGGAGAGGGGCCAAAATTCACTAAGACCGAGCTCACAGTTCCCTGTGGGACCTTACTCATTAGGTATTCCCAATGGAGTTCCACTTGCATCGCATTAAATGTCATTTAGGCGATAGTGATTCTGAGTTTATTAGTGTTTCCCTTGCGTTCCAAACAGATGCATGCCTGCCTTCATGTGAGTGTTTAATAAACATCTCACACTTCACATTGGCTGTCAGATATCTGCCTCTGGTAATGTGTAGCTTATGTCCAAGGCTTGGAAGTCATCTTTGCAATCTTTTTTGAAAATGTCTCTTAGCTAACATGGCAGTGACATTACCTCGGTCCACTGCGATGGCATTGTCTTTCTTATGCGCCTTGTGTACTGTTCTCATCATTTCTCACCTGATCTCCTTCATTAACACTTGCCTCCTACAAATTTCCACTGTTCTTTTGTTTAAGATCTCTGCTACACCAAACCTTAGCTTCCCGTCTTCACTCTCATCTTCTGCCCCTTGAGTAATAATTCATCCTAAATACCTCTGTCATATTTGTCAACTATCAGCCTCAGGTTCTTTTAATTTTTGCCTTCCCTTTGAAATGTTTTAGATAGTTTACCCTTTTAGTCCTTGAGACCTCTCAGATGTCACCTCTGAGCAGCATATATAAATGGCAATGCCCTCTGAGCATGGTACTCTGCAGTGCTTCTACCTGGATGTCTGACATATTTATTATATTTAAATGTTGTATTAATGCTCTTATGGCTGGTCCTGTCCCACTTAAATGAAAGATCTATAAGACAAAGCTGTCAACTCTTTGGTCAGTGGTATTTCTTTATCCCAGAACAGTGCTTAGCATTCTTGAGGCATGCAATATTTTTTATTGGATGTCTATTGCATACTTATTATAGGTATAGGGTTACATATAATACTTTCTCAAATAGCAATGTGCATATGCAGTCTCAAAAAATATTTCTACAGTTATTTTCACTTGCTTAAAAGAAGTAGCCATTTGGGAAAAGACAATATCTAATGGGACTGGAACTGAAATTGTACTTTTTTATCATGAGACATTATTTAGAAGAGCGATAAAGCCAAGCCAAAAGTGATATCATCCATATTAATGAGTACTAATTGAACATTTTGGCTCCCAAACTTCCCCTTCATCTGACAAAATGTGTAGGATTAATTCGATACATCCTGTATGAGGTTGTGCAGCCAGATACCACTTCCCCTAACGATCAGCCGTGTTTATGCCTCCCTGGGCAGAGCTTTAACACACTGTGCTGGGATATAGAAACTGTGATGTAGTTTTGGGTGACACAGTATTCCCTTTATATCTGATGTTTGGACAGATTCACGGGAGTCCAATCTGCTACTTAAAAGCTTTAACTACTTCAGGGATTCAGTACAAGCTGGATAGGTTGCAGTGGTGAGATATGAAGATAATTAAATAGCTAAACCATAGCACCAATTAAGAAAGGTAAAATGATATGCTTCATTTGGTTCTATAAAAAGAAATAAGAAAGGTTAGGTGATAATTCTCCTTAAGAATATAAAAAGTAATTTTTCAAACATGGTGAACACTTATTTTTAATCACATCAAAAAAAAACAGTAAGACACATATTATAGACTGTTTTGAGTGATAATGTTTATAAAATGGAACACTAGAATGCTGGAGAACGAGCTCTTCATAACATGTGTTAATGAGCATGATGGGCTTTTAATGTTTGGGGCCATTTAAATGTGCAATTGTTTGGCTCTTCCTTGAATACAGGGCCACATGCTTAGCCACAGTTCTTAGTGCACTGGGACTTTGGATGTCCTCATTTATAAAAAGCACTACCCCTGCAGCCAATTCTCTGGAAATTCATGTACTCACCACTTATAGGATACTTAAATATAAATATGGTGATTTTTTAGTATGATGTAATAATTTTAAGAAGCAGAATATTAGAATTAAAATGCTAAATATGTTTTATAATCATCAATTAAAACTCTTAATCTTATTAGGTAATTTTGAAAGTTATCCTATCTAATAATGTTATAAGAAATTAATCTGATTACTTTGTATATCTGTTGCTTTATTGTTCTAATTTATGTTAACTGACAATACTCAGGCTTCTTTCTTTTTTTTCCTGTCTTTAATAATAATAATATTCTGGGGGAAATTTGAATATCAACCAAAATAATAATGAAGCAGATGTCAATATATTAAATAAGAAATCAAGAATTTAAATCAAATATAATTACCATCAGAAGTTTCTCTGGTAATTTTAACCTGTCCACTTCCTTAAATATTCTCAGATGAAGAACTATTTCCAATGTGAAAGTAAATCAGTTTCTTTCTTGGGCTAATTGTGTGTTTTTAAGTAGAGTTTAAACTATAATGTGAAGATAAGTTTAACGAAGGAATCGTTATGAACAGCATAAAGACAGAGGCATATTATAATGAGAGGGGATTGATTATGGAGAGCATATTCCATGCTCAGGAAAAGTAAACTTAGTTTTCTCAAAATATTGGTCCATTGTACAGAATCTGCTTCTGAATCTGGTAAATCTCAGGGACATGAAAGAAGAAAGCTGTGCCTTTTACAATCCAACTTTTATGGAGGAATAGAAGACTAAGATAATTCTAATCTTAGAACATGGCTTTTAACTCTGATAGTAAGAAAAATCCATAGAGAGTGCCTATATATTACATTGTTAGCATATTTTACTAACATATTTTAGAATCTTTACGTGTTCATTATAGCAACTTGTTCAGATCATTTACGTTAACCTTTTCTATTTTTATTTTTATGTATTTATGTTGTTATTCAATTTATTGTTTTAATGAATACACAGGAACATGAAAATTTTACAGATACTGGTTGTGATGTTTCAAATCATGTACATATTTTTAATGTTTAAATTAGGTTAACATACTTATCTCTTCAAATGTTTACTATTTCTTTAGTGAAAATATTCACAACCTTTTCTTCTACGTTTTTGAAATATACAGTATAACAATTGCTATGCAGTTGCCTTACTGTTCAATAGGATACCAGGACTTCTTTCTCCTAACTGTAATTTTGAACTCACTGATTATCCCTTCTCCAGCTGTCCTCCCCTCTACTCCCTGCAGGCTTCCTTTACCACCATTCTACCAGAAACTTCTATGAGATCAGTGTAGATTTCACACAGAGGGAGATCAAGCACCACTTGTATGTCTGTCTGACTTAGTTCATTTACGAAACTAACTTTGAATTTTCTAAACCTTAACTTTCTCAAATACAAAATGGATAATGGTAGAACCTCATAACAAATGTTGTCTTCCGAATAGAAAATATTATTAATTGGAATAATAGATAAATATATATGGGGGCTAGCCTTTAGCATTTATATAGCTCTGTTAATCTGTGACAATTCACACACCTGTAAGGGCACAGGCCAACCTACAGAGTGTACACCTGGCCTTGGTTTATATGATGTGATATAT
This sequence comes from Cavia porcellus, assembly GCF_034190915.1. Lineage (NCBI taxonomy): Eukaryota > Metazoa > Chordata > Mammalia > Rodentia > Caviidae > Cavia > Cavia porcellus. The sequence continues at coordinate 78,918,487 of NW_026947494.1, read as the reverse complement.
TTGATATACGCAGACTGGGAGCAGAGGCAGGTTTATCTAACAATGTGTATTCTGGAAACCATGTTTCCTTTTCAGGGTGCACACTGTTAGCTGCTCTTTCAGAATGTGGAGTCTTCTTAACTCTAATTTGTACATTCCACAGTCTACTACAGTGGTACCATGACATTATGTGCATTCTTGTGATTGTGAGTACCAAAACTATTCAGGATTCAGACAGCTATGATCTAGTTTATCAATAATGATCAATATTAGTGATTGATAGCATGGTAATTATTAGTGCTATCATATGGTACTGGCGATATTAAGGAGCATTCAGTTTGTACCCAACACTTCAGTAAGTAGTACAGAAGTTCTGCACAAGAGCCTGAATCAGGTACTATCACACCCTTCTTACAAATCATTTGTAAAGAAGTGAAGTTATTAATGATGTTAACATTCAAACTTCAGGTAAATGACTTCAAATATGACTTTATATTTAATCCTCAAATAGCTTTTCTAATGGGGAAGTGGTGGATTTGTTTAATATCCTGCTTTCATCATCAGAAACACAGACTATATCCAATCTTATTTATCATTATAAAGATTAAAGGAGAGAATGTATTTGAAGAGTATGTCCATTTATACTAGAGTTCATAGCTTCTTAAGAAGGAGTAAATTCAAAGTTGCACCCATTCATTTCCCAGATAAGATAAAAAATCTAGATATGTGAATAGATTTACATATATAGAACTCATATATATATATGCACATAAATCAAATTTATTTTATTTTAGTTGATTTTAAAATATCTGAAATAGTTTTATTTTAAATTAGTAATTATGAAATTTCATTTAAGTCACCTTTTCAAAATTCAAAATTTTCCTTCCTATTTGAGATGAAATTTACTGGTGAACATTTGAGCAATCACTTAGAGGCTACTTGGTATTGAATTACTGTAATAGGCATTAAGTGGTATTTTAATAGGAAGGTAATTTTAGTATCCTCATGCTATACAATAGATATAAAATGTTTTCATGTGTTACTTCCCCTTCAGAAGTGTACTTGTGTTGATTTGATATAACCTAAGTCTCCTGAATTCTTCTGCAAACGACTGTGCTGCATGTTTCAGATGTATAAAGCAATGCTAGGTGAAAACACTTGTTCCTTATGTGTGCTAAGAATGTATACTTTTCTAATGTATTCAAAAGTCAGCAGGTATTTATGAATACTTTCACAGGCTTTCAATGTATATTTGTATGGCATACATGTAAAAACAAGACAGAGATTACATAATATTCAAGTAATACAACTTAACACAGATATTATCTGTCACAAACATTACAACATTAGTACTTGAGAGGAGTAATCCTCAAATACTCTTTCTGTTGTATGATATACGTAGACTGGAAATATTTGAATGCATTTTCCATTTTCTCTTTTTTAGAATCTAGAGATACTATTCCTAATATTTTGATTGATGGAAAGATTTTCATTGCACAGTAATGCCACGATTATTATTTTCACAAAAAAATCAAAAATAGTGTCCTAATAAGATATTAAAACTAACAGTTTCTTTATAGCAACTGAGCTAGAACCGATCAGGAAGGTTGCGTATTTATTCACTTTTGAAAGCCTCATCCTAGATTTGTTCATGAAATATGGTTTTTCTAGTATGATTTTTCTTCTCAGATTTAATGATTAGTGTAACTGCAATAAAATAAAATTCATTATTTGTGCTGAAGAATCTTTCCTAGGTGTTTTTTCTATTCATTTAAAAAGTCACAGTTTTGATTTGATTTAAACACTTCATGCCTATGACTGAATGATTGCCTAGCTCATGATAAGCTGAAGTGAAATAGAATTAACCTTAACATGTGTAAGCATCACTTACTTAATTGATAGTTTATAAAGGAAACCACGGCTTATAAACACTGGTGTGAAAATGTTTTCTTGATTTGGCTGTTCCTCTTTCATGTCCACACTCACCTTTACGGATGTCATTTACTTAGAGGTAAACAAAACTAAACATTGTTACAGTAATAAATAGATCTCAGAAGTAGAGAAGGCTGCTTGCCATGTTGTCCAGGGTTGGATGAACAATTCCAGTGTTAAGGATGGAAGAAGCCACACTGACACGCAGAAAAAGTTACTGCCACAGCTCACTGATTTTCACATTCCTTTCTGCATTTTGTCTTTTAAGTTTTAAACAAAAGAGCGAATGTATGTTTGGTGATATTTCTGAGCACAGCAACTCTTTAAAATATATTGCTTATTTATTTTCAGTAAAAATACACATACTGACTGACGAATATTTTAGGAAATCTTGTTTTATTAGCAAAAGCTAGTAATGTGTATGTACTGCAGTAATGCTTTGTACTGCTGGGAAATGCTATGCAAAGGTCTGAAGAAAGAGCTCAGGAAACTCACATTAGTTCTAACAAGACAAAGCATACTTCTGTGGGAAAAGTCCTCACTAAGACATATGTACAAAGATTTCTCTGGATTGTTTAGCTACATAACATCCTACCATTACAGTAAGTAATTTCAATGAGCAAAGGTATTCTAGAGGTCACTGCGAAAAATTATACTCTGACAGAATATTTAAATTACTTGTAGAACGGGCAGCTCAAAGAAGAGATTAATCATAATATGTACTCATTTTATTGTATATCAATTTTGGTATCACAAATACCTGATATTAGTTGAGAATGATTATGCTTTCAAATCTAGGCCAAAATTATATATCATGTCTTTTTAAATTATCATTATCAGGTCAATTAATTCTTTCCATTTTATAGATGAGTCAAGAAAGCTACAGATAGGGTGTCTAATTTTTCCAGATTACCTACTAGTAAATGACAAATCTTCAATTTAAACCCAAACTATCACCTCACTAGGATACATAACCACTTGACATAAGAAGATATATATATATATATAGATAGATAGATAGATAGATAGATAGATATAGATATATAGATAGATATAGATATATGATCATGTCAATACACAAGAGTATATATGTACTCACGTATGAATATGTATATATAAGTATTCGTAAATATTCATTGTGCCATTAACATTTCTAGCCAACATGACTCTCTATTTGTGTGTATCCTAATATCTAATTGCCCTGTTAGTAATATATTTCTTCATTTGTGTGTACACTGATAGTGATTGCCTCTACTCAATGAAAAGAAACAAAACACAATCCTTTGAAATGGTACAGGAAGCCAAAGTGAAAACTCCAGCGAGGAGAATTCAGGGTCCCATAATTCAGATGAGCATTTTTGAGGCAAACTGTTAGTGTTTGGGCTACAGCTGCTTTTCACTAACAATCCGCAAAGATACCTGAAACTACCTGCCTTTTTGCAGGTTGTCCCCCCGCATAACTGCCCATTGCTCTTCAATTTAAACCCAAACTATCACCTCACTAGGATACATAACCACTTGACATAAGAAGATATATATATAGATATAGATATAGATATAGATATATAGATAGATATAGATATATGATCATGTCAATACACAAGAGTATATATGTACTCATGTATGAATATGTATATATAAGTATTCGTAAATATTCATTGTGCCATTAACATTTCTAGCCAACATGACTCTCTATTTGTGTGTATCCTAATATCTAATTGCCCTGTTAGTAATATATTTCTTCATTTGTGTGTACACTGATAGTGATTGCCTCTACTCAATGAAAAGAAACAAAACACAATCCTTTGAAATGGTACAGGAAGCCAAAGTGAAAACTCCAGCGAGGAGAATTCAGGGTCCCATAATTCAGATGAGCATTTTTGAGGCAAACTGTTAGTGTTTGGGCTACAGCTGCTTTTCACTAACAATCCGCAAAGATACCTGAAACTACCTGCCTTTTTGCAGGTTGTCCCCCCGCATAACTGCCCATTGCTCTTCAATTTAAACCCAAACTATCACCTCACTAGGATACATAACCACTTGACATAAGAAGATATATATATATAGATATAGATATAGATATAGATATAGATATAGATATATAGATAGATATAGATATATGATCATGTCAATACACAAGAGTATATATGTACTCACGTATGAATATGTATATATAAGTATTCGTAAATATTCATTGTGCCATTAACATTTCTAGCCAACATGACTCTCTATTTGTGTGTATCCTAATATCTAATTGCCCTGTTAGTAATATATTTCTTCATTTGTGTGTACACTGATAGTGATTGCCTCTACTCAATGAAAAGAAACAAAACACAATCCTTTGAAATGGTACAGGAAGCCAAAGTGAAAACTCCAGCGAGGAGAATTCAGGGTCCCATAATTCAGATGAGCATTTTTGAAGCAAACTGTTAGTGTTTGGGCTACAGCTGCTTTTCACTAACAATCCGCAAAGATACCTGAAACTACCTGCCTTTTTGCAGGTTGTCCCCCTGCATAACTGCCCATTGCTCTCAGGTGGTCAATTCTACCTCCTTCTTTCCTAAAACCCTTTGGTGCTTTTCCAACCTTGCATCTCTGTGAGTATCTGGGCAGGATTGGAGGGCTTCTAGGCTGATTGCTCTTACATTCGCCTTGCAGTGAAAAAGGATGCTGCAGCCTCTGTCTAGCACATATATTCCCCTCCCTAGCTCAGAAATTATTTATTGTTCCTTGTTCTGTTTCTTGATCATTTTAACTCTCATAAATTTTTGCTATTTTGATTTCATCTGCTTCACTAAGTGGATGCTCAGATGTTCCTAGGAGTTCATAAAGTGAATCAGTGTGTGAGAAATGCTTTATAAACAAGAATAGAAAACAACAACAATTATTCAGAGATGCTGAAATTTTATTTGCAGAGTTCATTAGAGAACCCTTTGGAAGAGCTTCAGCACTTAGGTAATGAAATTGAAAATGCTGCTTCAAGTTTGAAAAGAGTAATGAATTTAAATTTTGCCAAGAGAATAGAAAAATTGTTCATGAAGCTCATTTTACAATTCTATTGCAGCATTGCATTTACAAGAATGAAAACAGAGCAAAAATTTCCTAGCTGGTAATGACATTAATAAACATTTTTATTACAAAGAAAGTTAAGACAAGTGTGTTAACCATAAAGTGGCAAAATTTCTGAAAACTGTGATGTTTGGTAATAATTTTTCTATCAATGTTATTCATTTTAAAAGTCATTGTAGATCTCAAAATATGCATAGCCTAGACACAGAATATATTATAGTTGGGTAAAATAACTTCTCATTAGACTTATGGTCAAGTGAAAAATTCAGAAGTGTTCTACTAATCTCATCTCCTGCCCTCATTGGCCTTCAACGTTGCCCAGCTTTTCTTACAGTTTCTGGAACGTGCACTCACTGACCCTTGCTTTAGGACTCTGACAATCCTACCCTTTGATCTGGAAAGAACATTCTTTCTGTCCAATTTTATCATTAATCTCCTATTCAGTTTTTAGTGAATGCATAAAATTTACTTCCTAAGAACATTCCCCTGGCTTCTCAACTTATGGTGACATCACATCGTATTCTTACTTTTTATAATGGTACTTACTGTAATTAGTACTACCATATTTATTAATGTCAATATATTTTTCCTGTTTTTGACAGCCTCTCTAGACATATGGCCCAAATTACTAAAAAATACTTAACAACCTGTTTATTTTTGAACTGTGCTCATCCAACAGGACTTTTTAATCCTTTCCCTGTAGACAAAATAGGAGAATCATGAACATAAAGGGAACACATTGTTTTAGCTTTTTGGTCATGTACTGTTAACAACTGTCAGAGCTAAATTGCAAAACATTGGAAGCAACTGCCTTTTATTAGCTCTTTTCCACATATCACAAGAATCTAAGTAGGAAAAAAAGAAAAGTTATCAATTTTAACTCAGACCCCCTCCCAAAAAATGCCACAGATTTCCAACTAATATAATTTTCAGTGTCTAGTACTGAAATGTTTATGAACATACCTCAATCAATGGAAATGATTAGAGGTTCAAAATTTTCCCTATGATGCATATATATTTCAAAAGTTATTGATGACATGCTGTATTGTTACTCTAATAATTGTTAGCTATGTTTTTTCACATTTTAATATATCTTGAAAATGCAAAACATATCAAAATTAAAATACACTGAAACTGGTGATTGCTTTACGGGAAAATTTCTAACAGGACCCACAAACCATCAATGCAAATCTTTTAACTCAATAAAACTAAGTACACAAGTGAGAAAAAAAATAAAAATAATTTTAAGAAAAACCCAGCATCATTACTGTGAATATTGCTAGATGCATTTTCTTTTTTTCATTTCCCATATGTAGTTTTACTTTGCTATGACAATATATTAGAGGATAATCACATTAAAGGAGTAAAGTCTCAGCATTTCAGAGGTTTTCAGTTCATGCTCGCAAGTGGTTTTTGGTGAGTTAGAATATCATGGAGGAAGCATGGGACAGGGAATAGCTACTTAGTTCATGGTGGTGGGAAGCAAAAAAGCTTGATTTTATAATAAAGTCCATCGTTGAAACCCATTAACCTGTGAGTTCATAAATGTATTAATCCATCATAAATGAAAGCCTTCATGACACAATCATCTCTGCAGTGCTTCATCTGTAAGCACTGCTACACTGGGGTCCAGTCCTTCAGTGCAGAGCTTTTGGTGGACTTTAGCATCCAAACCATCACACCATGGTTTCATGATTTTTAAGGAGTTTTGGAGATCAATTCAGTGAGAACATTGCATACCTATGTAGTTCTTTACATTCTACCAGCATAATCATAATCACTAATTTCAATGACTTGCCTTCTCTGTATAGAAGAGAAATGATGATCTCTGTCTATAATTATAAGCCAAATTCAGTGTATTGCATTTTGGTAGCTACACTGATAATTAGAATTGAAGTCAGAAACATTAATATCTGTTTTATGGACAAGCTATTGTGGTAACACGAAGAAGCGATGTGTTAGGTGTGACTTTGAAGGCTGGAGTCTTGATTGCTATAATCATTTTTAATGAAGTCCTAGTGTTGTAGTATGAGTGTTACTTTTTGACTGTGGCATTTGCACCTGGCATTTGCCCACACTGATGCAAGATATTGCCACGGTAGCATTATGAATTGATGTATGCCAGCCTGTGTAACTCCAGGTTTTCATCAGGACAGTGACCTGCTGGACCGGCGGAAACACTGCTTCACCGTGCAGTCCGAATCCGGGGAGGACCTCTACTTCTCCGTGGAGTTAGAGAGTGACCTCGCTCAGTGGGAAAGAGCCTTTCAAACAGCCACTTTTCTAGAAGTGGAACGGATACAGGTGAGAGACCGCAGAATGTAGAATCCTTGCTTTCCAGTGATACATAATTGATCCCCTGGCATTCTAGTATATGTCTAAAGTAGTATCAGTGAGCATTGACCTCCTTATCAATTTACCTTCACAAGAACTAGCCAGTATTGTCAAATTAGTAATAAGGAAGTCCTGAAGAAAGTATTACTTTTCCCACTATTTTATCTTTCTAGGCTCTTGCTAGGATTCATCAAAAATACTTTTCTAATTTTAGTTAAACATAGCTCTAGTTTGAGTTTGACACTCAAATTCTATCATCCATACACAGTCTATCATGCATAGACATTTTCCAAATTTATGCAGTACCCAGCCCCACTAATCACAACTCCTACCAGAACATTCTTGTTGGTCTTCTTCCCTCTTATCCCTTCTGAAAAACAATATTGTGCATTTGTTTTCTTAGACCCAATTAAGCATGTCATTCCTTATATTAAACTGTAGGAAGCTTGATATTGTTTTACTCATTTACAACTGCACTCTAATGCACACTGCACACCATAATTATTCAATAAATATTTACTGAATTATACTTCTTCATTGTGAAGTCATATCTGAATCAAACTTTGTAGAACCTTCAGTTTGTACAATTCAGGAGACTCCAAAATGGAATCTAGAATTGTTCTGTGACTGACCTGTAACAGATCTGAGGGTTTAGGATGGGTTTGCTCTGTGAAAAAGAATTTGCAAAGCCTAAAGGAATCCTTTATTTTGAAAACAAATATGATGGTAATACAACTTTGATGATACCAGAAGGTTTACCTGTGACAGGAACTCAATGTGCATGCTAAACTGATTACTTTTTTCATTCTGAACTTTAATATGTATTGTATCAATTTGTGCTATGACATTACAACTAGAGTAAAAATGGAAATCTCAGATTTCAACTGACTTTTTCTAACAACTCTGGCTTTATCTTCGTATATTTAAAAATTATGAGAAGGCTGCAAATACATTTGTAATTTAGCTGTATAAATTATTAAACTATAAACTACTAAATAAATATTTTAGTATCAAACTGGCAAAATGAAAACATCTTAAATATTATTTTATTCTGAGTGTCAACATTTAAAATAATTTCAAAAAATATATTGTAATTGAACAAAATTTGAAAAATTTTATTTATATTTTAGACTTTCTCTTCATTTACCATTTTTCCAGAAAATTCCACCTCACTAGGAAAAAAATGACATATTCTTCAAGTTGATATCTATTTAAGATTTCATTGTAAGTAGATTTATAGAAATGAGACAGAGAAGAATTTATAATTTTGCTTTGCATGCTGACATGTTCTTGTGTTCTGGGGTTTTGAATTTTATAAGATGTGGTTCAGTGGGATCCTTTGAATTAAGTTCTTACCCACTCCCGAGACTGGTTTAATATCCATGTGAGGAAAAATAAACAAACAAAAAGATGCATGTCAGAAGTGAAATGTAAAATACTTACTTTTTAATTTTTAACTTTCTACTTTATAATTTTGTTTGTGTACTGTATGCTAAATTAACAATAATGGGCTGAAAAATTTGGTAGCATGATTTTCAACATTCAAACACTTGAACATATTCATGTGAAGAATTTTATGTTATCAAAATTTCACTCATTGCATTTAATTAGATAGTAAATTAAAAGCAATTTATACTGTAAAATAGGCAGAAAAGAAGAAAATTAACAAAATTCTACCCTCATGTAATTCACAAATAAATTTACCTCTTTGAAATGGTATCTGTTAATAAGACTATACTAATACTTTCTAGTTTCTAGTCATTTAAACTAGTTTTGGTATTATTTATAATCTCTAATGTACTTAAGAATTATATAAACACCTACATATTTGTTTGAAGAGGTGACTGTGAAAAGCATTCACTAATAAAATGTTCAATATTGGCAAGTTAGCACTTTAAAATTCAAAAATATAGCAAATAATGAAACAAGATAATGAAAATTTATATAAGTAAACTACGTTTCACTGGTATTAAATTATACTAAAAGATTTAATTCCCTTATGATGTTTTTAGTGTCTTTACAATTTGCTCAGAATAAATGGTTAGTACTGATTAAAGGCAGGTTTTATAATCATACACTAATTTAATTTGAATTTTTTTAAAGTGACTTTTATAGAAAATGTGCATTATTTACAAAAATTTATGTTATTTTGAAGTGTTATATTTTGTCTGTAACATTTAGCTGTCAAGAGCTTTCTAAAATCTTTATTCTGTGTGTGATTTGTCTTCAAATGTTGCATAATATATAACTGCAAAACCTTTCAAATTGCTTTTGTTTAAACTTCTCTAAAAATAATAATTTTATCATTTTTTCTCTTATAATTTAGTTATCATTACATAAACAGAAATTAAACAGAAAATATTTCAATATTAATACATAGTGAGTACATTCAAGCTATATATTCATTAATATTATAAATTACAGCATTAAATTTAAATAGGTCTCTATAGTATATTTTCCCATTAAACATTTTTAATGTGTAAATTAAATAATATTTCTGAACTTAGTAAGACATAATAAATACACTATACTAAATGTATTTTGACATAGGATTTTTTTTTTTTTTGAGAAAAGATTTTAGCTGTGAAGTTCAGGTTGGCTTTGAACTCAGAGCAAATCCTACGCACTTAACCTCCTAAGTTCTGGCCTTACAGGTATATACAAATACACCCAGGTGGAATATTCTTTTTTAAATGACAATATTGAAATTAGAAAAAAAATAGGAAGAAATGATACAATCTTGAACATTCTTTGAGACAGATCTCACTACTTTTTTCTTCTTTTGTTACTGGGAGTCAAACTCAAAACCTTGTTTTTGCCAGACTGAAGTTTATGCCACTGAGCTCTAGCATTGGAAACCTTGAACATTCTTTAACGTTAATGGTTTTAATAAAGTGCTAATGAATGGATACAGATATGCAAAATGCCCATGTATTTAACAAATATAATTACATACATAAATGGACTTTTGATGTCCGTTAAGTATGATCTCTCATCTACTTTTAAAAAATTATCTTTATGGATAAGTTGGAATGGTCTCGCTTTCCTTTCTAAAAATAGACTTAAATATATGAATATCACTTTGGTGAAGATGTATAGTGTTTAGCCAAAATTGCAATCAAAATGTGATTTTTAAAATATATTTTATGTAAAGTGCTATAAAATAAGTATCATGTGAGAAGTGGCATTTAAAAATGTTAGATGTGTAACTCACTATCTTACTGATCTTGTATGTGGATTATATATTTGGTACATTTCACATAGAAGAAGTGAATTATAAGTGAAATTATAATGTGAAACGTTATATAGCAAAATCATGACTTGAGATCATAATTATTTCTGCAAAAGCATTTGTAATCTAAAGCACTTGTATGTCAAAGCAAATTTTCCCATAAATAATGGGAACCCATAATTTATTTCATGGCACAAAAGTATTCATACAAAAATATTATAATACAGTAATATAATAGAAAATAGTAAACAGAATTAAAATATAAAGCAAAAAAAATTAACCTGCACTTGGAATGGTCTCAATTTTCCTTTATAGCTTGTATGAGGGAGACAAGAGAAAAGAGGGCTATTGTGTAGGACGATTTTCACAATTAGTGTAAGAACTATGGTTGTCTGTTGGATCCATGGAATCTTTCTTTTTGTGTGACTTTTAAAAGGAACCTATCCAATGATACTGTCTTCTAACTCTTTTTGAGAATTTACTGGAAACATGACATTGTATTGTTAAACAAATTGATAGCTGTCACTGCTACAGCATATTGACAGCCACGTGGTTTTTTTCATGTATTCCACATTTCCCTAGTCTCATTTGAAGTGAAGAATTTCATCATCCCCCACTGAGATCTCCTCCAAGATCTCCTTCTGTTGGGAAAATATTGTCCATAATCCATCAGAGAGAGAGAGAGGAAGAAATATTGGGAGAGGGAGATGGAGAAGAGGAGAAGGGGAGAAATCATAGATGATGTGACATTCAGTATCGAGTACTAGTTTTATTACAAAATTTCACTAGCACATCTAGTTAAAATTTATGAAAAATATGTGCTTGTCTTGAAGAACAAGTTAGTTACAATCCAAGATTTTACTGTTTAGTGAAACTGGGAGTTTCACAGTAGTTTACGAATAATAGAAACACAGGTATTCTGTGCATACCATAGTGCACCACGTTGCATGTAAGAACCAAGATATTTTGTATCTCATTTTATCCTATTTTATATCCATATTTGCTCATCCCCCTAAACATTAATATAAATAGAATGATAGCATAATCTGACTTCAATGTGGAAATTTATTAGCTGTTGTTTTTAATTAATTATTTTTTGCAAGGTTGAGGATGAAATACCCACCCAGGCTTGTGATGCTTGGCAAGCACTGTAACTCTGTGCTACAGCCCTAGACCACGCATATTGATTTTTAAAGAATTTGTATTTCAAACAAGTATAAGCAAATGATAAAATACCTGTGGGTAATTGCTTATATCATATAAAAGAACATATACAGATTATTGAATTCAAGGTGTCTTTTGCCTTGGTTACAGAATCTCTATAAAATGTACCTGAGAGTTCTTTATTATAATACCCATGAAATTGGTATAGTGAAAATTTAATAGCTTTATTTTTAATATTTAATATTTACATTCAATTTTCTACTTTGTGTAATAAATATATGGTGATATTTCGGCAGCAGGATGTAATAACTTAATATAATCTCACCTAAACTTAAATTTTTGTAACAGTGTATTATCATAATAGCAAGATTTTGCCCCCTATAAGCACACAGTGAGGAACAAGATTGGAAGTTTGACCCCAAGAACTCCTGGGGAGATCCAAGAAACATTCTTAGTTTGTATTTGATTATAGTAAAAGGTTTATAGAATATCTTTCTTTATGCAATTATGATTGGTATTATACTAAGCATTGTCTAAACTATTTGGCCGTCACAGCCCCTTTAACTAACAGTATCCTCTATTCTATCTAGTGCAAGACATATGCGTGTGTACTAGAGAGTCATCTAATGGGCCTCACGATTGACTTCAGCACAGGATTTATCTGCTTTGATGCTGCAACCAAGGTAATGTGTTTGGGTTGGCTCTGAGAAATGTGTTGCAACCTTCTCTTTCAAGAACAAGTGAAATACCTTTGAATTCCTTTCTTCACTTAATTGCCTGTCATGTGTCAAATGCAACATCTTTCTTTGTTGATCAAAGGTAAATTATATTTTAATCTGTTTATAGAAAATATTAAATTATAGACATGCACCACAAAACATAACTATATTAATGTAAATCTATCGATTTATAGCACAGATGTAAGAGCAATGGGTATTGTTTTTGTTTGTAGTTTTGTTTTTTTCCTTCTATTCAAAAGAAATGGCTTCATACTTGAGAGAAGATTCATTGCTAAGAAACAAATTTTCAAACTTTTTCTTAATGATTTTTCTGATTCAGTATCTACAAGATGAAAATATGAAAACAGATTTTTATAAATGACAGCTTAGCATTACTGGTAAAATGGTGGAATTTTGAGTCTTGCAGTTTCTAGATAGAGAGAACATCAACTGTAAACATTTGACTGCAGAAGAATTTTGTAAAATCTGATGAACTGCTCTTTCTATGAAGTGTGCATCTTCGGATGAAAGATACTTATCCAGAGAGTCATATTTAAAAACTCATCAAACACAGTGATTATGGAGCAGTACATGATGAATCAAAATATTATGCATTATTATTCTATTGTAACCAGAAATGATCTTAACTTCTGCTGACCCACACCCAACTGCTTCCCTGCTTCTAGTCACTGCTGCAGAATCTGGCTGTGACTCTGGTCCCCAGGATACACATTCTCTCCCTTCCCACTGGAATACCTGCTTCCTAGATCCCCTCTACTTTCTTCTCTATCCAAGTGTGGATTGTTGACCAAAAGACTCCTCACTGATTTATGGATTAACAAATAATCTTTTACGAGATAAGACACATTTTACAAGCACATACACACAAAATAAAAAGTCACACAGATGTGTGAGGAAGGTTGGGGTGATTTGACCTTGGGAATAGTGCCAGTGTAGCGTTGGAGTCCAACAAGTCATAGCTGGGTAGGATGCCATTGTAGAACTTAAGATGTTTCATAAACAGCAGTTAAGGCTGTCATGCAGCATTTGAATTATTTAGGGATCAATGGTGTTTCTTTTTAACAATCACTAGGAAATTAATTAGCCCATTTATTTGGCTCAGATTTGGTTTTCCATTATGTGGGCTTTGTACAATGACAAATACACACTCCTGTAAATTCCAGTGGTACTTCAGATAATTTTGCCATCAAATCAGGATAGGCCCATGACTGTTAGATAAATGTAATGTAATGATTTAAGTACTCAACTAACTAGGCTACTAATTTTAGAAATAAACTCATTAAACAGCAGATAATGTTTGTTTTTCAAAAGGAAATATAACCCGTGTTGTCACCAAACTGTGTTGCATGAATGTGGGTGTCACTAGTAAATAAGACAGAAACAAAAGTCATCTAAACGCATCTTATGTATCTGAATCTCTTCTGAATTTATGTTTAGGGTTAGTAAAATCTAAATGCATTTTAGTGTCCTATTGTGTAATAGAGGAGAAAACAGTGATGTCAACACCCTTTACAACATATTGGTAAACTTCTGCCAGAACTAGAACGGAAATGAGTAATTAGTAAAGAGAATCAGATAAAACTGGTATGATACCACCTATAGGGGACACTATCTAGCAGAAAATAAGAATTTGATTATTGTAAGCCTGGCACGCAGGAAATACTCAACGCTTCAGGGGGAGCAGTCACTGTCCTTCTCTTTTCTTTTCTTTTTTTCTTCTTTTCCTTTTCTTTTATTCTTTTGGAAGCATTAACCTTTAAGGGTTTGAGGAGAAAAGAGATTTGAGGAGAAAAGAGACTATACAAAGCAATATAATGCAGATAATGATGCTACCCACCCGGACTGTGATGGTGACAGCTGTCAATAATCATGCCAAGCTAGTGCACATAAAATGAGAGCATCTTGGGGAAATAACTGGGTGAACTTTACTGAAGGAGGCTTGCCCCACTCCATGTAGTGCCTGCAAGTTACATTTCAGTACAAAAAGGATTGTTGTTACATACAAATTAAAATCTATCTTGCTCTAATATTTATTAAAACAAGTGACACCAACTGTTTTTTCTTCACTTGATATTCTTGTGGTAAGTGACCTTAAGAAAATATGCTCAGAGGATTTACAAAGAAATATGGATTCAGGAACACCATTGAATCAGGTCTGCTCATGTTTATAGATGAACACATTTTATTCTGCACTTCTTCTTAACCAGGTCTTCCAAACGTGAAGTTACCAAGTAGACAAATCAAACTGACGGTGAAACACACGCTCTAGGCAAGGGGGGACTCTAAGTGAGTTGTTAAATGAGTTGCAGCAGATATTATTTTGTCCATATCAGTCATGGAGAGACTGTCTGCATCATGGCTTTCTTTAGACCTTGTGCTTCATTTTATGAGAATTTAAAGTAATGAACAACAAATTGAAACAACACTGAGAATGAGGATCAAACTGATTTTAGATAGCAATACAGTGCTAAAAATTTGGAGACAGATGCGTATCACGATATCACACTACTCCTAAGTGCTTGCCCTCTGTGCTTGAAGTTCCCAAGGAAAGTTAATTGCATTTGCCAGAGTACAAAACGTACTGAGTTGCACACTGTCTCATCTAGAGCATTTTTACAGTATCCTCTGAAGATTGGTTCCAGAATCAGTGCAAGGTAAATAGATATTGTACTATACTGTTGAGAGTAAAATGATGAGAAAGAAAAGTCTGTGCAAATTCAATACAAGATGTACATCTTTCTGAATATTTTCCAGTTATGGTTGAGTAAGTCTGAAGATATAAAACCTGCAGTTATGGGGGAGGTGGTGAGTGGGAACAAGTATATTTCAGTTTATACTAGTGCCCTAAAATAATGTACATTTCCCAGTGTTCCTTTACAAAAGTTTATTACCATACCCCAGCTTGTACTTTGTAATCTTCATCCTTATTAAAAAACAACCTTTTCAGTGTTAGAAAAGCATAGCCTCACTGCTGTGTCAAAGTATAATCTTGTAATTTTTAAATAATTCATGTAACTAAAAATATGTATTGTTGGCATTTCATTCTTTTAAATTTCAAGGCAAATTTTTATCTCTCCTCTTTCTTTACACATTATACTTTTATTTTATGAACAATAAAATGTAAAAATAAGAATTTGCCAAATAGGTATTATAATTTAAATGGATTAAAATTAATAGTTGGAATAGTAAGGTTTGGGAAATTTCAGCTTCTACTTCTTTCTGGATACTAATAAGCTGGTTCTGGTTTTATTGTATGATGCTGTGCTAAAACAACAATCATATTTAATAAGATAATAAAGAAGTTTTCTTGTGAAGGACAGAATGGGAAACAAGGTGGATGGTTTACGATCACAGATAATTGACAAATAACTTCAGTGAAACTATGAGGATTTAATTCTGCTAAAGAACTTAAAAGAGAATTCAAAGGTTATTATCACCAGATTTTGGCATAGCATGTACACCCCTTTTTTCATGTGATGAATGTTTAACGTTTTCTTTCTGCCAAAGAAAGAGTATGCCTGATACTGGATATTCAGCACTGAATGTGGAACGTAATTTTACTTCAGTGTAATAAAATGTTGTACTTTTCTTTATGTATCATGTCCAGGATTATGAACTTGCTAATGACCAAATTATTGGAATGCATCCTGTTTGCTACTAGAAATTGCAGGTCTTCACTTGTGGTCAGTACTCGCTAATATACACGATTTCACAACTATATTTTGTATTAACTTCCCGTCTTGGGCTCCTTGATTTCTTGTTCCATCTTCCTTCCACCTACTTTTTAATCTATTTCAATTTATGTTTTCTTTCAGTTTTCATTTCTTAGTAGTACATTGGTATTACATTATGATACATTCCTTATAGTATCTTGATACACACACACACACACGCACACACACACACACACACACACACACATATATATATATATATGTATAACATCTTAATTCTTTCATTCCTTTTCATTTCCTTCATCCTTCTCTCTCCACGCCTTGATCCATTTCCCATTTGAACAAAATGTGTCATCATACTTCCTGTTATCTATTTATACATTTATACATTTTTTTTGAGAAATGTCTGTTTCATTGTCTACCTTTTGATTGAATTTTTTGGTGGGTGTCTAAATTTTTGAGTTACTTAAATATTGTAAATATTATTGATTTGTCTGAGGAATAGCTGGTAAAATATTTTCCCATTCTGTAGGTTGTCTCTGCACTCTGTTGTTTTGTTGGTTTTACAGAAGCTTGTTAATTTGATACAATTCTATTTGTTGGAGCTTGGTACTGTTTTCGTGTGCTGCTGCAGTTTTGTCCAGAAAATTCTTGTTCCTGGGTCATCAAGGGTTTTATTTATTCTCTATTCCTGCAGAGTAAGTCTTTCTGTTCATACATTTAGGTCTTTGATCCATTTTTATTTTAGTTTATGCATTATGAGATATGTGACTCTAGTCTCCACTGTCCACATACTCACTTTTGCTTGGTCCTTTGTCAAAGACCAAATATCCAAATGTGCCTGAAGTTGTTTCTGCATCCTTTCTGATCCTTTCTTTCTCATTTATTTGCACCCTGCTTTTGAGCTACTGTCTTGCGGGGTTTGCCCCCTGACCCCAAGCCGTCACTGGAGCTTTGTAGAACTTGAAACCTGGGATTGGGCCGCCCTTGCCTTGCTCTTGTTGCTTAGAATTGCTTTGCTGTTCTAGGCCTTTTCTTGTTCCAAATGAATTTTGCAATTGTTTTCTCTCTTGCTGTGAGGAATGCTGTTGGTATTTTGAATGGGATTGCATTAAATCTATATATCAGTTTTAGGTATATGATTGCTTTTACTGTATTGATTCTACCTCTTTGTGAATAGAAGATATTATTCTGATAGGTGTCATCTTTTATCTTCTTTTCAGAATACTGCAGTTTTCACAGTAAAGGTCTTTCATTTCCTTTGTTAGGTTAATGCTTATTTAATTTTTCCTGATGCTAGTATGAACGTTAGTTTTTTCTTATTTTGCTGCTGATTTTTGAATGTTGATTTTGTATATTGCTACATTCATAAATTTGGTTTTTAATTCTAGGAGTCTTTTGGTGGAATTTTTGTATCTTCTGTGTAGAGGCCCTTGTGATGTACCTACATGTATTATTATAATATGGTGGTTTTAACTTTTGGAATGATACCCAAGAGAGCTATAGCTGGTGAATTCCTATTATTCATCTTTTCAGTTTTATTTTAAATGAGTTAATTAAAAGCAATGATACAGAATTTCAAAACAAAATAAAAGAATATTAACAATGGTTAATATATTGGGCACTGATACCTTCAAAGTGGTTGCTTAGATTATAAGATATAGACATGAAAAAATGATCAAACATTGAAAACATGAACTTTTTAGTGTTTTAATGTTAGCTTTAAATTGCGACAGGAAGGATAAAGTTACACAGATGAACATTTGTAAGCAAAAGTAGAGCTTAGTAACAGAGGAGATGAAAAATGAAGCCTGTAATTAGCAGTCAGATTATGAAAAAAAGTCTCAATAAGGAATTTTGTGTCATTATTAAGAATAAAGGAAAACTTAGATTTCAAAAATAGCAAAGCAATTGTCATATATGTCTGAGAGCACAAATCTAATAGCAGAGAATATGATTGTGATTGGACAGTGTAGACAAAACTCGGATTCTGAGTTCACACAAACTACACAGTGTCTCGCACTATGAGGTTCCTAACTATTCTTGTGGAAAACAAAGTCCAAGAAAAGTATTATTACACAATGAAAGGGAAAATAATAATAGTGTAGCCACAAGAGTAAGTGCAAGATGCTCAATACAAGTTTAAGTTAAATTTCAAGGAAAGATAAGTAAAGCGGGGCTGTGATAAGGGACCTGTATATGTCTGACCTAAATTTTAGTTGTATTACGGAAAGTCCCTCTAGCTGTGTGACAGTGTGTGGATGATGGGTGAGCGGCCTGAAAGCAGTGGATACTCTTGACTTGATGATTTCTTTTGATGATTTTAAAGAAATAACGTTCTAATTTCTTTGAATCATGAAATTTAAAAATTAAAAGTGAGGTAACATTTTAATCTAAACCAAACAGAAAAAGGCTGAATATATTGTTAAAATGTGGATGAAGACAGCCAAGATCTCACAGCTGTAAAACAAGCAGTACATTCCCCGGGTCTATACGCTACAGCACAGGAGTCTGCAGCAGACTTGAGGCTCTGTTGGTAGCAATGGCTTCTCATAAGGAGGATAAGGATAATATCTAGGGAATTTTAGAGTCTCAGTGTCATTGATTTATAGTTTAATATCTTGAATAGCTATTGAGATATTAGCAGAAGGACAGGAATGTACACATAGCTTTCAGTTTTTACAATTGCACATTTAACTCATGATGCTGTTAGAATGTCAAAAGCCATCAGATTTTGAAGGATGGCTTGTCTCACTAATTTTACTTCTTTATTTAAGAGAGGGAGAGACCAGCTCTGGTGTCATTTAGAGACCGCTAAGTATCATTAGTTAAGACCTCCATACATTGCATGACATCTTCTAAGCCTAAAGAAGGGATAAGGATAGAGGCCAAGTGATCATACACTGGAATACACTTCTGGACCATCAATGCTGTAGGCAAGGAAAATTTGAAAGTCTGTTGATATTTTTAACACTCCTGCCTTTGTAACCATTCAACTGTGCATTTTCTTATACATCCAGGTGGCAGCCAGGGCCACAAATTGGTTTTACAAGACCAATGAGTGCCATTGAGGCCTCCCTGTCTGATTCCAGGGTGACCAAACCTTCCTGTTGTGAAAGAGTCATTAGCCTGTAAAGTTACTGTGTGTACACACTGTTTGGAGGAGTGTAGTGAAGTTAGGCCAATAAGAATAGGAGTGAATTTTTCCCAACGTGGTGGGGGGAGCTTTTTACTGATATGTCTTATCATGGGGATTCACCACATATTTACTCACCCATATTTGAAAATAGCCATCCTGATATCTATGATTGTTGGTGCTCAGAATAGGATGCTTACTTTTATTTAATAGGGACCTCACTAGTGCCTGTGGAGAAGTTTCAGTGGCATTGTTAGAAAATCTTGATTATATCCAGGACCATTAAGAGTATAGTTTAGAGGTGATTCTATTACTTTTTAATGGTGGGCTAAGCTATGAATTATTGGACTTTGTCATATATCTCATTAATATAGTCTCATAGTTTATTCCAATCATCTCCTTAAAGTGGGGATTCTCCTCAAGAAAGTCCTGATGTACTCAACAAGGGGATTAGGCAATATATAAACTGCAAGAGGTTTGCTGTAATGATTCTGCATATTTCTGTGCCCACGTTAGAAAGGAGTTACATACTCCTTTACATGGTGACATCATTAGTAAACAGGCTAATAGGAAGAGTACTTATCTGAAGACTTTGTGTTTTTTTCTTAAGTAGGAATCAAAAGTTTTTTATGGAATCACAAGAGTATGCAGGTGGTTATTCACCTTCAGTGACAGTCTCTGAAGTTTTCAGCGCTTGAGTCTGATGTGATACATCCATGAGTCCAGGCCTGTTGTCTTAACCACACAGAAGTGGTCAACAGGGTCACATTATATGACCCTTCCCAGGTTGGTCCTAAGGAAGAAGATGATGGAGGAGGAGATTTTACCAGTACATGGTGATGTATAGGATTGATTTCCCTTTTCTTTAGGATGAGCTTCTGTTAGTGCTTGAGGAATTTGTTGGAATTTAGCCAAAGATCTGACATCTTTTAGTGAGATGTCTGTTTCTCTATCCAGAAAAAAATCATTGGTGAGAAAAGGACATCCATAAATCATTCAAATGGACTGAGACCTAAGATTTGAGGTGTGCTTCTTATCTTGATAAGGGCTAACGGTAGTAAATGAGGCCACTGAAGGTGAGATACCTCTGCCATTTTACAAAGATGTCTTTCTAGGGTCTTGTTTACTTTTTATATTTTTCCTGATGACTGTGGCCATTGTGCACATTGGAGGTGACAGAGAACACCCAGTGCCTGAGAGACAGTGTGGAACTGTTGCTCTAAACAGAGGCTTACCATCACTCTGTAAGGTCTGAGAAGTCCAAATCTGGGGATGATTTCTGAGACTAAAACTATTATCACCTCTTGTGCTTTTTGTGTTATACAAGGGAAGGTCTCAACCCAAAAGTATCTACCTAAACCAGTAAGTACTAAAGCCCCTTACTTTTGGACATATGAGTAAAATTGACTTCCTGTATTCTCTGGGATATTTACCATGTTTCTATACATCAGAAACTATGGTTTGGTTAAAAGTATTGTTTTTTGGTAGAGATCGTGTCTCAATTATCTGTCCTATTGCCTGGGAAAGTCTTTCTCCTATGAATGAAGTTGAGGTCATCTGTTGGGACTTGTTTCTCCCCAGATGAAAGGTTTTGTGCAAAGATTTAATAATTTTTCGTTGACTAGTACCAGGAAGGAACAATTTACCCATCAATTGTAACCATTCTGATGGCAGGAACTGGCATCCATGGAAGAGAGCCCATTGGACTTCTGATTGAGAATTTTTGGGTCAAGTATGATCAAGGGATCCTTCCTAGATCAGAGGAGCCTGAAGAGGGGTCCCTTGGGCAGCTTTTTTGCTGCCAAATGAGTCAATTGATTACCTTGTGATACCTCATCAATTCTCTTTACAGTGAATTACTGCCACTTTAGAGGGTATATAGATGAATAATAACAGATCATCCATTTTCTTATGATACATTATGGGAAATCTATTGGCTGTTGGATAATTTTTTTTTCATATGGCTGTGTGGATATGTAATACCAGTAAAGTGTATCTTGAATCAGTGTAAATATTGACTTTTTGTCCTCTGTTGATCTGTAGGGCCCCGGTCAGGGCTATGTGTTCTGCTAGCTGAGCACTAATTCTGGACATAAGTGAAGACCTTCCAAGAGTCTGATGTAGAGTTACCACTGTATACCCTGATTTCCGTGTTCCATGTTCCATGGAGTTGCCATCACAGAAGAGGGTCAAATAAGCATCAATAAGGGGTGTGTCTAATAAGTCCTCTCTAGCTGTATATGATTGGAGACTTACAAGTTCACAGTCATGTCTCTTAACATCAACTGCTTCCTTTTCTGGTAAAAAGGTAACAGGATTTAAAGAGGAACAGGTCTTCATTTGAATGGCTGGTGCTTACAGGAGAGCATGATATTTAAGATGAGGGTTGTCTGATATCCATAGATTCCCTTTGGAAGAAAGAAGTCCTGCCACATTGTGCAGATGTATTTGATGAAATCTTTGCCTAAAGTCAGCTTGAATATCTTTGGTACTAAGAGAGCTACAGCTGCCATAGCTCTAAGGCAAGCAAGCCATTTCTTTGCTAGAATGTCTAATTTATGGCTCAGATACCCTATAGACTTTGAACAGGTCCCAGACCTGTGTAAGCACTCCCAAAGTTATGTCTTGCCTCTCATCAACATATAAACCAAAATATTACTGTAAGTAGGCTCAGAGCTGAGGCATTTAGAAATCTTGTTTAAGCTTCTCAAATTCAGCTTGAAAACCAGTTTCCCAGGTTAAAATTTGGTTCTTTTGAGTCCCTTATAAATTGATAGAGGGGGTCATACAATCTCCTTATATCCTGGTAAGCAAAGGTGACAAAAACCTGTAATCCTTAAGAATTCCCATAGTTGTTTTAGACTCTTAGGCTCAGGGAAGAAATGATTTAATTCTTTCTTTCTAATTCTTTTCCTTTGGATTCCCATGGATATAATAAGGACTAAATATTTTATCTCAAGACTTCAAATATGTGCTTTTAGATTTAGGAAACTCAATACCTCTGTCTGCTACAAGGTTTAATGGAGCACAAGTGCCTTGGCTACAGAGCTTTTCTGAAGGGGCATATAACATATATCATCTACATATCAGAAGTCCATGACCTGGGAAAACTCAAAAGATACTAAGTCATGGGAGAACACTTGTCCAAAAAAGTGTGGATTATCCCTGAACCCTTGAGGAAGCACGTCCATGTCAGTTGAGAGGCTTGGTCATTTGAGTTTTCAAAAGCAAAAATTAACTAGAAATTTTTATTAAAAGAGATAAAAAGGAAGGCATCATTTAAATCTGAAACTGAAAACCAACTGGCATCTTCTGAGATCTGAGAAAGAAGAGTGTATGGGTGAGGTACCACTGGATGAATTGGCACTACTGCCTCATTTATGAATCTAAAGTCCCTACTAACCTCTATTCCCATTGGGTTTTTGAATTTCCAATATTGGAGCAATACATGAACTGCTCCAGAGCTCAAGTAAACCTTGTGCCCCTATGTAATCAATTACAGGTAATAATCCTCTCTTAACGTCAGGTCTTGAAGGATACTATCTCTGATGAAGAAGAATAGTAGAATCTCTGAGAAGTATCTGTCCTGGGGCAGCTCTTATTGTCCTACCTATTTTACCTTTAGTTGCCTAAACTTCAGAATTTATTTCAGTCTCCATGCAGGGAAGGCAATGTATCTGACCTGGGTGCATATATGTTACAGTATTTAAACAAGATGAAATATGTCTTCCCAAGAGAGGAAACTAAACTTCCAGGGATAATCAAAAATGAGTATGTAAAAAGAAAGCCCTCTCAGTCACAACCTAAGGATTGTGAAAAACAGCAATTTATCTCCTCCCCAGTGACTCCTTTCACTAAGGTATGACATCTGGAAGGAAGGTCAGGATTAAAAAGGACTTAGAAACCTATATCAGTGTCCAGCAGTAGGTTGATTTCTTTTTCCTCTAGGGTCATGATTACCTTGGTCTCCTCTGTGGAGATGAGAGTCTAGGAGAGGGCAGAGAGTGTTCTAGGGCCTTTCAGTCCTGCTGGACCAACTGATTAGATGGGTCTGAACTCTGGGTCCTTGGGCATAGGGTGAAATCCAACCTCCATTTGTCACCTTTGTAGTCAGGGCATGGTCCAAGGAACTCTTTAGGGCCATCTCTCTTAAGGTAGCCTGGCTGTGGCAACAGTAGCAGGTCAACACAGTTATCATCAAGCTCGTCCTGGAGCCCTAAGAATCAGATTAAGGAATGGCAGCCACTTTGTGTTTTCTCTCTTTGGCCCCTTCTTCATCACAGCTATAAAATAGTGAAGCGACCATTTTTACTAAAGTATCAAGCAAACCATCTGGAGTAAACACCACTTTTGTAGTTTTTTTTTTTTTTTAAATATCTGAGGCTGATTGGTTAATAAACTTATCTTGAAGAATAATTTGTCCCTCTATTGAATCAGAATCTAGGGAAGTATGTTTTGTCAGTGCCTCTTGTAAGCAGTCTAAGAAAGTAGAGGGTTGTTCCATTTTTTTCTTGTTAAATAATTTACAATAATTGAATGGTTAAACTCTTATCTTTCCTAAACCTTTAAGAACACATGTCTGGAAATATTTTCTAATCCAGTCTCCCACTTGCTTCCTAGGATCTTGGGTGGGAACTGTTTGTGATCTAGTAGGAACTGGTAGTTCCGTTGGCTGTCTTATGGCCTCCTAAAATTATCAATATGATATTCATCTCCAAAGGCTAAAATAGCAGCTTGAAATCATGCTTGACTCTCACTAGAAGTCAGTATTTGATTTAAGAGTAATACTATCTCTTTCTAATATAGCTTGTAAACCTGAATAAGTCCTCTAAGGCCGGAATTTACTTATCAGGATCTTGTGAAAATTTTCCAAGATCTGACTTTATCTTTTTTAGGTCACAGAGAGAAAAAGGCACATGAACTCCGGAAGTTCCAAATTGTCCATTTACTTCCAGTAAAGGATAATGCCCTAGAGGGGCCTGCATAAACTCAGCTAATGTTCGGTATTGCCCTGTACAGCTCTGGGTTACAGCTGGTTTACAAGCCCCATCCTCCAGGCTGGAATGACAAGTAGGGGAAACTCTAGGCTCAGTAATAGTAGGTGAGATTTACAATAAGGCTACCTTATCCTTAGGTTTCAAAGATTGGGGAGGAGCAGTCTCAAACTCTGGAATAGTGATTGCCATAAGGGCTTGAAGTGCCTGTTTTTCCCATGGCGCACATTCAGATTTTGAACATGAATAAAGACTATTTCTTAAAGCAAAGAAAGTCTGAACATAACACAGTTCCAACCATTTTCCCTTCTTTTTACAGAATGCCTCTAGCTTGAAAAGACCATCATAATGAATACTTCCCTCTGCGTTTCATTTTGGCTCTAGGGGTTAGATAGGCTATGCACACATGCAGAGAACTATCAAATGGTGCTTTTTCAATGTGTAAGGGTTGAATGTCTTCCCATGTCTAAGAATGCATTCCAAAGGAGTAAGGGGCTTTGGTATTGAGTTACCCATGTCTACAGTGTAAAAGCAAAGTGTACTGGTATGAGACTTTGACATTGAGACCCTTATCTGCACACAAAAGAATTGAGCAGCCCTTTCTTATTTCTACTTGATAATGCCCTCAAGGTGTCCCTCGGGTTGATTCTTTTTCAGGGCAGGTGGATGCTATCTGGAGATAGTAGAAGACAAAATTCAGTCAGCCTCTCCACCCTTGAACTGGCACCAATTTTATCCTATCAGGTAGTTTGTTAAGTTTGTTTCCATATGCCTAATTGTGACTGAAATGTTTGAAGAAGGTAACATAACTTTATAATAAACCATTGCTTTATATTTATTGAGGAAAGGTGTGTGAGTAGTTAAGGCACTTCTCTGGCTGTGCTGTGTGTGAGATTCCCTCTGCTGACAAAGGCAACAACAAATGACTTGAATTCTGCCCTGGAGTCTTGGGCAAAGTCTCCAAGGCTTTTGTGTTCTCTAACTACCTAGGCAATCTTTCCTAGCAGTGAGATGTGGCTATGCTTTATCTAATTTTTTATATCTTTGAATATCACAATTAAACATAAATTATCATCTAGCATTTACATTTTATGTGTTAGTGAAGGCATTCTGTCTTTTATGCACTTGACTAAAATGTCTCTTTTTTTCTTCTTAGTTAACATATGTAAGATACAAATGCAAATCATTCCCTAGTAGTTTCTTTGAAATGTAAACAGTTGTCATAAATTGCCTCAAGCTAATTTCAGAAAGGAGAGGTAGCCTAATTTCTTGAGTTTAGTGAATATTTTTAATTTACTAGCAGAGTTATAAGTATGATAGGTATGTGGATATTGTCTGTCTTTGTAAGCAGTTTCCACTGAGGAACATTTAGGTATCCACCAGAGGGTATCCCTGGCCATGAAATCTCAATTGTTCTCAGTTTCTAGTGGCCCAGGTAACCAGATATTGTTCTCAGTTTCTATTGGCCCAGGTAACCAGAGGTCGGTCTCTACAGAGGAATCCAGCAGTCTGTCTAGTCAACATTAGATTCATCATTTGCTTCCCTGCGGATTCACCAAAGAGATGCTGGGAAACTGTTCTCTGCTTTAGGACTAGTGGTGCCTTAGGGGTGATTAATTAACTGGCAAAGTAACCAGCATTTGTCAAAGTTCTATAAGTGATAGTTAAAAGCCTGAGCAAGATAATTACCTAGCACTTCATAAATTGACACCAAAGGTTTTAAAGTCCACAACTTATTGAGATATATATGTTGGAAAGCCTCCCTTAGTCTAAATGTGTTCTGATTCAGGAATTGTGCTGCTTATGGAATTTGCTCTTTCTGGTTTCACCCAGAAGTTGGTTCTTTCCACTGTATCGCAGGTTCAGTCTCCCAAAGGAGACCTGCCCAGAACCCTAAGCTGGAAAATGACTTTTATGTATGTTCTCCTGAAGGGCAAAATTCCAATATTTCATCTGACTCAGAGATGAGGTATGTTTCCCTCATGTAAGATGGCTTTCCTGTCTTTGGCATTAACAAATGCTCATTTTCTATGGTCTTAAGTTAGTAGGAGGAAAAAGTTGGAACAGTCTAGAGTTCTTTCTAATTTTACATGCCTCTAAAAGGAAAGTACAAAGTGGTGGGGAAAGATTAGAAGTCAAAGAAAAGAAACTGAAACAGAATGTGCTTGACATTTCCTCCAGCAGGCAGAGGAGGATAAGAGCCATTCTGTCCCAGTGAAACCTGTCCTCAAAGTCTTGAGGCCAGCCATAGCCTTGTGCTGTTTAAATGGTGGAAGGAGTCCTGTGTTTTACTACAGGGATGTATATTTTCTAAGTTTGAGATAGAGTTTATGTAAGAAGACCTATTTTACAGAAGTTTGTATTAAAAGTGTAATAGAGGCATTCTAAGGTTACTCTCTCTAGCACTATTGTTTGTATAAGGTCAAGCAATGTGTACTAGTAAATTTAGTAACTAGTTTAAATGCAGCATGTACAAGAAGAAAATCTTATATCCTTCACATGTTTTAACCTAGATATATCATCATTTTAACAGAACTATAACAGACAAAGCATAAGCTGTTATAAGCAATGGGCAAAGACGTGACAAAATCTGAGGCATAAAAATTTGCTATCTAATGAAGTCAAATTTCAGAGTCTATGAAACTTACTTCCATCCAATGATCTCATGAGACCTCCAAGTGATATAGCAGAAAGAAACTCCTAACCCAGTAGATGTCCAGTATGAGTTCATGTTCTCTAAAATCATGTGAATTTTAGGAACAACATAGGTTAAGAGCAGAGTATATTTATTGAGAAAAAGAAAGTTGCTGTGTAAAAGAGGGACAGAAGGGGTCTCCAGTGGGTTGCCAAAAACTCTGTCTTTTCTAGGGACTTTTATAATGCGAAAATCACAAAGTGAGGCAGATCTAAAGGTGGGGAAAAAAATGGGAACTTGCAGGTGGACATGAGTTGGGATAGAACTATGATCAACCAATAAGATTCATTTTGCAGTTACCATTGAGTAAATTGTGGACAAATGGGGAAGTGAGTCATGTAGTAAGTGGGCACGCATATACAGCAATGGCTCTTCCTGCAGGGGGCTGGGCTAAGGTGATAGAGACCTCTGTAGAATAACAACCCCTGGTGCTTATGCTTAGGAAGTATGTGGGCTCATTAGTTTTACCTTTTGTCTTGAGGTCCAGCCCACAGTGGAGGTATCTGTCTCCCCCACAGTTGTAGGGTGTCTCATCTTCTACACTGGCTCCTTCTAGTATCTATCCCTGTCTGATTGCCTATGTTTCTATGTAACTCAGCCATCTACAACACATTTTAATGCCTACATGTTTTCTTGGAACTACATTACTAGATTTTATTAAATGTACATTGGAAACGTTGTTTGCGATAAAGTTATAAAACCCATGCATAAGTATGGTCGTGTTAGTTTTACAAATTTGTGTTCCATGCAGTAAGAGACAAAGTAACCCTAACTTCTTGTTTATCATATTCTCTATAAAATTAGAGAAGTTAATCCTGTTACATAAATATGATTCAGAATTAAATTCATTGTTAACAGGTAGCATTTGTAGTTCTGGAAATTTCTTATGTCTATATGCTCTCTTTAATTCTTTAAACTGATACTTTAATTCTTTAAACTGATGCTTACTCAGTTTAATTCTTTAAAATGATACTTACTTTTAGTGTTTCAATGGTAAAATTTATATTATACTTACAATTTTTATTTCCAAGAGTCTTCAATATGACTTGGATATTTTAAAGAGCTCTAATCTAAAGTTTCTTACAGGAGTGTATAATGTTCATTAACATACACACTCATAATATTACATAATCATATTTGACTTTTTCCTATGGAATATATTATCATAACATAATTTTAATCAGAATTCTATAGGTTAACCATCTCAAAATATAATTAAAATTTTATTCATTTTATACTGTTTATTCATTAATCTTCCAAATATTTCACATCAAAAGTAGTTAATAAAAATCCAAGAGGAAATTTTGAATGTATCAAAGTGAATTGATTTTTTTTTTTTTTTTTGTCTTTTTCCTTTTTATCGGTACAGGGGATCGAACTCACAACTGCCTGCTTGCATGGCAGGTGCTTATGCCTCTGAGCTAAATCCCCAGCCCCTGTGAATTGGTTCTTAAAACATCTTCTATGCAACTACAAATCATAGTGCATATGCTGTGATGTAGTTATAATAACACATAATAAAGATTTGTATTTGTAAAATAATACATTTGCCTCTTTTTCTTCACTAATTATGTAGTCTACAGAACACAAACATACAAAAACAGTTATTTGTTGGAATTATTTTATTATTTTTTTCAGCAAATTGTTTATTTTTTGCTTTCAGGAAGATGAAGAACGTAGTATTTATTACAAAACATACTCAGGCATTTAGGGAAACTATCCATCAGGTAATTTTGCTTTTAATCCTCAAGCACTTCAGCATAATGCTAAAGTAAATATTCAAAAATGCACTCTTACCCAAAATTTATTCTCATGTGGTTTATTGTGTAACTGTAACAAAAAATCCTGTCCTTTTTTTATTTCTTTCATAGAGTATAATGAGGAAATTAACACAAACTTTGTTGCCTGTGCTTGCAGTTCAAAATAAATAAAACAAAATCAAGTAACAGTCTTTTCTAATGTAGACTTTCTGACTTTTTTATTTGATTTTTTCATCATTTTAAACTTTTAATCTAATTCCTTAAACTTTTAATGTAATTCCTTAATTTTGTAACTTTTGCAACATTTTACTTTTTTCAATGTTTACTATTATCATTAAAAATATGTTGTATAAACTTTTTCTAATTATATTGTTAGTTTATTTTTACTAAAGTCAGTAATTTGTTTCACAAGTTTTCATTAATTCAAACTATTAATCTCTGAAACTCTTGTGCATTAAATCAGAATAATAATAGCTATTTTGCTACAATGTCAATGTCCTAAAATTAAGAAAACTGGCTTTTAAAAATTGTAAACTATAAAATAGAGATTCTGAAGCATTTAAGGATTATTTCCAACTTGCTTATATCTTAGTAGACTTTATCTCAATCACAAACATGTCCTTTCTATGGGTCTAGAAGTCTGTGTTATTCAGCTGTTACTACATCAACTACCCGAGACAATTGTTGTAATCAAAGTTTGCAAGAAAAACAATTTAATACATGCCACATAATTCACAATTCAGTTTATAAGTTACCCAAAGAGTCAAATACAAAAATTGCAAGAAATCTGTCCACATACTAAGACCCAAGGATCCAGCTTTGGGCCCGGACGCCATGGGCAATGTCCTGCATGAGTCCAGCTGAAGACCTAGAGCCCATGACAATGTCTCATGCAAGTCTGTTTCATGAATCTGTGCTGGAAAGGCCCAAAGGTCAGCAGTGGAAGCCAGAAAGTCTGTGCCAGTGGGATGAAGGATCTGTACCAGGAGGCTGAGGGTTCTGCACTGGAGCAGAAAGGGACACTCAAAGGACCAGAGCTCATTAAAAAATACCACAATCATCCTCAGTGAGGTTGCCAGTGCTTCGCACAGGAAAAACAGCTGGGTGCACATGAGGAAGCCTGGGTGACAAGCTTTTCGTTGAGATTGAACAGCACAGTCTCTTTTCCTTCAGAGCCAGGAAGTGATGCTCAAGTAAGGAGCAGAGAGCCCCCCCCCCCCCAAATGAAGTGCA
The DNA here is from genome assembly GCF_034190915.1 of Cavia porcellus. Lineage (NCBI taxonomy): Eukaryota > Metazoa > Chordata > Mammalia > Rodentia > Caviidae > Cavia > Cavia porcellus. The sequence continues at coordinate 78,888,545 of NW_026947494.1, read as the reverse complement.
TCATTCTTAGCAGTAACAAGATCTGGAGCTCCTCTGTTGGTGAGAACAATCAAATTAGCATCAGAAAAGATCTAGACAGGCTCCTGCTGGAGAACCAAAGGCAGCAGGAGAACCAATAACAACGTGGAAAACCAGCCTTTCCTCTGCAGTTCTCCTTTTTACATTGGAAAAGATCCTCAGGCAGGTCATCCACAGCCAGTACTAACCTGATTCATTACAGCTGGTTATTACAAGTTGACTACCAGCTTCAACCACCACAACCATCAGTTAAAAATAAGGGAACATCTGTGTTAACTTACACTTCAGAGATTTTAAGCCATGATCTGTGTTCCCCATTGCTTTGTGCCTATGATGGGAAAATACATCATTAACAAAGCAGATAGCAAAGCAAACTGCTCAACACATGGCAACCCGGCTGTGAAAAAGAGAAACACTGGGGTCAAATCCCATTTCATGACCCTAATCTAAGACCTAAAACTTCAAACATTTAACTCAAGGACTATTGGGAATGCTTATCCGAACTTCAGCAGATCTATTATGTTTTTCCCAACTGTTTTATTTTTATTTCTTATTAGTACATAATAAGAGATATTTATCTTTTTCTAGCGATATACTATGTATCTTTTTATTAAGTCTACTGATATAATTTAAATATACATAATGATCATTTTCATCATAGGGAATTTTACTTGTAAATGATATATCTGATTTCCTTTTTTTATTTTTTCCTAATCCTTTCCCCTCCTTTCAACCCCTCTTCCTCTCCTTATTTATAAAGCTGTGGCCCATCTGTTTTAAATTTCCCTGAAATCATCACTAGGCTGCTCTGTTCTCCCAAATTTAACAAGACATTTGGAAATCACAAAGCCAATGCAAGCCCCACTTACCTCGTTTCTCTAAAATGTACAGCTTTCTCATTTGATTGCTACACAGTTTACAGAGCTAAGAAAGCCCATGTGGTATGTGTTGCACACTGAGTGGTACCTAAAAAACCTTTAACAGGGACAGCTAAGTGTCTCTGGCCACACAGGACATAAGCACCAACCACACCCTACTATCGAGCCTCCATTCTCAAGATGTCAAAGTGACAATGTGTCTTCCAGGACTCCTGATCAATCAGTCACTGTGTTTACTGTCTATCACATTAAAATACTTGTGTATATCTGCTTTCATAGCAGTATTGGGATTCCCAGTGGGAAAGACTAACTTTAAACAAGCAGTGATAAACTTAATGATTCTTAGCAAAGGGAATTCAGGTCAATATGAAAGTATATAAACCAAATTAAGTGGTTCTGAAAAATACTTGGAACTTCTGCGAATTTCTGGTTCTGAGTAGCTACTTGGGCATACCATGGAGGAAGATTACGCTGCATGTGTAAAGGCACTGAGGCATCAGAGCACTGAGAGAACAGAAGAATTATGGGAGTAGCCCATGAAAGTATTCAGACAGACACCATATTGGAGAATTGGCACCTATATCAATTAGCTGAGACCACAAAAGTGCTACTCAGTCCATGATGGCAAAAATATCAGTGCTTTATGACAGAACATCTAATACATATGTGAGATTCAGATGATTGACCTAGGTGGGACACACTTGTGCCTCTATACCTCGAATGGTTCATGTGTACATTAGGAGCTAACTCTGTTCTGTTCCTTCTTTATTGTTAGAGAACCGGATATTAGCCCATATACTCTCTTTTCTTGTAGATGACATTGAGGCAGAGAAAAGACCTTGATTAAGTAGACATATTTTAGAGTATGTTGGGAACAACTGTAGAATTTCATTGGTCAAAAGGCATCATGTGATGGAGGCCACACCAAGCAACAGACAGATCACTCCTCTTACCAGGAGAGAGAGCACTTCAGGAATACTTTCCAGTAAAGCTCAGTACATTGGAGGATGACAGGTCGGGTCACCACAGGGCCAGGCCACTGAAGACAGCTGACTGGTTTCTTGCAAACTGACATAATCCAATTCAGGGCCACTCTAGCACCTTTGTGTGGAGGGTTGTTGAATGTGCTTAATGTTAGGGCTTTGTAATACAGAGCAGTGAGGATTTGAGTAGAACAGGAAAACGTAGTCATTAAGCTATGGTAAGATGATTGGATTCAGGATAGTGTTGAAGTTTTGGAATGGAACAACTTGTACAAAAAAGATGTACACTGGAGAAAAAGTATGTTTGCAGTACATCTACTTAATTATTTCCATGAAAATAACTGTATAGAGGTCAATGAATAGTTACTACAGTATATTCAATGCAAAGATGAATTTACTTTCTTATTTTTCTTGTGATACAAAATACTTGTAGATCGTCTATAGTAAAATAGAGTTTTCTGAGTTTCTAGAAGCAACAAGCTCCATTTTAGTATGGTACATAGTAAGTATGGTACATACATAATAGGATTCGATATTATAGAACAGTTGTATTATCAACATAACATACTGAAATGCACTTCCAGCAGCTTCTCCTGTACTATGCATTGCTGAATAATTGGCTTTACTCAAGTCAGGGCGAGCTCTAGTCCAGGAGACTTCATGATTTCTAATACAAACAGATTTTGATAGGCATTTTTTTTTAAACAAAGGCAACTGATACATGAAATTTACCCAAATTATTTTGGTAAACAGCACAGGCTCAAAACGGGGACCTCTCATATGAAATGTATCCTACACTGATCCATTTAAACACCGCACTTAAACATTCCTTCACTGTAATTCAGACTCATCTTTCATAGCTTTCAACAATGCACAACATGTTGAACTTAATCAAGGTGATTCAACACAGATGAGAATGAACATACATCCCAAGATAATTCACTTTGTATGCTAATTAAGGAACTATATGTGCAAAATTTAAGAAATGCAATAGTTTTCTGAATATCTTTGAGTAAAAGGTAAACTATCATTTATAGAAATATATCCTACTTTTTTTTTTTTTGTCTTTTTCATTTTTATCGGTACCAGGGATCGAACTCTCGACCGCCTGCTTGCAAGGCAGGTGCTTATGCCGCTGAGCTAAATCCCCAGCCCCAATTTATAGAAATATAAATTCTGAATTTTTAAATTGTGATCAGTGAGAACAAAGCACACATGATTGATTCACGGCAACAAAACTGAAAATTAAATTTTAGTAATCATACTATTAAATATGAAGAATGCTGTTAGTTCAAAAATAAATAAACACAGACACTTGCATATTGACTTTATAGTTATTCAATAATCTATGTAATTTCTGTTAGTGAATCAATCTGCACACCACTTGGAAGACAACAGAACTAGAAGGTGCTCATTAGGGGATGTGTTATCTATCTACTAACATCTGCTTGTAATCTCCAGAGATGTGACTCTCCACTGAGGTAGCAGCTGGGTGTAAGGTTTGTAAAGAAACAAGTAAAAGAGTAGATTCCTGTAGTGAATTTACAATAGGAACTATAACTTGTGCTGATGATACCATGTTAAGAAAAAAGCAACAACAACTTATTCAAGTTCTAACAAAGGATATTATGCAAACAAAGCTCATCACTACATAAATAAGTAAGTTTGCTGTGAATTAAATGTGTCCTTTCAGAATATTGGGAACTAGGAACACAGCTTCATGTCAAAATACTTGCCTCTCTTGTTTTAGAGATACTTATTATTATCCTTTTTAAAAAATATTAATTAGTGGCTGAGAGTTTAGCTCAGTGCCATAAACACCTGCCTGGCAGTGCAAGAACATAAATTTGATCCCTGGTACCAAAAATCAAAAATTCAAAACTAATTAATTAATGCAACATTGATTTTATTGTATTATTTATTTATTTTTCATAATGGTAGTCAAATTCATGATCTTGCACTTGTCAAGCAAGTGTGCTGTGCAGCTGAGCTATTTCACTGGCTCCTATTGCAAGTTTAACTTCTGTTCATATATTATTAGTGAACTTAATTTTGAATAGTACACACCTAAAGAACACTTGATGCTCAAAAAAGTTAATCTCTTCTGTAAATTGAATCCCTGTGCTGTAGCAAGGTTCATTTGCCTGTACCCTGCTGGTCATAGCTACCAGCTTTGCAAATCTGTCTTATAAGGGCAGCTTCATTTCCCTTTCTCTTTGCACTGAAGTACTCCAGATCACAGGCAATTTCAAATTTGAGCCAATTCTAACAAAGGATCTTACGCAAATAAATATCTTATGAGAGATTTTTATTTATAGAGAAAAAGTTTAAAACAGCAGCAGCATTATTAAGAAGACAAGATGGCTGCAAGCACAGTGCGTGTCAATAAATCAGAAAATTACTTTCTTGGGTTTAGTGCCCTTTCCTAAATGGTAATCTGAGTCTTTTTACTTTAAGAAAGAAGTCAGGCATTTGGCATTAAAATTCATTTATAGATGTGCTCAGTGAATGTGTTCCTGGAGCTTAGTTAGGGAAATAATTGCAGAAAATCACAGAGGCAGGTTAGGATAGAAGAAATATGAATCACAGAGAGTGACAGCTTGGGTGCAATTCCACTTATTAGCTGTGAAACATTATGAATGTGTATGATTCTTCCTTAATTGTATCATCCGGAAAATGACAAGAACTCTGGCTGTAGAAAGTCTTTTACATGTGTTAGAGATACATATACAAAAGCCTCAAATGGTATTATTCTTATTCTAGTAAATAACAAAGATAATGCTCCACTAAAGGGCAAAACAAAAAGTGCATTTTTAGAATGCTTCACAGGCCCTAAAATACATTCAAGTATTCTATGATCTATGCTCGTGTTCAATTATTGGATGATTCAGTATCAGAATCCTGATCATATGCCTCAATTTTTACATATGGAGTATTCTTCTTGATAACATTTCATCTTCAATTTCGTGTGGGTTAATCTTTTTGTGTAGTTGTATTGAAAGGATAGCTATTCTGACTAAAATGATACTGTTCAATTACAAAGTTTAAGATCAAGCATTGAGTTCAAAATTCTTCAGCATTAATTTTTTGGTGTGCATTGTTTTAAATAAATTTGGCTATGGTAGATAGTAACTTATAGGCAAGTAATTCTTCGACAAAACTTAATCCTCTTGCCTGTTCTTTTACTATGAAACTGATCTGGTCAATAACCTTTTATTTTATATATCTATAACTTGTATTCTCCATTGTTAGTCTTCCATAACTCTTATAATTGCAGTATGAAAGTGTTCGAATTCAAAGTGTAATTCTTCATCTTTACTCTCAGGTCTCAGGCACATAAAGCATTTAGTCATGTCTCTAAATACCATACAAATTATTTATTTATCACATCACTACTCAAAAGGGTAGTTTGTATTAAATGATTTATAGTGTCAAAAACAAAGTTTTAACAAGTCAATAAAGTATCTGAATACCTTAGTACTTTCCATAAACTCATGAATATTTTACTCTAAAATTATATATTGTCATATTTCAAAATATATTTCATGGGGACATTGTTTAGTTAATATAAAATGTGTCTCTGATGAGAACATATTTTTGGATTCCTCCATGCTAAGGAAGGTAAAAGCAACCAAGATCAATGGTGCATGAAAAACCTCCAGTAATGAGAGTCTGGTTTATGATTCCTTATTAATAAGCTTTGAGATTCATGCTAGATTTTGAAAATATTCAGAAATTTCATCAGACATTATTATTAGTTTCAACTTTATTTTTTTCTCCTTCCTTTAAATTGACTATACATCAAGTGTTACAAATTAAACTTACTAGAGGTGACAAGAAATGTTCAGTCAGAAACTGACCTCTCTTCTAAGCTGTATAGAGAACGCCACAGGGTTTGTGCAACCCAGGAGTTGTTATTTTATACCACGCCCATTCTAAAGGGGGACAATTCACAATATTTTATCAATTTTCATTTTTCTCTGTTTTCCTCACTTCTCCCCATGTATTGCCTCCAGTAGCATAACAATCATGTAATAACAGACAATGAAAGAAGCTTCTTTTTTTTTTGTTTGCTTTTCTGTGAATTTTATTCTGTTTTAATGTATGTCTTTTACAAAGGTAAGATCCCTTGTGTGCCTGCTGCACTGCGGCTATTCTTAAGACTCAGCAATGCATCAATGAGTTGGTGAGACCAGCCTAAGCTCTCTGTGCAGTGGAGGGACACACAGTGGAAAGAGCCCAGATTACATACACAGTTCACACACAGTTACACACACAGTTCAGTTAGAGCTGTGAAGGAATGAATGAGGTAGAGAGGAAACAATGTATTTGAATTTCTATTTGTGTACATATTCACAGTACATAAGGATTGCATTCACGGCAGGGAGTTGATACTTGTACATAGCGCATCAAGGTTATTGTTTTGTTCTTCTTTCCCTTCATCCCCCTTTTCCACCATCATCTTCACTTATTTATGAGCTCATTATAAAAAATGTCATATCTGCAGATTAACAAAGAGTCAAATAGGCCAAAGAACATAAAACACATAAGACAATTCTACTGTATCAAGGTACATTTTTAGATACACTGTCCATGCTGGGTTAAAATTTCTCTCTCTCTCTCTCTCTCTCTCTCTCTCTCTCTCTCTTTCTCTTTGTCTCTCTCATCCTCTCTCTCTCTCTTTCTCTTGCTATTTCTGTTTCTCATTCTTGTCTTTATCCTGAAATTTGTCTATGTAATGGATTCTCATATGAGAGAAACTAGGCAATATTTAAGCTTGCGTGTCTTATTTACTTAAGATTGTGGTACCAGTTGTGGTGGCAAACACCTGTAATCCCAGCACTCTGGAGGTTGAAGCAGCAGAATTAAGAGGAATTCGAATTCAGCATGGACGACATAATGAGTTCGTGGCTATCTTGGACTGTACAGTGAGACCCTGTTTCAAACAAAACAAAACACTCATCTCTCAATGTGCATCCATTTTGTCATAAATGACTCAAGTTCACCCTTCTTTATGGCAGAGTAGTGCTCCACCCTGTATAATTAACACATTTTCTTTATTTGTTCATCTGTTGCTAGACACACAGGCTGCTTCCAAGGTTTAGTTATTATAATTTGTACTTCTATGAACACAGATATGGATGTGTCATTGCAATATGATTTCTTTTTTAATTCTTTCAGGAAGGCACCTTGAAGGGCACTAGCCGCATCAGTAGAATTGCTGTTTTCCGTTTTCTGAGGAATCTCTACCTTGATTTCCATAGTAGTTGCACTAGTTTACATTCCCACCAACAATAAAGAGCTCCTTCTTCCTCCTTCCGCACAGCCCCTCCAGCATTTGTTATTGGTTAATTTCTTTAAAATAGCCATTCTTCCTGGAGGGAAGTGGAGTCTCAGTGTGGTTTTAATTTGGATTTCTCAAAAGGCCAGAAATACTGACGATTTTTAAATATATTTATTGGCTATCTGTACTTCTTCATCTGAAAAGTGTCTATTCATTTCAGATGCTCATTTTTAATGGGGCCTTGATATCTGAGTGATCTAATGTTTTGAATTCTGTATATATCCTAGATATCAGTCCCTTTTCTGAGGAGTAGTTGGCAAATTTTTCCCCTTCTGTACGCTTTGTCTTCACTCTGTTGGTGGTTTCCTTTGTCATGAAATCTTTTTTTTTTATTTGATATGATTCTTGGTGCTTGTTGATTATTTGTAATATTTTGTGCCACCAGAAATCTGTTCAAAAACTCCTTGCCTATGCTTATATCTTTGGAAGTTTTATATATTTTATCCTTCAGCAGATTAAGTGTTCTGGAAGGCTTTTAGAAGACACTAAAGCAGTTATATTTGAAAGAGACCTTATTTATTGATTTATTTTGGTAACAAGAATTGAACTCAGGACCTTGCCTTTGCCAGGGAAGTGCTTGTGACACTGAGCTATGTCCCTGATTGAAAGAGCCTTTTAAAGTGAGAATTAAATAGCTGTCACATGAATTGGAGGAAGAATTTCCCCAGACAAAAGAATAATGAGAGAGAGAGAGAGAGAGAGAGAGAGAGAGAGAGAGAGAGAGAGAGAGAAGGAGGAGGAGGAGGAGGAGGAGGAGGAGGAGGAGGAGGAGGAGGAGAAGGAGGAGGAGGAGCAGGAGTAGGAGGAGGAGGAGGAGGAGGAGGAGGAAGAGGAGGATGAGGAGGAGAGAGAAAGCAGACAATATAAAAAGGATAATTCTCACCAGGTGTAGTGGTTCACATCTGTAATTTCAGCACTTGGGAGGCTGAGGCAGGAGGATAGCTATGAGTTTGAGGCCAGCCTGGGTTATAAAGTGAATTCAAGGCCAGCCTGAACTGTATCCTGACACTCTGTCTCAAAAAGTTTTGTTTTTTTTTTTGTTTTGTTTTGTTTTTTTTTTTAAGTTTCGATTGATTTGTATATACTATATTATTATGTAAAGCTTTATTCTGTGGGTTATTTGTATTTAACATTTGATTTTCACTTTAAAAGGGCCCATGCACACTTTTCATGATTGATGTTCAAAGTAGAACAAGCTACTGGCTTTAAAACGCATCACAGATATACTGGGAATAGTTACAACTGGCGGCATCACTGAGGATGAGTTAAAGACTGTCAGGGCTCAGTGTTGAAAAGGGCCACAGTAGGAGTGTCTTTAAACATTCTCTCCCCTCTGAATTGCTAGAGGAACAGCCGGTCTCCTGTAGCTACAAGAATGTTGTGAGGCAATCTACTTTCCCAAACGTAACAGTAAATAATTAGCTAAAAATTTGTTTCGCTGCTTTTAATTTAACACATCAACAAGAAAACTAGAAATTAACCAATTTAACAGGGAGTCTTTTGATTTAAATAAAAAGTTTTATGAAGGATGAGTTATAAACAAACCTTTTCTAAATGTATCAAAACATCTTCTTGGGAGAGTGATTTCCTTTTAAAGTAACAATCAGTGTATCAAATATGTGAATATTTGAGCCTTTGACTTTTATGAAATCAGTGTTGCTGTTTCCACGGTGCATGGGTGCAAATCAAAAATCATTTTGTGAATCTATAGACTCGTCATTAACTTGTTGAAATGTTAAGATTCATTAATTAATTTTTCATTACATAATCTTAATTTTTTATTTATCACATAGTCTTAAAGTAAAAAAGCTTTAAAAATATTAAACTGTAATTTTATATTTAATGACACAACATGGAACAAAACTTCTGTCGTGATTATTTAGTTTACTATATATAAACCCTGCAAGATGGTCATGTATCATCTGATTCTTGCACATATTTAATGTGTGTGACACCGCCCCCTTCTGAAGCTTTGCCTGATGCTAGGTGACAGGTTACAGCACCCAAGTTGCTTTTCCATCTGCTTTAGTGACACTCAAGGGTTTCCTACTCTGCTCCCACGCTGTAGACCTACAGAGATAAGCTGTCTGCATCATTCTCTTTCCAAATTCCCCTTTATTAGCAAGTATTCAGCATGTTCCATTTTTGTCAAGTAGAAAAATATTCTTGTGTGCCATAAAGTGAAACCAAGGCCTCAGGCATGATGATGCTTAATTACACAACTGCATCTTTCTACTCTTGTCTTATTAACATGATTGTAGGATCCATAAGACTGATTATGCTTCTAGAGTCAAAAGGGAAATAAACTAGTTATTCTCCTTTTTCTTCATATATAACATAATAACACATTTCCGCACTGTATCTTCCTACAAGGTACAGTTTAGATTTGAAGACTGAATTCCCTGTGCTCTCACTAACACTTTGGAATGAGAAACAACTCAGTGTGGAAAAGGCTACCTTAAAATGCTTTTACAAAAATCATTAAGGGTATTATCACTAATTACTTGAAAATAATAAATACAAATATTTTATTTTAATTCTATTATACAAAGAGCTATAGAGAAGTTTAAAAATGCAGTTAGTCCAGTCTGTGGTTTATTTTCAAAAGGGTTTCCTTGAAGGTGTATGATTTTGGTGTGACTGAAAATTAAAATTTGATGTTAACAAGCCAGAATGGGAGAAATGCATAAGCAAGATGATTGGGCAGAATAGACAGCCAGATGCATGAAAGTGAGGGAAAAGGCCCTGTGACTGTCTCACGGGTTAGCGATTTGGCTGAAGCCTGGTGCTCTGGAAGGACACTGTCAGAAGATGCGGTTACAACTTTAAGCATAAGCTGTATTTTTAAGGATATTTTTTATTTAACAAGATTGTTTCACGAGAGAACAGAGAGGACTTATAGTCAAAAAGAGAGGAGAGAAATTCAATTGGAAGTCACAGTCGACATCCAAGGGAGCAATTAGCCTAAACTATAGCTTGGCATACAAAGGTAATGATGACATTAGACACTTACGAGATCTGTGGAAAGTAGAATTAATAGATTAGAGGCAGTTCAACTGGCGGAAAACTTGACTGTTACTCCAGATCTACTGCTCAGAAGATGGAGCAAAGGAGCTACGGACAAAACCTAACATGTTAAGATGAAAATTTCCCAGGAATATATTACTTAAAACACATGTCTAGGACATACAAACTGTCGAAGGTTGGTGTTAAAAAATGTATTCCTTGGAGTGAGCCTTCACTACATGGTACTTCTAGAAGCTTTTGAGAACAGAAGTTTTGAGAAGATTGGATTAGTGAGACACTCACCACGGTACGGTATACATCCAGAGTCAAGAATGCTCTGCAGGGGCTGGTGCACTGCCTTGCAAGTAGTGGCTCAGTGGCATAAGTGCCTGCCTTGCAAGTAGGCGGTCGTGAGTTCCATCCCTGGTACCGATTAAAAAAAAAAAAAAAAAAAAAAAAGAATGCTCTGCGTGTTTCTCGTGGTAAGGGGCCCACCCAGGTGCAATTCTTAGGGATTCTACCTCTGTCTTGTATTGCAGGAAATTAGAAACGAGTTGGTGAGGCCATAACCAAACCCATTGCTATGGCTGATGCCAACCTGATACTTGACAAACATCATCCATTGTCTGTTTCAGATTTGCTCCTTGGTGGAGCACACTTTCTGATATTTCTGGATTCAGGAGATTTGTCCACTGCACTAATCTATCAGCCCCAAGAGCTAATCCTGTCACCACGGATAGTGATTTTGTTTATTTTTCTTTTTTTTTTTTTTGTTAAATCTAGCATTATCAACATAAAATGACATTAGGTGGAGTTACTGAAGATCAAATAAATCTTCTCTGTATTCCTCATAATTTCTGTCGTACATACAGTCAGTTATTCCTGATATATGACATTCTGTTTGTTACCGGTCGGTGTCTTGGCACACATGCATAGAATGAGCAGCAAACATAGAGCACCTCAAATTTCCATGCACCCAATGTCGATGGTACATGCCCAAATTTCCCACACATCTAACCAAGAGTAGTGGTTAGCGACCATTGTTAATCTCTTCATTCCCTGACTCGTGTGGCCTATCCCCTAGGCATACACGACTTTATTGTAGCTAGAGATTCAGGTATGTACCAAATGCTGCTAATGGTATCTTCTAGAAGTACTGTCCCCAGAGAGCCCTTTGGTTATGGTTCCAGAGGCCGCAGCATTATTGTGCCCTCAAATCTTCTAGCCGAGGTAGTGCTGAATAACCCTCTGTATCCTCTTGCTGTGATCCTTCTCCACTACTTCCATTCTTATAAAATATGGTCATTGCTGTGAATTAGGTTAAGATCTTCAGAAAACAATGTGTAAATCCTACAACATCGAGGCCTTATGAGCCGGAAAAGCAATCTGTGCCCACAATGTGATGGCTGCTGTCTCAATGAACTCATGACTCACCACAGTGACCAGGACCCAGTGACATGAGTCCATCACCAAACAGACAGTGAGTTTTGACGGGGACAGTTGGCACTATCCTGGGAGCTCATGATTGGTTCTGGGGGTGACAGAACAGACCTTCAGCTGCAGTGGAAGGTGAATCCGTCTCTGTGAACAGGGCTGTGCTGCTGGCTTCCCAAAGATGGGCTGATACAAAACTCCTGAACCACTGCATGCACTTGTCCCATTATTTCCTTGGACCTGTTGTGCTGAATCTTGCGACATCATTTCCTTCCAGATCCCTTACTATCAACTAATTCTTTCACCTTTGTCAGTTAGTCTGTGTGTATTGATATTACAAGTCCCTTCTTTCTGCACCAGTGAGTATCTAGAATACTCTGCATACTAGTTGTAGTTGGGGAGCATTTTTTCCACAATGCTTTGATTTAGGATAATATTTTTTTAAAAAGTGATTGTGATTAATACTCAATATTTAGTTTGTAATAGCATGGTAAGTTTATCCCTCTAAACAAAGGCCTTGCCTTTTTATTTTTAATTAATTAAGTTTATCAGTGCATTTTAGATATATGTAATAATCACATTCACCATAGGAAATTTGTACTTGTATCTGGTGTATCTTGATCCTTCTTTTTTCCCATTCATCCTCCCCTTCCTTCAATCCCTCTTTCCTTTGTGTCCATTGTTTCATTCTATTCTCATTTTTCTTTTCCCTTAATTCCTTCCCTCTTCCCCTCTTTTTAGTTCCTCTTTCCATGTGCACATTTTCCTTCTGTCTCACAACTGTTGGGGTAGCCATCAAAGACTATCCCGCTGTGTTATACTTACAGGCTTGTGAAATGGAGCAGGTCCCAGAGCCGTAAGGAGATAGAAGTCTGTATGCCAGCCTAGGTAGCTTTCTTGTGCCTCAGACTCTTCTCAGGCATAATTCCAGCTGTACTTACCAGACGTTGTAACCGTTTTTACATAAGTCTTCCAGAATGTAGAATTTATTTGGAACCCAAATATGACGGTGGCTCTGTGCAAATATGAATTTCTCTCTCTGGCAGGGGCTGTGATCACACCACTGTATGATTATAGTGTAGTACTGAGGCTTCCTGGAAATGGCATTGCTTAACCAAGAGATAACTATTCTGAAATTTTCCTATGAGAATGCAATGTAAACCTCATCTGTTTCTCCCTGACAGATGTTCCCAATATCATAGACAGATTTAATCAATTCAAATAAAATGTTATCAACTCCTCTATCAGTGTTGAGATCGCCGGTGTCTTCCAGACAGCAAGCAGTCTGTCTCCAAGATACCACCTTTGGGCCTGTACTGGATTACACTGGGACTATCTTAGATGTGGAGGAGGATCTGCCACAGAGAAAGGTGTTTGCTACATGGTCCTCTTGGAAGGTACACCCATGTGGAAAGACAAAACAGAGTAAGGAAGAGGGACAAACTAACCCCCAGGTGACGGACCTTAGGGTCTATCAGGAAGGACTCTAAACTCAAGTTGCATTTCCTTACAGAATGTGCCACCATCAACAGGACCTAAGATTTGCATTTTTTGTCAGGCAGAACTTCAGCTCTAGAAAACTGTTCCCTGTGGCTAAGGCATTGACCGGGCACAGTGCTAGGTCAGCAGCAGCAGACACTCTCAGCAGTGAAGAGGTGGGGTGCCAGCCCTGACCCATATGGTGCACTAGATAGCTTGTGATGTTGACAAATGATTGGATTATAAAAATGAGAGCCATGGATTTGAGAAGAAACTAAAATGAAATATAATCTATAATGTAGTTCAATTGGAGTTGAGCAAAGGTACAATTCCTCCTTCTTTTCTTCCTCCACCGCCTTCTTTTCTTTAATCAGGAAAGGTGATTTCAATAGATGAAGGTAGAAATACATCTGAACAAGCAGGAGGACAAAGGAAAGATATATTCAGTTTTCTGTCATCCATGGTTATGGAAAGGGCTGCCTCACACACTAAGCTGAGTAGAGTGGGGCAGAGGAATTAAAGAGCCTGAAAAGAAAGATTGCCATGTTAAAGGATTTAGGGGAAACCCAAACATTAATGAACCCATGTCTCTTTCAGAGGTCTAAACATCAGTCAGAAATGTCAACTGTTCTCACTCTTCCCGTGCTACTTTGCCTCAGCTCCTTCCCTTCTTTATTGTTATGATAACTATATACCAAAAGCTTTATGTGTTTAATAAGTTACCTTTAAAATAAAAAAATTAATTTTTAAAGAATATCCAAGAATGTTTGTATAAAGGACTGTGGAAAGTTCCACTATTAAATTTTATGGTAGGCACTGTTTATATTTACAAATTCTTATGTGTACAACTGTGACTACAGCAATATACAAGGACTATATTAAAATTTAAAGATAGAGACAAATTTTATATACTTCTAAATTTTATTATGGCATCATGCAAACTCATTTTTCCTACAAAATTGTACATGCATTTTACAAAGGGACTATTACTGCATATTTTACATTTTTTGGCTAGTTAAATAATTTTAAATTTGTAGTCTTGGAGGCTCAGGTACAATGATCAGAAATTTGAGCCCAGCTTGGGCAACTTGGTGAATTCTGTAGTCAGGGTTTATAAGGGAAAAGATTTAATGCAGCACAAGTTAATTTATACAATTAATTTATAATATTCATTCAAAGAATCAAATGCAAAAGAATGCACAAAATCTATCCACATACTAAAGACCCAGATAATCCTGCTGAGAGCCTGTACCCCATAGCAGTGTGCTGCATGAGTCCAGCTGGAGGCCTAGAGCCCAAGACAATGTCCGGTGCAAGTCTGTGTCAAGTGTCAGCACTGGAAAGACCCAGAGCTCAGTGGCAAAAGCTACAAAGTCTCCAACAGAGGAATGAAAGATCTGTGCCATCAGGATGAGGGATCTGCACTGGAGCCAGGATGCGATGTTCAAGGTAAAGATCAGAGATCCTGGGAAAAGAACTAGAGCCATCATCAGGGAGAGCACAGTCCTAAACTCCTCTGAGGACTGAAACAGCTGAGTTCATCTTATGAAAATCAGTGTGACAAGCTTCTCCAGGAGAATCAGCTGCACACCATCTTCCCTCCAGTTCTCTTTTGATGTTGTTGTCAGCAATCCTCAGGTCACACCCTGCACCACACTCATTCAGTCCAGCTGGCTTTTGCAAACTGACCATTAGTTAATCCACCACTGTGATCTAGCTAGTCTCTGTCTCAAAATAAAAAATATACAAAGTCTGACTGTGTAACTCAGTGTGAAGGCCCTGGGTTCAATCCCTAGTATGGTCAGAAGATCCTTAAATTGGCAGATAAGTTGTATTCATTTATCCATGTGTGACACAATGTTTTGAACCATGTTTACAATCACTGAAAAATGGCTACATTCAGTGAGCTGGAATACGCATCACTTCATAGACTCACTGTGATAGCATATCATGGTTTACCTGTTACTCATATTGGAAAGCTTCTAAGGTAAGAAATGCTGAAGCCTATCTTTCTTCATTGGCACTTTGTCTGCAAGTGCATCAGAGTCTATCGAATAGTAACAACCTGCTCTCCTATCCTACCTAACCCAACATAATAATGTCTATGTTCATTTAAGAGCCAGTTAGCAACAATCTACAATGGTGCTCACCCAAAAAAAGTATAAGTTGCATCTTACAAAAGCATAGCAGTGCCCACTTATCCTTTTTATCATGAATATCCCAAATATAATTGTCATAATGTGTGCTTATCAGAAACTTAATGACAATATGCTGGTATAAAATATACGGTTACCAAAAGAGTTCTTAAACCATTTTTCAGAATTTCCTAATTTTCATTGACAGTAATTCTGAGTAAATTACTCTAAATTGACCTTTGTGAAATTCTTTGCATGTTGCCTTGTGTCCTATATTTTTTCCCTATCTTATGGTGTAATCTCTTAGCTGACAAATCCTTAGGTGGGTCATTGTATTTACTGACTACTTTTTTCATGTTTGCGGCTCTACTCACAACCAAGGATTTACATTCTATATTTTAAAAAGGTTCCAACATAACTCATTCACTTCTAACACACATTCTTATAGTCAGAAAAATGGTATCAGATGTTACAAAAATAGCAAATACACAAAATCTGTTTACTCTTAGAAAGACCTGTAGTAGCAAATCAATTCATGTTTTACACTATTGTGATTATGTAGGAAATATCATTGCAAACATATTCTGAGGATTTTAAAACCTTTAATTTTAAAGCTACCTTTAGGTGAAAATAGTTTCATATACAAAATTAAGAAAGTTAATATCAAGGCCAGTGTTATAGATGGTGATGTATTTTGGCAGATGATCTTCCTCCTTTGTTTTATACAAGTATTATTGGTTCCATAGTCATCTAATTTTATGTCCTGTATTCACTCTGAGTGTTATACTACCATACTGATCCTTATCTGCAATTTTGTTTTTTGTGGTATATAGTACTCAACTGTAGCTCAAAAGTATATGGAAAACTTCAGAATATACTTTATAAGTTCTAAGTTGAGCAGCTTAATCAAACATCTTACTGTTTTATTTCATTCCTCCGGAAACATGAACCATCTTTTGGTTCATCTGATTGGTATTTTACATGCTGTCAGCTAGTTGGTTACTCAGCCACCTTCTTAGTTATATAAAAGAGTGATTAAATAGTGCCACAGTGCTTGTATATAAAGTCCTGGACAATTCATGGCTGCAGGCATCCACCGTGGGTTTGGAAACATATCCTACACAGATAAGAGCTACTACTATTGCTTGGTTTCTCTTTAGAGGTCCCCTCAAATCCTCACACACTTTTAGATGGACTTTTTTGGAGGTAGCTAAATCTAGAGCTTATGACTGAGTCCTGGATTCATGCTGGGAGTAAGGGTGGATGATGGTTGGATGAGTCCACTGTTTGGATTGGCACTGCCTTCATTCCAGGCGTCAAATAAGATAAAAGGGGCAGAAAGAGGCTTGTTTCTCGCTCCCCTCTTGTTGCTTCTGCTGCCTTCTGCCACCACCAACTGTTGCC
The DNA here is from genome assembly GCF_034190915.1 of Cavia porcellus. Lineage (NCBI taxonomy): Eukaryota > Metazoa > Chordata > Mammalia > Rodentia > Caviidae > Cavia > Cavia porcellus. The sequence goes on along the minus strand of NW_026947494.1, from coordinate 78,871,864 downwards.
CCTCGGCCAGATGCCACCCTGTTTTGGAGCCAGCCAATTATGGACTAAAACCTCCACAAACTGTGAGCTAAATCAATCTTTCTTTCTTTAATTTTGGACATTGTGTATCTCAGCAACAAGAGAAAATTAACTAAAACTACTGTAGTTACATTTTGTGTGTGCTTACATGATTATCATGAGTATTATTTTGATGGAAAATGTTTCACAATTTCATCTTTTGATGTTTCTTAAAGTACTCGTTTAGTTTTCATATATTGTGTTTCTTTACCAAAAATGTCTAGGAAAATAATTTCTTAATCAAATTATATTACAATTTTAACACTGAAAATAAAATTTTAACTATACTGTCATAAATTTTACACTATTCTGAGAAATATTTTGCAAATATTTGATTTAAAATAAACATTAGGTTTACTTAATGTAATTTCTAGTGACTAAAACTGAATCACTATAATATTAAAATATTCTTGAGTTTTAGAAGGTAGAACATATTCTCATTTGTTTACTAATATGTCATTTTCCTTTATTTAAATGGTTTTGCTTCAGATATTTTTTTTAAAATTTAGTTGGTATTAACAGTCTTCCTCTCATTTTAACATATTTCTCCAAATGCCACTAAGAATATCTCTTCTCTTTTTATTTATGGTTGACATATGTTACTTTAATATAAACAGCTTTGTAATATCTTATTACTACTATGCAATTTCAAAAATTACTGAATAATTATTTATATACTTTCTTGTAATTTTACTATTCTTTGCATTGTTTTCACTCTTTGAAACATTGGAATGCAATAAGTTATGAAGTAGAGAATTTAGCTGTTCTACTTTTTATTGGAAAGTTAGTTGTTCCTAATAATTGCATTTATAATGAGGGCTATGTAATAACAGATTTAAAGAAAACATTTAAGGCAATTTGAAATGACTAGCTTTTTTGTCAATGAATTGCTTATTTTATATTGATGAGGAACAAAAATAAGGATGAATTTAAACATATTAAAACTTCAAGAATTTTTATCTCTAGATAATGAAATAATGTATAGAATCTATTAGAAAAATAATTGTGATTACATAAATAAAATGAATCCTGTTGTGTACAAATTTATTATGCTTCAACATAATTATATTTTTATTTCTTAGTTTAGGACATTTATTGTTTTTGTTTTATCATTTATTTTGACACTCAAGCATGTTAATTAATTACATTTACTTCAAATGTTTGAATGGATTCCATGAATTTCCAGAATTACTTTTTATGCAACCATCACTATAGTCTTTTCAAATGAGAAATTTTGTGCCCATTTGTGCAGCAACTTTCCTTTCCTCCTTTCTAATATATTGTATTAAAAAGTATGTTTTATTTTGACCACAAAGGACTAATGCTAATACTAAGACTAAAGACACAGATTATTTGAAGTAGAAATAATGAGAAATGATACTCCACGCAAAAAGTGAGCTGGGTATATGATAGAAAATGTCTCTTTGTTACAAGAGACCGAATATATTATGTATTGATTAATGAGATATAAGAAAAATAAACATAATATAAATGAACCAAACATCAGAGCCTAAAAATATATGAAATAAATATTGACAGGTTGAAGCAAAAAATACTCTTTAAAATTTTTTATTTTAAAGAGAATAAAACCAGACCAAACAAAACAGAATAAAGCTAATCAGAAAAGACCAATGAAAGCAATACAAAATAAAATACTAGGAAATCAACAATGGATGCCATAATATCGATATCTTCTTCAAAATAGCTGTCCACACCATCAGACATAATAAAATTAAACAAAACAAAGCAGAAGAAAATCTATCAAAACAAAAGAATGAAAACATATTTTAAAAAGAATGAAAATAAAACAAAATAAAGCCTATCAAAACAAAACAGTGCAAGTGATGCAGGTTTTCAAAACAGGGTAAGAGGAAATCAGCAATGGTTAAATAATGTCTTTTAGTGTCTTCAAAATTGATGTTCACACTATCAGACATAAAATCATAAAATCAAACAGAACAGAACAGAATAAAACCAATAGAAACAAAACTTTCAATAAAACAAAATAAAATGGAACAAAACAATAGAGTGACAACAGTATTAGATTTCAAAAACAAGATAGAAGGAAATCCGCCATATTTGCTATATTGAGTATTGTTAGCATCTTAATAGATGCTCAGACTAATGGCCTTAGGCTTACAGATCAATCAAACAATGCAAGATTTAAGTTGCTTTGATATCTCAGCTGCTATCAATTCACCCTGTCCTCTGAATCAGCCAGGTGCTTTTGGAAGGTGGGGGTAGATGGGAGGGGGTGTTCTTATCTCCCAACCAACGTGCTAGTTGATTCACAAGAAGGGTGAATTGGCTTCGTGTTATTCTGCCCACCATCATGGCTTCTGAGAACTCATGGGAAGGGCCATTGGCTTCTTGTTTCCCCTCCTGGGACCTGCATGGCTTGTATCACCTCACAGGAAGGGCAAATTTCCTTTTGTAACTCCTCCCAGGCCCAGCTTGGTTTGTGCTGACTCATGAGCGAGACAAATTCAAGAAATACTTCTTACAGTAATAACCAGAAAATTGTCTATAAATAATTGAAAAAAAAAAACAGATGAAAGACTTGCAAAGACATAGACACTTGGTGCCAGCCAGTTATTTCATGTACATGACAAACTGATTCTAGTATTTTTATAGAGTGGCTAACATCCCAGAATAAAATTAAAGAACAGAAACAAATTTTGTAAACTGACTTGCTTGACTTTAAGATTTATTATAAAGCTGTACAGATAGTTTGAAAGAAAAATGATGAGAAAAGATATTTCATGAAAACAGTAACTAAAAGTGAAATAATTCAGCATGGTATTTGGTGAAATAAAAAAAGACAAATAGATCAATGGAACAGATTACAGGGCACAGAAATAGACCCACATAAACAGAGTCAAATAATCTTTGTTATAAGACCAAAGGCAATGCAACTGAGAATATATAATTTTTTAATAAATGATCCTGAAATAAGAAGACACTCACATGCAGAAAAATGAATCATTTCACAGACTCTCCACACTCATTTCGCACTCTCTACAAAAATCAGTTCAAAAAAGATCACAAGGATGATACATCAAGTGAAAAACTGTGTGACTACCAGAAGATAACGAAGGAGAAAACCAAGTGACTTCAGAGTGAGATATGCCTTGAACATGGAAGGCACAATTCATGAAAGAAATAATTCTTAAGCTTGACTTTGGTGTCAAGAGAATGAAAAGAAAAGCCACGGATGAGAGAAAATACTAGCAAAAATCATTTTGGATAAAGTAAAATACAAAAAGACCACTAAAACTTCAACAATAAGCAAAGTGCATTATATGCAATTAGTGGAAAAATATTACTTTAATAAAATAAAATTTCTATGTTCCTTAAATAAACAGTAAGAAAATAGCCTGATTTTTAAAACTGGAGTGGAATTTAGCTCCAAAGAAGATACAGATATGGAAACTAAATATATGACACCATGCTCCACAGCTTGTGTCTTGAGGAAAATGTAAAACAGTACAGAGAAATCATAATACACTTACTAGAATATCTAGAAACAAAAACATAGGAACTCTGAATGCTGGCAAAGATATGAGGTAACAGGAACTCTCATTCTTACTTGGTACAAGGACACAATAACATTGATATATGGAAAACAATTTTTTTACTATGTGATAAAGCTTTGACGTTTTGTAGTGTTTAGTTAAGGCTTAAAGATGCTGAACATTTATGCCCTACACTCATCTATCTGTCATCTATCTATCTATCATCTACATGTTTAGAGTGCTTTTATCTATAAGAGCATTGCTACATATAATTGCCAAAACTTGGAAGCAACCAAGAAAAAACAGCAGAGTTATGAGGAAAATATTGCAGAATAAATGGATTTTGAAGAATTGCCTTCCAGTTATTTCAATACCATACGTGAAATGATGGAATTTCTAGAAACATCATCCTGCTAGAAGTAAAAACTGTTTATGAAGGATGAATCTGTAATTTAAACCTACCAATAAAGAAGAAGCTTCTACCATGATTTCATTTGTACATACTGTGAAACATTTAGAAAATATTAACAACAGTAATTTTCAAAAATTGCAAGGAATATTGAAGTGAAGAATACTTTCTAACTTTTTCTGAGAAGCACTTGAAATTACTTTAACTCCAAAGCCAGGCAAAGTCACTAAATGAAAAATTCAAACAATACATCAACATTCCTTATGAATATAAATAAAAAATTCTCTTAAGTAAAAGAAATACTTTTCAGCAATGTATTATAAATATAAGAAGTAGCTAATCTCAGAACATAAGAAAGTTTCAATATCTGAAAATCAGTTAATATTATATACTGTATCGCTAGAATGAAGATTAATGAACACATCAATTAATTAATAAAATTTAACAAAATGCATCAACCTTTCTTAATAAAACAGTATAATATATGAAAAACCTACAGCTAATATCAGACATAACAATGGTTTAAAAAATTTCCCTCAAGATAAGGAACATGATGAAGATATCTACATTTCTGTTAACATAGCATTGAAAGTACTAGGCGTGGATAAGCAACAAAAAATAAGCATCAATATTATCTTTTTATAAGTGACATTGCATTATATATAAATAACCCACAAGTATATTCACATACACACAATTAGCTAAAAACTAATTTCAAAAAACTTTTGGCATACAAAATCATCACACAAATATAAAATAGTTTCTGTATGCTAACAATATTAATCTAGAAAAGAATTTGACAAATTCCATTTAAAATAACATCAAAAATGAAATTCCTAAAGAATAAACTAAGTATAAATAGCACACACTCTATGTTCATGGATGGAAATACTTAATATTACTAAGATGAAAAGATAACCAAAACTAATTCATAGATTCAATGTAATCTCTATTAAATTTCATTGATGTATTTGAAGAAATAGAAAAATTCATGCTAAAATTCTTATAAAATCTCCAAAGACCTCACATAACCAAAGCAATCTTGAAAAAGATCAAAGGTAAGTATATTAGATTTCTTATTTCCATATTTACTATAGCACTATAGTAACCAAAAATGTCCCAATATCATACAGACAGACAAGAAGACCAATTGGATAGAATAGAGATCACTGAGATAAATCCTTACAATATGATCAAATTATTGTCAAAACGGTACCAAAACCATGCACTGAGAAATGAAAAGTTTTTCAACTAATGATATCACTAAAATTTAATGCTCATGTTCAGAGAATAAGGTTGAGCCTGTGCCTAATTAAAAATCACACAAAATGCAACAAAGATCTAAATATAAAAATTAAAACTCTAGAGATGGAGGAGTTAGGGAGGGAGGAGAAGGAAAAAGAATGGAAAAAGGAATTAAGATGTTTTATGGACAAGTATCAACCTCATACAAGGAATTAAATCATACAGAAAATGTATATTTAAAAATGTATAAAATTCAAAGAATCTTAGCGGAAAATCTTCATGATGTTGGCTTTTATGTTTGTTTTGGGAATGAACCAACACAAACAACAAGAGGGAAAAAAGCAGATTTTAACTGCATCAAAATTAATAATGTGCACAGCTCAGTTTGAATGTTAGATACTCCTGTTTCCAGCTCTAAGACCACGTATTCCCTAATAGAGATTACTGGTAAAGTCTGCTAACATGCTCTGAGTAGATAAACTGAGAATATTACCAAGAGGAAAATTAATTTGTATGAATATACACTACATACAATCTGTTGGTTGGAGAGTAACTTTGCTCACTCATTTTAAATTCAGGTTAAATGTATCCTTTGCAAACTTTATTAATCTTGTTTTCCTCAGTGTCGGAATGAGACAAATTTAGAGAACAATACTTTTATTAAACATTATTGTTTACTTTTTTGGTGAAAGTATAGTGCTTTCTCCTTGGGCAACTGATTTAAAGAATTTAAGGTTTTAAGAAATGTAGATTTCAAGGGTCTAAAACACTAAAATTCATTTTCTTAAAATGCTTAACTGTAATTTATTTTTTGTAAGTCAAAGGGAATATATTCACATGTGCATATTTGCTTCTTTAAATATATTATCTGTCAAATATTTTTCTGAAAAGAGTGAGATGCATATTTATTTCTTTACAGTTTTAGCAGAGAAAATAGCTAAATCAAAACTGCCCTAAGAAAAATTCAAATAGATTAGTTATGTTTTTGATCTTTTTAGAAACTATTTTTAATGAAACATAATTGGTTGACTGTACTTTTTTACATCATGCATTAATGAGTCAAAGTCTTACTGAGATATATTTACTGTATTTTGTTTTGCTCCTTTTCATTTCTATTGGTAAATTTTTGCAGTATGTGATTACATTCCTGGCATAGTTGGCGCATATTTCTACACATCTTAGTTTAAAATGCAAGCTTCCCATGAAGAATATATTATATGTTGCAAGCGTAAATGAATAAAAATATTTTTAGAAAAACAGTAAAATCTCAAAACCACATGGTGTGTGATTTTATTTGAATCACACACCATTTTGCCTTTAATGATTTATGTGATTGGCATTTTACACTCTAATTCTATGTTTCAAAAACCATTCTTGTTCAATAAGACTTGTAATACAGGAAACACATAATGTAAAATGTCTATTTATTTCCACTTTAATCTTTTGTTTCTCTATTTTTTCCATTTTAAAAGGTACATATTTTTGATACTTTGAGATAAAGAGAATTATATTTATAAATTACTGTTTTTCGGAAAGCAACTGTTTCAAAGACAAAGTCGGCGTGGAGTGCTCTATAAAATATTTTTGCTAGTTCAGTCCCATGAAAGCATCATGTACATCTTTACAATATGTGCATGTAGTTGTGTATGTATGTGTCATTTGCAAAAGGCTTCATGAATTCTAGAAGAACTTTACACCACTGAGCTATAGCTCCAGGCCCAAACATTATTTATTCAAATGATATGCCATCTCAGGAAAGTTACAGGTCACTAGTTTGAGCTTTAAGAGAAAGTTTCAGAATTATTGATTTAAAAATTTCAATTTTATTGATTTAAATCAAAGGCACAATTAATTTCCATTGAAAAAATGACGAGATTGAAAACGTATTTATATATAATTTTGCAATGAAAAAAATTAGTGGTTACAAAAATTATATCTGGAAGCTAAAGAATATACTGAACATTAAAATATAGTATTTAATAAATATGTTTTCATATGTAAAGATATATAAGTATAAATATGTTTTCACATATATAAAGATATATAAGTAAAGATATATACTTAAAGATATATATATATATGTTTTGTTGTGTGGTTCAGGTTAGTCTTGAACTCACTATGGTGCCCAGGCTGGCCTCAAACTTGCAGTGATCCTCCTGCCTCAGTCTTCCTAGTACGAAATTACACAAATGTGGCACCACATCTGGCTTTCCTTTACAGTTTAGTACTGAGACAATCTCTACTTTTATATGATTAACTTTCACAATTTAAAAGAGTGCTATTTCTTGGGTTAATTACAGATATTAATTATACTGACTTAAGTATGTTTCTCTTTTTCCTTGCAGGCTGTACTTTGGAGGTATAAATTTTCTCAGCTTAAAGGTTCTTCAGATGACGGCAAGAGCAAAATCAAATTTTTGTTTCAGAATCCAGATACTAAACAGATTGAAGCAAAGGTAAACACAAGACATTCATCACACACCTCTGATCACATTAATGCAATGAAGAAACACAGGCAGAAGATTTAGCAGAACCAAAAAAAGCAAGAACTTTCCCTGCTTATCTATCCCTCATGATCAGAAGAATAGATCCACTTTAAATTTTTAATGATAAATTTCCACAGAAAAGCATCCCTTAAATTGCAGTTAGTTGTATTTCCTTAGTTTTAATTCTCTGTGAAACATACTTCTATCTTGTCTAAAGCAACATCCTAGAAGCTGAGTGGATCACCTTATGGTTTCACACTCTAGAAAATTTGAATCCTATGAGAAGAGTTGACTCTATTTTATTATTATTTATTCTTTCTTTAAATAGTTACACATGTTCCTACACAAAATTATTCTTAAAGTCAATTTTTGACCATGCAATTATGTGCTAAAAAGTGATTAAATGAAGGAGTTTTTCTTTTCCTCATGAAAATTTTCAGTATTCTGTAATATGTTAGACTGTTTTTGAGTATCAGATTCACTGCTCTTACTCCAAAATGAACATATATTTGTAAATATTTAAAATCTAAGTTCTTTTCATTATTTTAATATATATTCTAGAATATCTATGTTTGAGTAAGAATAAATTACATAAATATTATCCCAGTATGGCAGAAAAATTACATAGTAAATAGTAAAATTAAAGTTAATTATATGGACATGAAAACTCAATGTAGATTTCAATGATGAGTCAAAATTACCATAAATTTGTTATACTTCTTCACGTATGGAATTCAGGGTGACACTTCATCTGACATGCGAACCCATCTAGTACGCAGACTGTGTGATATCCGTGCAAACTCTTTAAATGCAGCTGTGGGTTCAGGTCACACACACTCCTTAGAACAAGGTGACCTCTTCTTTGCCACCTGCATTCCTCCTTAACTACTGTCCACTTTGCTCAGGGAATGTATGTTCTTGTTTTATGTTTGTCTTTGCAATCAGTTTTACTCCCTCTTCCTAGACTGTAGGTAATTTAATTTAGGATCTGTTGATTTAGTACCCTTTTGCCAGTTCAATTCCTATTTGTGTTTCTTTAAATTATTGGTGGTATCATAGCTTTGCCTTGTGTCTGTAATGCATCAGCTTAGACAAATGCATGCATAATTTCATCAATTTACTTCTCTGCACTTGCTTCTTCATTCTCAAGTATACACTCTCATGAAATCCTCTTCCTTTAATACAGGGCTCTGTATGTGGCCATCTTCTATCTACGTCTTTGCACACTGCCTCCTCCCTCCACACTTGCCACAATGGATCATTTATTTTGTGCCAGCTCAGTACACTGCTATCTACACTGACTCTTGCTGTTACTATCACAAAATGCCTTACTGCTGTACAAAAATGTACTTGAGCTCTTGCTAGAATTCTCAAAACTTCAAAACAGCATAAAACTCAGAAGTGGTGAAGTAATGTTAATATAGTTCTGCATTCTTCTCACTAGTAGGGTACTGATAGCAGTATGGTATTTGATCTTTAGTTATTACCCTTTCACTTTGTTATGAACTAATAAACCCTTAGCACTGAACCAAACACCATCAGTTTAATCAGGTGACTACTAACTATATACTATTTAGAGCTTTATTTAATGTTGTATATTATATATGCAACTCTGAAGCTGATTGTATTTCCTTTACAGTAAATATTAGTTATTTTTGCCCTTCATCTTTTAAATACTATTTTATATTTTCATTCATTAAATGCAAGTTTTTAAGAAGCTAATATGTAGTTGAATGTGATTCTTAAACTTAAATGAACCATTTATAGAGTAGTAGAAGAAGCAGTCTTAAAAGTAGTAAGTCTATGCCATTTGATACATGAAAGAATGTATTTATATTAAGCATCTCTGTCTATAAAATAAGAGAAAGATAGATGGTACTAACTAAATTCAAAATTGGGAACATTTAACAAGAAAAGGCACTGACCAACCAGAGTGCTGGCTAAGTCTGTGGAATACTTTAGCTACACTTATATCTACTGCCTGGTCATCATCTCTGCTGACAGTGTAGAAATTACTTAGGAATTGAAATTAGGACATTTGATAGCTGTTTGGTAGTCTTGTGTGCTACTTGTTAGTAGGAAACTAAATGAATAGTAAGACAATGACCAATTAGAGAAGCAAAGCAAGGATAATAGCATCAAGTTTTTTGTGGATGTAAGTTTTAAATTCTCGGGAAAAGTGCTTACAAGTGCAAATTTCTGGGAGCTGTTTTGTTTTAAAGAAGTCAGCTAAATTATATTCCAAAATAACTGTAACATTTTGTATTCCAATAATGTATGAGTCATGCAGTTTCTCTGCTTTCCCTGCAAGTACTGCGTGTTTTTCACTTTGTAGTTTTTAATTGCATTGGTGCAGTATCTAGCAATAAACAACTTTTTGAGGCATATGTCCTAGTCCCAATTGGTCTTTGAGGAACTACTTTTTCTTCTTGATTTTTTTTTGGTTTTGTTTTGCTTTGTTTTGTTTGCATATGTGTGTGTTTTCTAATTGTATTGTTTATTTTATTGCTTTATATTTTGTATTAATCATACTTGACAGTTTTCAAAGACATAAAATTATTCTTTTATTGACTCAAATTTTTTCTCATCAATCAATTTAGTGAATTCCTCTTATATTTACTTCTTTTTTGGTCGATTTGATTTTATGTTGCTTTTTTCTAATGTGAAGTAGGATTTTAGATTATTAATTTACAACTTATTTTTAATGTAAGCATTCAGTGATATAATTCTCCTCTTAGATCTGCATCTGCTGCTCCTCTCAGATTCCAATGTGTTGTGTTTCTGTTTTCATCTTTCCAGTGTGGTTTTCCTATTTCCTTTAAAGCCATCTCTTTGAAAAATGAACTTTTGCTTATTTTCCTCATTTTCAAATCACAATCATTTTAGGGTGCTTTCAGGATCACAGCCCAGTGGCCAGAGGATCTAGAGATTTCTTCCTTTCTGCAACTTCCCTTCGACTTGTGAACATCCGTTTCTGAGGCATCGGATTTGTTGCAACTAATGACCCCACACTGACACAGCATCATCCCCTGCCATCATAGTCTGCACTGGGCTTAACTTACAGTGTGTGCGGCCCTGAGTTAGCCCTGATGCAAACCACAGACTAACCCCGCTGCCTGAAGATACCCTGTGCTTTGCCAACTCATCCCAAGTTTGCCTTGGCCAGCCTCTCTTTTCTATTTTTTATTTTGTAACTGTCGTCATTCTTTCATCTTTGTAAAAATTTTATAGGGTGTATCATACAGTACATAGCTTTTTTTGGGGGGGGGCACTGAGAATTGAACTCAAAACCTTGTGTTTACCAGGCAGTCACTGTGCGCGTGCCTCTCAGCTAAAGCCCTGCCCAGTATGTAGCGTTTTTAAATTGAATTCTCTTATTTAGTAATATGTGGTTTAATTCTGTGTATGTTTCCAGGGCTTGATAGCTGATTCCATTTAGTATCCATTTGCTGGATGCACCATAGTTCAGTTACCCAGTAAGCTACTGAAGGATATCTTTGATGCTTCCCTAGTTTGGGTACTTACAGATAAAGCTGCTATAAATGTCCATATTTAGCTTTTTTTTCTGTATACATAAGACTTCAACTGTTTTGATATAGTTCCAAAATGTTTGATCATTGGATTAGAAGTTGTAAAATTGTGTTTTACACTGTCTTCCAAATGTTTAATTTTGCGTATCTACCAGCAATGAGCAGGCGTGCCTCTTGCTCCTCATCTTCGCCAGCATTTGGCTTTGTCAGCGTCCTGCACTATTTTGAGAGTGAGAATATCCATGCCTTGTTTCTGGTCTTGCGGGAAAGTTCCAAATTCCTCATAGCACAGAATATTGCAGGTTTTTGGTAGGTTTTCTTCATAAAGTAGAAATGTTTCCTTTCTATTCCTAGTTCTCTGAGAGTAATCATAAAAAGGTATTATATGCTTTCTCTGAACTTAATGTAATAGTCATGTGGTCTCTCTTTTTTAGCTTTCTGATGTGACAGAATACAGTTGGCTTTCTAAATGTGAAAAAACCTAGAATATCAACCATAATTACAAAATCAAAACTTGCTCCTTGCAGTTTTACATGTTTTGCCTCAATATTTTGATATTTTTATTAGGAGCATAAATGTTACAAATCATTCTGTTTTCTGAGAAATTTGACTTATTTCATCATGAAATAGGCGTCTTTATTCCTGATATATCTCTTTGGTTCAGTCTTCTATGTCTTCTACTTTCTTTTGATTAGTGTTAGCATGCTCTACCTTTCCTTTCCTTTTATTATTACTCTATAATAGTATTTTTATTTTAAAAATATTTTTCTATTCAAGGTTGATATTTCTTTGAAGATAACAATATACAATATAACAACCACTGTTAAATTCCTATCATTTTGCTTTGAAAACCTATATTGTTATTGTTTGGGGGGTTTTGTTGTTTGCTTGTCTCTTTTGTGTTTTTGTTTTTATTGTCTGCGTGTTTCCTCCTTCTTTAAAAAAAAACAAAAACAAAATTGGTATGTCACAGAAAACCAATATAAATGGTATTTCTTGGCCAACTTTGGTAAGTTCCATTTTTTACTAGTATTGATATTCAAAGTGATTATTGATACAATTGGATGAATATCTACCATATTTATTCCATTTTCAACTCGTTTCCCTCATTATGTATCTTTGCTTGTGTATTTTACTCTCTGTTTCTTTAGAATTTTACATGATTTGGCATTTTATATGATTCCGTTTTCTCTATTTTATTAGAATAAGCGCTGTTGCTTTCTCTCTTTTTTCCATTACCTCCTTTTTTTCTCTCCTCCCTGCACTTTACTTTTCTTCTTTTCTTCTCCTCCCAACCTCTCCCTGTATTATCCTTCTCCTCCTTCTCTTCCTCTTACTCTTTTTTCTTCTTTTTTCTGCCCCTTTTCCACCTTTTCCTTCTCCTCCTTCTTTTGTTTTATCTAGTTGAAACCACAATTTTGTTACATATATTATAAGCCTAGTCCAAATTCAGAAAACATTATGCTGATGTTTCTGGACCCAGCACTTGATATTATTATAGCTTGACCAGAGCCTTGTGGATTTCTTTTTGATTTGACATCAAAATCATACATAAACACTATAAGAAACAAATATCCTTATAGGTCCATGTTCCTGATGAACATACATCCACAAATACACAGCAAAGCAATAAAAATCAAATATAGAGTAGTAGTGAAGATTTATTTAGTATAATTAATTGAGGTTTATATCAGGATTCCAAAGATGCTTCAATATATTCAGATGTAGCATAATATATGACATGAACAGAGTGTGGGACAAAAGCCATGTGATCATCTCATTAGATTCAGAAAATTCATGTGATAAATTCAACATATTTTCATGTATTCACAATAAAAATTCTCAAAAACTTATGTGTAGAACATGTACCTAAAAACTGTGTGTGGCAAGCCAGTATTTTGCTGAAAATTTGAAATGCATTTACCTGAAGACAAGGAATAACTGAATTCACTTCCCCTGAATAGAGACCTGGCAGTCACTGCCACAGCAAATTAGTCAAGAGAAGGAAATAAATGGCATTCAGATAAAAAGGAAGAAATAAAATTGTTGCTGTTTGCTGATGACATGATCTTATATGAAGAAAATAGCGAAGACAAAAATTTCAGACTGAGCAAATGAATACGGTGGAGTTACAAGATACAAAATCAACAGACAAAAATTAATAATCATTTCTATACAGTAGAATCATTTCTTGATTTAATCAAGAAATTGAGAGAGAAATTCCATCTACCTTGCCTGAAAAATAAAATAAAACAGGAATAAAGGTAAACAGAGTGTTAGGAGATCCACACACTGAAAGACACAATTCTTCTATTAAAGAATTTGAAAGATACCCAAATAAATGAAAAAGATAGTTGATGATCATGGATTGGAAAAATCAATACTACTAAAATGTTCATATAACTAAAACAATCCACACATTCAATTTAATATTACTTAATCAAATCAATTCAGTTCCTATATGCGACCTTTAAATTCTCCACAAAAGTAGAAAAAGTACTTAACTTCAAATACATTACAAGGCTATAATAATTAAAATACCATGTTTCAGTTATAACGTTGAGCAAATCCATCAAGTTGATGAAATAGAGAACTCAAAAACCCATATATTGACAGCCAGTTGATTTTTGGCAAAGAGATCAAAAGTAAATAAGGAAAAGCAGTCTTTTTAATAGTGTTAAGAACACTAAGCAGCCACACAGATGATGAATTTGACTTTCATCCCACACTGTATACAGCATCAGCTAAAGTGGATTTGAAAATTAAACATAAGAGGGGAAAGCATAAACCTGATGAAAGAAAATATAAAGTAAAAACTGTAGGCCATTGATCTGAGAAATTCTTTCTTAGATTTGACCCTTAAGAATTCAATCAACAAAAGTAAAACTGCACAAATAGGGTTAAATCAGAGCAAAATGTTTCTGTGCAGAAAAGACATTCAAGCAGTGCACGTGATAAGAGGTCAAGGTCCAAATTACTAGGTCTGATAAAAAATACAGTGCATGCTTATATTTGTTTTAAATTACAAAAGTTGTAAATTTTAAAAAATGTATTGCTATTAATTGCCCTCAAAATACTGAATCTTTCTTCAAATCGATTTTACCTATTTTTCTTGCCATTTTTAGAAGTTCTGGAAATTCTCTTTCATGAGTGTCTTTAGTTATGATACTGTAAATGCTTCAGTATCCTGAACTGAATACCAGGGTTACCTCTCAGGGTCATTTTGGCACTAAGGAACGACCAGGAGTCACAAGACGCCAGAGCTTGTCAGTAAGATAGAGGCGATTTACAAGGCTTTTTGTTTGATGACAGGTGGCAGCAGCATTCACCCTATTTTCATCGTGCCTCATAATGACACTCAAGAAAGACACTTACGAAAGAGAACTTCCAGAACTGTTTCACAAAGTTCTAAGAAAATGTGGTATGCTCAAAGTGAGAGAGGGTACTTTGAGGGGGACCACTGGCAATATGAATTTTGTTGTAATATAACTTTAGTTTAGAATTCATTAGGTATTTTAGTTACCCCTCGCATAAGCATTCAAACAACAGCACAAAAACAACCAGATGAAAAATCAAGGAAGTATGTAACTGTTTCTAAAAAGAGAACATAGACATGGCTAACATTTATATGAAACATCAAAAAATTAAGCATTAGGGAATGCAAATTAAAGCCACAATAAGGTATTATCTTAGAACGATCAGAATGGACATAATCAAAACTATTTGAGATAAATGTCACCATGAATGTGGAGGAAAAGGAACCCTTGCTCAGTGTTCGCTGGAATACAAAGTATAAAATTATTACACAAACCTGGGGGGGAGATTCATAAAAAGATAAAGTTAGAAGTAACTTGTGATCCTGTATTCCCACTAAGGGTTGGTCTAAAGAGTTTTAAACTTTCTACTGAAGAGATACCTGCATTCTTAAGTGTATGATGATATTACTCACAATCTCTAAGGTGTAAAATCAACTAAATGTTCTTTATTCACTGTAAAATATACATATATTGTTTTGCTTTGTTTTGGTTTTTTTGGTACCAGGGATCAAACTCAAGACCTCATGCTTGCCAGGCATCGGCTTGTGCCACTAAGCTATATCCCCTGTCTTTTGGAGGTCTCCTGCTAGGCTAAATATGTGAAGCATGGAAAGACAAATGTGCATAATTTTATTCATATGTCAAATGTAAAGTAATTCAGCTAATAGAAGCACAGAACAATACTGTGATTTCAAAAGCCTACGGAATGAAGGAAATAGGAAAATAAGTCAAAGGCTACAATGACTGAGTTAGACAAGAGGAATCATTATAAATAATTGACATTAAAGAAAAACAACAAAAGTCTGAGGGGTTTTTAGTCGATCTTCACTATGTAAACTGGTGTGGGGCCACAGCTTTTCTGCTTGAAAAATAAATTTATTTTCTTTCTGTCTTTTTTTTTTGTATTGGCAATCAAACTCATTGAAGGATGAATTTATTTTGTGGTTTTCTGTCTTCCTAGGGGTTCTCCTGTTGTTTTGATTTGTTTTATTTTGTTTTGTCTGCATTCAGTGCCAGTTCTGGGTTGATGGTTCTCTGTTGCCTATTTTGGGATCTGTAATGTAAAAAGAAAACACAGAGAATTCATCATCATATTGTTCCTTGGGTCTTGGGTCGCTAGGTTACTATCCTGTTTGCCTTTTTCTCTAGTTGACAATATCTTTCTCTTTATTGGGTATGTATATGTTGTCCAGTGTGTGTGTGTGTGTGTGTGTGTGTGTGTGTGTGAGAGAGAGAGAGAAAGAGACAGAGAGAGAGAGAGAGAGAGAGAGAGAGAGAGAGAGAGAGAGAGAGAGAGAATAGGAAAAATGTATAACTTTACCATCCTAAAATTATAACCATTATTTATTTTTGAACTACTATAATGCTACTTCTAAAATATGTGCAACTTTTTTTGGCTAAGTCTGTTTTTACTTGGTCACTTTCTATAACAAATGAAAGAATGCCATACAATAGTAAAAATTGACATGAAAAGTATAATTATGAACATTGCTCTCCATATAATTACCAGTGTCTGAAGAACACCTACATATAGGGATCTAATTATATAGTTCTACTTGACAAACTGTAATTATTTTTCAATACAATTAATATAATTAATATGTTTCATTTTATTTTTATTGTAAGTCTGATTAAGACTAGATTGTACAATTTCAAATGTTGATATTTACCTGACTTAAAAAATTAATCCAATTAACTTTTTTAAAGTTTGTAGTTTCAGTCAGATGTGGTGGCAATATGCCTGTAAACCCCAGCAGTCAAGAGGCTGAAGCAAGAGGATTGCTGTGAGTTTGAGGCCAGCCTGAACTACATAGTGAGATCTTGTTCCAAAAAGACAAGGAAATAAAAAGAAATAGAGAAAGAGAATGGAAAGAAACAGAGAAAGAAAGAAAGAGAAAAAGAAAGAGAAAGAAAGAAAGAAAAAGAAAACAGAGGGAAAAAACAGAAAAGAGAGAAAGAAAGTTAGTTTGCATTTTCCATCTCAAAGTTAAATGTAAAATACATTTAAACTACTAGTGATCATGACTGACAATAGAGTCTCTGGTGAAAAATTTGTTAACCCCAAGCAGTTTGTTCAGAAGGATGCCATAGTCTCTATAATAAGAGGTTGATCTTCTCACCTCTTTTATCCCATCAGTTGCCCTCCACCAGAACATTTTTCATCCTGAAAATCTTAAATAACATTAATTTATCAAGGCCAAATTTCATGTTTTTGAATGAGTCATCTTTAAAAGATTTTATACAGTTATACAAATATATAGATATAAATAGCATCTAAAATCACTAGTATTAAGATATCTTTTATGATATTTCTTTGTCTGACTAAGTAGAATATGATACCAATTATTTATGCTTGCTTGGTACCAGTTTGTAGACAGGGACTGAAAACTAAAACTTTCTTTTGCTTTGTATCATTTAATGATATCAGTACATATTTGCATGTAAAACTCTTCGCCAGAAAGCATTATACATGAGTATTTGAATAGTTAAAACCCAGTTACCAGATTCAGGCTGATTTTAGAGACATATATGATTTTATATCAAATGTATTTCTGTAGAAAATAAAGTGCTCTTTTTGAGTAGCACCAAATAACGTTGACCACTTTGTTTCCATATATAATCCTTCCAAGTATGTTGATGACAAGAGAATATATGCATCTCCTAACGACTAATGTAAAAATCGTTGAACTTGATGGATGCTTATTGAGAAAGTTCACCTATCTGTCACAAATATATCCATCTAAGTATTCCAGCAATACAAGGAATAGTATACAAATTTTGGAAAAGTTCTGGAGGTATAGTCTATTTAATGAAGTGCTAAAATGTGAAATTTCTGCTTTGTATGTATCTTATTCTGAGTTGTGTTGTAGTAACAGAATACTGTACATACGATTGGATGCTGTAAAAAGAAGAGAAAATTATTAACCAAAAATATAGTATAGATCTCTGGTATATCCTGTTGTGTCCATCTTATGAAAGGGTAAATAGGGACATAAGCAACGGAGAGGACTGAGAAAAAGAACAGAGAGCAGGAAGAGGCAAAAAAGAATGAGAAAGAGACAATTTTTTACATGTGTCTTGCAGTAGGCACTGAAACTATAGCATTGGGCTACATTTCTGAAGTTCTGATTGCTTTTGATGAAAAACACAATGGGAAAAAATTGCTGAAAAAATATTTTATTATCAAAGTTTAAAAGGTAAGCTAGAGGAAATATTGATCAGAAAATACAATTTTTAAAATGAGGAAACATATCTGGCTTTATATGAGAGCAGGTAACTTTTAATAAAAATGTATTAATAATGCATGTATGCATTCTCAAGGTAAATAAAGCAAATAAGCAGACTGCATTGAACAGGAAATGTGCTTTATTAGGGGACATTAATTACTTGAGTTTTTCTATATATTACCAATGGTTTTTAATTCTTTGATTTTAGGAAATCCCTAAAATATTTAAGAAAGTTTGGCACATATATAGGAGTTGGTGGAACTGTGTTTTGTTTTTGTTATAAGGCTAATGTCAAAAGCCTCCTTTACTTTTTTTCTCTGAAAGTTGAATCTCATAAATCCTTACTTCATTACTCAGAAGCTTAATACATTTCCCATCTGTTTTCCAAAGCCTCATTACACTTCACAGACTTACTTTGTAGACTACAGGAACAGTTTCTGGTAGAATCCATGAACTATACTGTAGTTTCCTGACAAGCTGAAAAAGGCTTATTTTATTGTCATTTGGCAACTAATAAATAAATTGCATAATACATGTAACTTTTATATGGTGGTTTATATATAATTTTCTTATGCACAGTAACAAATCTAAAATTATATTTTCACATTTTTTCCTTACTATTCTATATAAATATATATTTCTTTACCAGTTCTTACAGGATCTGCTTTAATTTAGCTATATTTGTTCTTAAATTATAATTTGATATAATACGCCAGACAATCCCCTGACTACTAAACAAGCTGTTTTTTGAAAGCAATGGTAAAGTTTTTTTTTATGGAAATTCACAAAGGTGGACCAACTCCCAGAAAAATGTTAAAATGTTTCCTAAGCTAATGTACACAGCATATTAATCCTAAACTCTCGGTTTGAGCTCTGAATAATGTTCTTTGTGTAGTGCAATAAAAGAAGGAAAAGAAAATTGCTTTTCTATTTAGTGTAACAATACAGACTTGGAAGCATTTAAAAATAGTCATTTTGGGCTTCTCTCCATATCTCTCTCTCTTCCCCCAGGCACATGGTTCCAGGGACTTTATTCTGCCTTAAGCAGCTTTTTCCAAACATATAAAGTATTAGTAAGACTCAAGTCAGAAATTAAGAAATGATTCCCAGTAATGAGACTTTCTAGCAAATCTCTATAAATCTTCAATTTCTTACATAATTTGTAGATAAAAATTCCTTCCTTAAAGAACTGAGCTAGAAAACAGCTGTTCGGTGGCTTAAACATAAGGAATGAATCTATACACAATAGATGGGACATTTTCAATGCTTTAAAAATGTGTGTCAAAAAACTTCACTATGAATTCACAATATATTGAATTATATTTTAGAAGATGATGACCAGTAATCTAAATGAATCTGTGTGTGGCACTTTGTGTTCCTCAAAATGAAGAAGTTTACTATTTACCAAGTTGGACAGGTTATTTGGGATCAAGGATCTATCTCTCCCTGCATCGTAAGTGACAGACAAGTTCCTGTCCTTCATGCTGTTCACAATTCCTGACTTTCCAGAAACAAAGTTTTTGTAAACCTATGAGATACCCATTTTTTTCCTGGAAACTGTACAAAAATCCCCAGATGTTCAGACTGTGGAGAAGAGAAACAGGGTAGAAACAACTAGTTAGTAGTACAAAACCTAAATAAGTCTTTGATAAGAGTCCTACCTACTATGAAAGAATTTAAGTACAGTAGACGGAAACAAGTTATCCCCGAAATACTGAAGTCCACTTTGTGTGCATGTGCATAAGCTTCCATAACAGTTTAGTTTATGTGACCTTTCAAAGTAGTGATTGTATTAGCAGTAGGAATAAATGATAAAAGAGGTACTCAGAAAGAACAGTGCATCGGTCTTGAAAGAAATTTTAAACTCTTGGGAACTCATTCAAAAATAGATTCTAGACTATTTTAACTCATCACTGAGATTATATTTTCTCCAAACGTATCTCTTTTTAGGGATACTGAATTAATTTTCCTATTTATATCAAAAGTCCAGAACATTCTTTTTCATATTTATGCTGCTGACTTTTAAACATATTAACTGCCTCTAAAATAAGTAGCTGTTGGAAGGAATATATTCATGGTATAGTACAAAGGTTTCTTCTCTTTTTTGTCACAAGTCACCATTTATATAGAGAATAAATGTAGCAAAATGTTTTTTTTAAATTAAACAATAATACGTTTAAAAATCAGAATTATAAGACTGAAGACATACTTGAAAACACGTTCCAAGGAGGTAAAGTAACAAAATATGCAGCATAATAATTAACATTCATTTTCTTTGCATTCATTTAAAGAAATGAAGGAAGACATTATTAAACACGATTCCTCTATATAGAGACACTAGAAGTATTAGACTTCTAAAGCAAATGATTTAGTGCACACCAGCAATTTAATGAGCTTTTATTTTCATTATCAGTCACAGTGGTGGAGGTCAGTATCTAAAGATAAATTATCAATCAATACTCTGAGCCAAAGAGTGGTACAGGCAACATAGTTGGGAACCTACAATGTAAAGGAAAATCAAACAATAGATTAGAATCTAGTCTATTACATTAGAATGCAAATTAATTTATATTTATTGATGTCATCCATTTTGCAAATCATTGTACTTTATGAATTTTTAAGAAATAAAAGAAATATGAGTTCAACTTCAGAAAAGGAACCCAAAACTTCTGAAATTCTACACATCTCTAAAAGCAACGGGAAACTAAAGTATAAGCAACATTTTCTACAGAACTTAAATTATTCCCACCTGAATGACATAGACTGGACTTAAGTTCCTTAGACAGCCTTATCCAAAAAAATCATAATTACTGTACCTTATCCAAAGGCTCCTTGGAAAAGTCCCTTTGGACTACTGGTCATTGTTTGACTCAGGTCACACGTTACTCATTGGCTAAGGCCCTAATTATAGATGACTTGAATTTAATGTAGAAAATCCTCATGAATACACTAAAATGTATTTCTGCTAGTCCATGAGCTCAACAAGATTGGATCATGGAATATCGATATGCAAAAACGGTCGCATTCTATACCCTAGCAACAGAAAGCAGAATATGAAACTAAGACAATAATTAAACAGTAAAAGCATCAAAAATAGAATTCTTAGGAATAGTTTTATGAAAAGAAGTAAAAATCTCATGCACTGAAGACTATAAGACATGAAAAGAAATTAAAGAAGACTTACATAAATTGAGCTACATCTTATGAGAATAAAGTCATAATAATTTTAGTATAGATATCCTCTCAAGTTAATATACAGACCTAGTAACTACCATCTTATACAAATCTGAGTCAGTTCTAGAAATTATATATTTTATAGATATATATAATACATAAATTATATGTATGTATGTATGTATGTATGTATGTATAATATGTGCCAAAACAGGCAAGAAATCTTTCATACAGGCATGAAATTGGATAACTCACATTTATGTATTTAAAAACATATCATAAAGCAGTGTTAAATAAGACTGAGTGATGCTGGAACAAGAATAAATGCATGAAACATTGGTATGTAATTTAAAGCTTAGAAATAAATTTCACTGATTAGATTGTTGTAGATATGCTTTTCAGCAAAATAGAATCTAAAATGAAAAGTCATTTCAACAAAAAATAATATATTGTTTAATCCAAAATGATATTCATTTCTAAGATTGTGTAAAATTTTACCTAAAAAACAAATCATAAATATGAGATCTAAAAGTATAAATATCTTTGAAGAAATATTAGATCAAGTATTTATGATATTAAATGTTTTCATGGTTTTGGTTAAAAAAACAAAGGCAAGAGAAATATAGACATATTGGGTTTCACCAAAATTAAAAGCAGTTGTGCTGAAGATTATACCACAAATAATGTGAAAATAAATACAATACAATAGAAAAAAATTATACACCATATCTGTTGACTTCATTTCCTGAATATGTAAAAGACTTTCAGAGATTGAAATGAAAATAAATACTCCAATTTTAAAATAGCCAAGCATCTGGACTGATAGTTCTTCAAAAAGTCATGTGATTAGAATGGCCAGTAAGTCCACAGAATATTGCTTAAGTCATTAAGCATGAAATGCAAGTAAAAATACTAATGAAAACTGCTTCCCAACATGCCGCATAGTTATAGTTAAAGAATCAACAATAACAATGATCAGTGAAGATGTTGAAAAATTGAGCTCTCATACTTTTTAAGTGAGAATAAAATGTTTCTCTAATGTTTTATTTTACTAGTGCATGACTATCGTTCATGCAGTATGTACATACTTTGACTTACTTCTTTTTTATATAAATCCCATATCCATCTCTCCTTGTCCCTCTCTCCTTCTCTAATTCCAAAATGTATCTCCTCTGAAAGACAGTTGGCATTTCCCCAAAAGGTGCAACACAAAATTGTCATACAACCCAGCAATTTCACATTCAGTTATACACTCACAAACTGAAAACATATGCCAACAGACACTTGAGTAAACTGTTGACACATGAAAACGTTTCTCATGGTTACTAAACAGAGGAGGTAAACCAGATGTTCAACAAGTAATGAACAGAGGAAGAAAATGAATTGTGTCCACAGAAGGGAGTATTATCCCCAATGAAAGTAATTAAGTTACTAATGCATGCTACTACATCAGTGAACCTTGAAAATATTAACTGAATCCAGACAATCACAAATGATCACATTCGCATGAAATTGTATACAATGTCTAGAACAGGCTGATGATGGAAAGAAATAAAAATGATTAGTGGAAGCTGGAAAGAAGGGAAAAGGGATGTAATATGTAATAAGTGTGGCACATATGGCTTAAAATTTACTAATGTAATGATTTGCATATTTCAATGAATATACTGAGCGCCACTGAATGGTATGTCTCACATAGATTAATTTTACAATATGTGAATTATACCTCCATAATGCTATTGTGGGGTAGGTTAAAAGTGAGTAATATATAAAAGGGTGTCTGAAGTGGGGCACATGCTAATTTCTATATTAATATCCTAGGTAAATCTGACTGAGACTAATGGAATATGGAAGAAAGAAACATCGTAGGAATATTGATACAGAGATTTCATTTTTTGGTTGTGAGGTCATGATGGCTCTGAAGTTAAATTGGGCCTTGAAGAAAAAATCACAATGAAAATTTAAGGGAAATTCAAAGTATGCAGGGAAAAATATTGAAGTCAAGAGTCAAAATAGAGACAGTGCTACTGGGGAAGGCTCCATAGCATATAGTATTCCCCAAGGATTTTTATTATTTATCTTTTACATTCTAGAAATTGCTGTTAATTTATGTTTTAATGATCTGTTGCATGTTTCACGACTGGCTCTCATGGGAAGAAAATATGAAAATATAAATGGCAACTCCTTTATTGTGTACATTGAATGACTGACTTGATTACTTGACTGTGCATGCTGTAGGCTCATAAAATCATTAGATGTCCCCGAGGGGTAGGAAAGTGTGGAATACACATTACACACATGATGCCTAAAATAATCACATCAGAATGATTTAATACTTTGTCCAGAATCTCAAGACCAACATATCCTGTCAGGCAATGACCTTGCTTCTTGGCTCACGTGGAAAGCAAGTGAACCACACACCTGAATTTTCCCTCTTCCTCGTGCTGACCACATGCTCCCATGCTGTCTTGTCACTATACATGAGTGTCCATGTTTCTGTGGAAGATCAGCATCACTCTAAGTCCTGTAGTTCTCTTGCAGTTCAGGACTTGGTTTCCACCACTGTCTTTGCATCTACCCCCGAAGGCTGTCTGTATACAAATATACTGTAATCTATCCACATTCATGATTTTGCTTTCTGGGATTTCAGTTATCTTAAGTCAAACATGGTCTGAAAACATTAGATAGAAAACTGTAGTTATAAACAATTGATAGTGTTCGATTGGTGCACCATTCTGAGCAGAAGATGAAATTTGTACCTTCCTGTTCTTTGCTTCTCAAGGCATAAATCACCCATTCTTTCAGGGTCACCACAGTACATATACTACCCACCTCGCAGCACTTCTGAGACATTTTTACACAGAAGCCACATTTTCTTATAACCTTCATTACAATTTCTTATAAATCCAGCATTAGTTATTGCTAACTTTTTACCTGTGCCTTATTTATCAGTTAAATTTTGTGACAGATTTTTATGTATGGGGAAAAAACAGTACACACAGGCAGACACTGACTTAAAATGCTTAGTTTATGAGTTTATGATGATTCTGGATATAACTCCATCACTGGCATTAGTTATCAATGGTGGCTCTACTTGGCATTTCTTAAATTTAATATAGATTTTTCATCATACGAATGATTTTTCAATAATATGTCATCACAGGCATAAATGAAATCTGTGCAGAATTAAATACTTTCCACCAACTGACTCCCTCCATGAATGTTTTAGAAAATAGCACCTAAAAATAAGGAGAGATTACTATATGGTAATTTTCTAAACCATAGAAAAATATTCTTGGTTTTGCTTATTAATCTGTTTCGCTATTTAAGAGAAAAATCTTTTTCCTCTAGTTCCTATCAAGTGAGCTTTCATGAACTCACTTCTATGAGTCATCTGTCTGCCTCTATTTTTACACACATAGGCACACACACACAGGTACACGCACACACAGTCTTACAACATTTCAAGTGAACTCCATGTTGCTGAACAGTCATCTGTTTCCAGTTGTCATTTTCCAAATCTCTGCTTTCCCTCTCATTTGGAAGGTGCTGTGCCCACTTGGCTGAGTTTTTGCCAACCTCCTTTCATTTTCATCCTACAGGATGCTAAGAAAGAGTGCCATGTTCTTCTCTGTATAAACCCTACACATCTTGATCTTCTCCTCCACATCACATATATTTTTCTACTATTTATATGCTGGCAGAAAAAAAATTGCAGCATTTTTTTTAATTTAAATCTAGAGTAAGAAGGGCAGCTCTTAAAATACTTCTGTGTCTAAAATGTCTCAGATGTAAAGTGCTCATAACCAAAATTGTAACTTTCCATTTAAACCTCCTTTTCTCACAATTCCTTTATTTTTGAACCTGGCACTTCCTTACAGTTACACAACTTTATTTTCAGGCCTGACAGCTTTCCTTACTGAGGAACTTCATTACCCATGCCTTCTCCCAGCCAGAAATTACTGAACGATCACTAACACGTGTCATTTCTTGTCCCATATCTATCATAGTGAAGGCCTGGCGGCACACTTCAGGTTTTGGCCTCTGTTGTTTGACTTAATTTTCTAATAGTGACGCTTCAACTCCCTCATTTCATTCTACCTCCAGTAGCTCTTGTTTCCTCCCACTCTCAAAGATTGCCTCTACCTTGGGGCCTTTTAATTTATATTTCTCCCACCTTGAATATATTCCCAGAAATATCAAAGTGATCGATTCCTTTTAACCCTTAGAGATTTCCCACACTGCATTGTGGATTCTCTTGACCTCAGCAGCACCTAACACACTCTTTAGTATCTTCCCTCTCTATTTTCTTGATTGTTGATAACATATCCTGGCATAGTACATTTAATTTACTTATGACATTCTATTTTATCCGTTGTCACTGGGATGTAAGTCTTGTTATTCCTTTTGTTACTGCTGTTGTTTTATGAGCAATTTTTCACCTGCTCCATTTCTGACCTGCGCTGGTTCTTCCTTACTTAGATAGCCTGGTGGTCCCCTTCTCCTCAAGGTCACTATATTGATGTTGAACTTAGACTGGGCACCTGAGTCACCTGGTGAACTGCAATCCAGAACTCCAAGGCTCAAGCAATCCTCCTACTGCAGCTGGGACTTGTAGTCCCAGCACAGGCCACCACACCGGTCTCAGGGACATGTGTTGGTCTATTTTGTTTAATACTGTAGTTTTTCACTGAAAGAAGCAAATGATGTAAATATTCATTGAGTAAATGCATAATTAAATTGTGAAGACTTTTTTTAAGTGAGATTTATGGAGCTAATGAAGATCAGAAAGGCTTTGTTCTAAGGGGAAAGTCTATCACACACTGAAAGCTATTTCTGGGTGTTAGATAGATGGATGGAAATGCAGGTCTCAGACTCACTGGAAATAAACAAAACGGTAGAAATTCACTTCTTCCACTTGACCTGGAAGTGGTAATTGATTGCCAAAGCTGATCAGCAGTGTGGGAGAAAGCTGAGTAGATACTGAACCAAGGGCCAAATCGAGTCCTTATCTTCTGCTTTACTACGAATTACCAGATTTTTTTTCTGTCTATCATCCCACCAAAGACAGAGACATAAAACTCTTAGTTCCCAACAGTATTAAATTATTGACAAATAATTGCAAGGTAAGACATTTTTCTAGAGCTGCCTGGATATTTTGATCGGGAATATTTTATAACAAAAATATAATCTCAACCTTAATAAAGTTACAGAATTGTTTACAGAAGACTTCTTTTTACAGAACTTTTTCCTATTAGCAACATTCAACATTTTCATTTTCACCAAGAGTGAATTGCATGTAGATCTTGTTTTATTTTTTTAGTGACTCACAGGAAAATCACACGTTTTCCAACAGTTTCCAACCCTTTTCATATCAGAATTTCAAATGCGTTAACACATTATCTGCATGAGAATTAGGCTGGCTACACAAACAATGAAAGAGTGAATGGAAAATTTTCAGGGTTAGTTAAGGCAAATGGACACCTGCTAGCTTACAATAACACATTACAAGTTCCCTGGAGCGGACTGCTGAAAATAAAGCTCTTAAGAAAATTATGAAGGTGTTACTAAAAATATGCTCAGTGAAAGCATTGTAGGGAATCCGAGTGGTTGCTCTTTTCCACAGTAAATTGCTATTTGACATTAGAAATTGGCTAGGAAATACTGAAGACCTGAAGTTAACCATTGAGGCAGTAGAGCTCTGTCGTCCGTGTTGCACAGGCCTGTGCATCTGTATTACACTCCATCTCCTGCTCCTACGTCTTAGCCTAAGGAACTGTTTATAGGAAGGTTTATTTTACTTAAAGTCTCTGATATTTAACAGGTATTGTAATACGTCATGATTGATTGGATATAATTTTTCACTGTCACATACTATGACTTGCAAACACTATGAGCAAATCAATTATAATTTGTATCTTTTATGACAAATACGTAATGAAGTAGCGGCGAGTTTATCAGTCATTTCATGTGGCTTACTACCATTAGTTGGCCACACTGGGGTAAGTTCTCCATGCCCATTAAGGACGTCTCGTGCGTTAGTCCTCTCAGTTGTCTGGGAATTAAAGCACATTTATAGAACTAGTGCAGATTTTCCTTAAAAATGCTCATAGCCTTATCTTTTAAAGGCTACCCTGGGATTTCATAGCTACTTTATTTGTGGTTTAAAAGATTTTTTCTATTTTCTTTAAAGTATAATAAATTTCCTTATGTGTCTAAATGGGAAACATAGTTCTAAGTATCCATTGGAATTAATGGACCCTAATTTTTATTTTATTTCATAAATATGCCATCTATATCATTAAACAAGCAGCTAAAAGAAGAATAACTAATCCACAAATTATTTTTGTGAGACATTTAGCTCCTAAGCCTCTAGAACACATGCTTGTGTTCAACATTTCACTTTCCCATGGCAAATAGTGATTCATTCTATAAAACAGGGAGATATTTTTAAATTATTCTAACACCAGTTTATCCCTTGAAATATATAAAGTTACAAAAATGTTTTAAGTATTTTCAAGACTCTTGTACATTAGCTGGTATATCATTCAACCTCACAGAAGAAATTTCTCTGAAACGTTTATCAACTTTCAAATAGCTTTCATTGACACTGAATATACTTACTACCTCTGTCTCTCTCCCACCATCTTTTTAAGTGAAGCTGTTTTGGACATTTACAGAGGGAACAACAGTACTGATTTTAGAAACTGGTATTCATCCATATAGCAGTTACCATGCATTCTAGATAAGCTTATTATTTAATGAAAATGCCTAGTTATCAATTTGGTAAAAAAAAAAATTATTTTGACTTTTATTTCCCCTGCTTCTCCTTCCCTTTCAGGAGTTGGAATTTTCAAATTTATTTGCTGTTCTTCACTGCATTCATTCATTCTTCGCTGCCAAAGTGGCCTGTTTGGACCCTCTGTTCTTAGGGAATCAGGCGACTGCTTCTGCTGCTACCAGCTCAGCTACCACAAGCAAAGCAAAATACACGACTTGATACCCTCGAGTGCGTAGTGCCACTTACCATGACTAGATAAACGGAATAGATGTATCAGCCCTCTCACACTCTGGAGAAGCCACAGTATCAATAAGCCACCAGTGGAGTTGGGACGAAATTTCAGCAGGAAAAGGGTTACGAGGCGTCTTACACACATTCCCAGCTCGGAAAGCTTCTGTAAATTATTCTACATGGATAGAAGAGCGGCTGTCCTTTGATTCGTACATGTGCACTGTTTTCACCAAAAGTGGAGATACAAGAATGAATGGGATGAGGAATTATGTAAATAATATAAAAATTGTAAGCTACCTATAAATAAAAATGCCAATCAAATGGTTATTTCTGTATTTTAGATTATTTTGTATGAAAAATACATACTGGGCCAGATCATGAACTAATGCCCTTTCATTGATTGTATATTGAGTGTAAAGAGACCAAAAAAAAAAAAAAAAAAAAAAAATGATAGCGAGGAGCATGTAAAAAATCTCATCAAAAGGAAACACTTTAATTTGCCGATGTGAATTTTACCTTGTATTCTCATCCCACCATGCCGCACTGGAGTCCTAATTTTGCATATCTGATTGTAAAATATTCTTATGAATTGCATAAAAATAATCACTCTGGCCTGTGACAGACAGGATACAAACTAGACTACTTTTCCCTTGGTTCACTGTTATTAGAGTTTTTCTAACTGCGGTGTCAACCAAACACACCAAGATTATGTTAACCATGAATCATGGAAACATTCGTGAATGTCTTGTTCTTTCCTTCATTTTAAACAGATTTATATTTTACCTAATGAAATTTATTATCAAGTTAAAGAGTCATAGATTTTCAAGAAATCTAAAAAACTTTTATAGAGAAAATAACAACAACAAATATCACTGTAAGAAACAGTTTTTGTAACCTGATCTCTTTTAACTAATCATGAATTGAAATGCACCTACCAAGCAGTCTTGAAGCTATATCAATGTTAGCAAAGTCACAGTTTGTCATTTGAGTGATATTTTATTAGATGGTAAGACAAGATTTCAAAATAAAAGTTAAAAATAAAAATTAAAAAGTTTTTAAAAAATGATTAAGCAATGCCAATCCAGATATTTTAATTTAGGATTGTAAACGTGAAGAGACTACAAATTTGAAATTCTTAGAAGTATGCACCTACAACTAAGAATCAAGGATGGTATCATTAGTTGTATGAAGTGGATGAAATTCTCTGTTTATCACTAAAGCTTTACTGACATCTGCTTTCAAATAACCAGCTCTGTACTAAAACATTAAAAACCTCACTTTTTTAAAACTGCCACAAATTCCCACCTAAACCAAACACCACATATTTTCTTGCAAAGATGAGCAAAGATCTAACAAAAATTGTTCAATATGCTTTTCTAAACAAGAGAAAAAAATCCTTCAAAATGGAAATAAAATGACTCATTGAAAGGCTAATTATTCAGTTAAAGTTAAAAATCAAATCAATATCAAAATGTTTTCATAGCCACTATAAATTACTTATTTTAAATTATATTATTTCTTAAAAATGTTCAATGAAAATAAAAGTTGGAGGTTTGTGACTAGTCCTGGGGAAACTTAAATTGAATTTAAGATACTTCATCAAAAACTTTGTTGCCAAATTGGATAATAAAGGTTTAATACAATTTATTATGATTATTGCTCACTCTAGTGATCGAATAGAGTAGTCATACAAAATGTGAGGTCCACCAAAACTCTAACTTTGTAGTCCTCTTCTTAATTTATGTAGAAATAGGGTACATCTGGAGAGAGAGACAGACAGACGGACAGACAGACAGACAGGCATCTGGACACCTAACGCAGGATTCTCAGCAGAGCAGGCATTTTGATATAGAACCTCTGCTGCTAACTACAGCCGACTCTCGGTTTGTGCCACATTACAATGTCATTGGGATGGCTCCAGTTGCTCTAGGTCTGAGGCAATAGGAAATGGGCTAGTTGTCTAAAAGGAAAGTAAGAAATCACATCTAATTTTTAAAACTTTACATAACTGATGTAAATTAAAAATAAACATCAAATTTCAGAAAAGTTCTATTTAAAATACAAAAGCAACTCAATTAAATCTCTTTTATGTCATTGAAATTTATGCTTACACATATGATGACAGCAAATGTGCAAATGAGATATTAGTATTTGTGGCCCTGTGCACACGTACACGTGTACACACATACGTGTGTGGATAAATCATACTGAATGTCTCACATACATATCCTTAATACATTTTAACTTGAATTGGAAAATCATAGCTTGAATTAAAATGTATCGTTATTATTGATACTACTGATACAAGACTGAAAGTTCTAAATTGCTGTTTAATGCCACCACTTAGGAAAATATGCTGATTTTCCTCAGTTAGCAGTTAGTATCTCATGTTTTCTTTTGTGGTGAATAGTCATTGTGTTTGTTATAATTTGGAGTACTTGAATGAGAAAATTCAGAAAAACAATCATAAAATCCCTTCTCATGTAATTTAGGCTTAAATGCATCAGATTTAGCCATCAAATCTTAGCTTCTCCATGGAGCATATTTGAACAAAAGAATGCTTAGTTATGTGATCACCCTTTCAGTGCCTTGAATAAGTATGTGTGTGTGTGTACATGCATCTGTGTGTGCACGTGTGTGTACGTGTGTGTAGTCACTGAAGGGTTCATTACAGTGTGTATACTGCAGATTTAAGTGAAATATTATAGGCATCTCAGTCAAAGAAGACAGCTCAAAATTATTTGAAAACTAATTTAACAATGTCTTTTTTCCTAGTGAACAAAAGCAAATCATTTAAGCTGGAGCATTTTAAAACAGGGGTATTTTAAATTTGTGACATTGTAACAAATATTTATTTCAAGTTTTCCATAATAGATATTGGAAATGTAATACATATCCCAGCACTTACTATCTGACCTTGCTTTTAAAGAGAAAGTAATCAGCAAGTCAGTTTCCCTCCATGTCTTAAGCATGTATCAACTTCTTATTTTAAAACCTTCACTCATAAAACTGACATTCAGCAAGTTGATAGTAAATGGCAGCTCCATGTAAGCAAGAAGAGAAATCCTCCTTTGGGTGCATTAGTTTATAGATTCACATTTTCCTCAGTTACAGTGACAAAGCTACGAACTTTGTCTATGTTGAATGTTGGGTTTAAAAGAACCTTGATTTATCACTGGTGAAAAGTGATCATCTTAATAATAATATAGAATTACTGCTTGAAATTGGCAGTGTGGAGAAGCTTTAAAAGTATGAGAGCAATCTTGTGCTTAACTCTTAAAGGTAAGTGTAAATTTTCCAATATTAATGACAAGCATTTTGCTACTATTAATACTGGTGGAATCATGCGATCTCCTTGAGGAATTGCTTTATTCACATCTCCAAAATTGTTTATGTTTTATTATTATTAGTTCATACTGTAAAAATCACAATATCACTTCTTTGCACATTATAATTTAGTTTTTAAGATAAATATTATAAATCGTATATATTTTATACATATGAAAATGAAATGAAAATAAAAGAAATATGAAATGTAAATATATTTATTTCATTTTAATTGTTTTGGTGGATGTTTGTAAATGTAAATTAATGTCTGTAACAAACACTGTCACTTCATTACTTCAGTTCATTAATGTACTACTAATATAAATGTACCTTTTTTAATGAAGCATACTGAAAAATAAAAACAAATTCTTTTTACTAATTTTCTGTGATTTCATTTCTTTGAGTTTGATTTGTAGACCATATGTACGTTTAAAACATGATCTTCAGAGATGTAAATACAATTAAAAGGGATGAGATGACCTCCTTATCATGAGGGAGGACCATTTGGAAAGTAATATGTTCTAGTTCATCAATATTTGTGATGCTGTGATATCTGGCCTTTAAATGACCCCAAACATTAGAGAAAGACACCATTTACCAAGTTACATAAGCAACCTAGGAGTCACAACTTTTGCAAGTATGACACCTTTGATATTTTTGTAATGGCCCATTAGGAACTGAATCTATATTAAGACTGGGCAGGGAGGACATCATTATCTTGTCATTAATAATTGAGAAATTTTTCATCCTTCTATGGCCTAAAAGATCACAGTTGTCTTCCAGGAAATTATAGTGTCACAAAAGTGAATTCTTCCAGAAACCATTGTAGAACAACTCTGATATTTATGTTATTCTTGTTCCTAAATGAAAATTTTAACTTTAGTTCAGTTTTATTTACATGTTTAGTTTGGAGAAAAATTCCATTTAATAGAAAAACAAATGTTTATCATAGATAATTTAAATACTTAAAGAAGAATTAAGAATTGTATTAAACTTCACCATCAGCTAATTTAATGACTAATTTTAAACAAATATTACATAATACATATATTTGTTTATATAGATAGAAGTATGTGGATTTAAATGCTTTGTAAAAGTACTTGACTCAGTACAAGTACTTTGTAAAAGTACTTGTAGCATGATTGTGTAGCTTGTTTATGGCCTGGGTTTGATTTCCAGCACAACAAAAATAAACATAAATAAAAAGAAAATACTCCAATATAAAGACAACATAAAATAAAACTTTGGAGGAAATATATCGACAATATTAGCAAAATTCAGATATCATTTAAATTGAGGATGTGTACAAATGATTGCTCCACAGAATATATGTCATTTGAAAGATAATTGCATACTAATGAAAAGCAGGATTATTTTTGCATTTTCAAAAGGTCATGGTTTATGCCCTTAAAGATTTTTTATAATTTTAAGTTAAATGCCAGATACAAAAGAAATCATTTAGCATTAGTTTCATGAATTTTGATAAACAAAAATGATTGTATGTCACTACCAAACATAAGACAAAGCAATTTAATTATGGAAATCAGTGTCAGTCTGTAGCCAGCACTGTTACCAACCATTGGCAACAACTGATCTGCTTTTTGTCTCAATAGCTTCTGCTTTTTAGATCTAAAATGAAACATAGCACTTTTGAAAGATGGCTTCTTTCATTTAGGGGAAGACCTTGAGGTCTTCTTAGTCTCTTTATGATCAGTAGTTTCTCCCATTTCAAGTATACTGCAGTATGGCTACACTTTTTCCTCTTGAAGGATGCTTGCTGGCTTCCAGTTTTAGAACACTGCAAATAATCGCCATTAACATTAACGTGTAAGCTCTTTTGTCAACAATTTTTTTTTTAGTTTTTCAGCACTAAATTCCCAGGAATGGTAGTACTGTGTTCCATCATAAATGTTTTATGACAAATTCATACGGTAGCAACCCACTACATGCTCCGCTAAAGTAGCTGTACCATTTTAGCTTCTCACAACACTCACAGCAATGTGTGAGCGTGGGAGTAACTAACCTCAAATCCCAGTCCCCGCCTGGTTTTCTCAGTGTTCTAAACGTTTGAGTGAGCGTGTAGATAAGGATATCCCATTGCAGGTTAAAATCACGTCTTCCTAACAACACATACGTTTAACATCTTCTCATGTGCCTGCAGTTTTCTAGTAACTGTCTCTTCAAATCATTAAACATCATATGCTTTGGAGTTATTGAGAAATTTAATAAGTCGCTTAGAAGAGATAAAGTTTTTGACTATTTTCTAAAAATATTAATCTTAGTTTTTCATTCTCTTGAAAGCATCTTTGAAGACATGTTCTTACTCTGGTACTATAATTCATAGTTTTTCTTTTTCTTTATTCTGTCTTGCAGGTGAACAAAATTTTTTTTTTATCTCATGAATCTTAACCACAGGCATGAAGATATTCTTTTATAATCTTTTATAGAAATTTCATAATTTTAGCAGTAGCTTCTGCATACAGATTTATCAGCAACTTTAATTTTATATATAGTGAAATCTTGTTTGTTTTTCAGATGGATATATATTTGGACTCCTAAAGTTTGTTAAAACTATTTTTTTACTACTGAATTGTTTTGGGGTCTTTGTTGAAATTTTAGTTTAATATATATATATATATATATATATATATATATATATGGATTTATTTCTCAGCTACTCTATTATCTGTTGATGTATATATCTAAGCTTTCTCCAGATGCTACATTCTCTCAAAGAAATTTTACTATAGTTCTCACATTAGTCCTCAATTTTTATTGTATGTTCAAAAATCATTTGATTATTCTAGTCTACCTGACTTTCAATATAAACATTAGAATCTGCTGACCAAATTCAGCAAATATCTATTTTTATTTTCGATCATACTTATGTTAGTGTACAGGTAAGCGTGGAGAGCACCAGTTCTTAATAACAGTGAGTACTCCGATCCATGAACACAGAATATCCTACTTCCTTATGTATGTCTTGGCTCAATGGTTCACTTGTGTTTTGAGCTTCTATTTATAAATGTGCATATGTTCTATTAGCTATAGTGTACTCTGTGCTAGTCTCCATAGCAATTATTGCAGTTCATTTGACAATGCTTCTTCATTTACATATAAAATATAACATCATGTATTTTGAAATTCTGCTAAATTAATTCATGAATTTTAATTCTTTATTATATATAATTTAAAAATATTCAGAGTAGATAATCATATGCCATATTCAATAGAATTGGGTTATTTTTCTTCCTTTCTAGTCTGTTTTAATTGAAACTTCCTTCAAATTGCAAATGTTCCAACCTTCAGTTTCACACTAAAGGATATTGTTCAAAGCGTACATCCTTGTTTTAATTTTATTCAATACTAGTAGGTTGCATGATCATAACTGAGAATTTTTGTGTACATACTCAATATTGTATAACACACTGTGCACAGAAGTACCTTATGAATTTGCACAAATTTAAAAATAAATTAAGAGGAAGAACTGATCTAGAACAAAAGAAGAGAACTTCTTCCTGAGTGTAAAATGTGTTGGTCAAACACTGTAAGTAAAAACTGCCTTTCAAACTCTTCTCAGTATAGGAACCATCTCAACAAGAGCACTTGGCTGAGGTAGAGCTCAGTCATAGAGAACTTGCCTAGTATGCTCATGTCCTGGGTTTAATTCTCAGAAGCTACAAAAAATGTGTTTTAATAAACACAGAAGACCCAGCTTGTTTGGGACCCTGGCAACTTCTGGGTGCTAGGTGGGTCTGGGGCACCTGAATCCGCCTCCCCTTGTGCTTGGAAGACAGTGGAGTTCTAAGCAAGCAGGCCAGTGCCACTGGATCCAGAGGCCCGGCATTCTGGGATAAGTGCACCGCGCACTTTCCCCCGAGCCCAGTTTGTTTGGGACCCTCGAGCCTTTCAGGTGCACTGGAACAACTAGGCAGGTCTGGGGCACCTGCATCTGCCTCCCCATGTGCTTGGAGGACTGTGGAATTCTAAGCAAGCTGGCGAACACCACTTGTTCCAGAGGCCTGATGTCCTCGGGTAAGTGCCCCGCACACTTTTCCCCGAACCCAGCTTGTTTGGGACACTCGAGCCTTCCAGGTGCACTGGAAAAGCTAGGCTGGCCTGCATCCACCTCCTGGTTCCCTGCTGTGCTTGGAGGACTATGGAGTTCTAAGCAAGCAGGTGAGCGCCACCAGTTCTAGATGCCCATTAGTCTGGGAGAACTGGGTGCCAAAGTCCCAGGGTCTGAGGGCATAGAAGAGCATTTCCAACAGACCCTGAGGAAGCTTTCGAATAACACTTGAAACACTTAAAACAGAGAAAAACAGGAAAATGACAAAAGAAAGATCAAATTACAATCTCAAACCTCCAGCCCACAACAAGAAACCTTAGGAGCAATGTATATAGAAGAAAATATATGCCATACACCTCAAATATCGGATATAATAGCAACTGAAATAAACAAGCAACTCCAGGAAGTTTTAAAGGAATTCAAGCTAGAAATAATCTTCCAAGTACAAGAAGAAATGATAAAAGAAATGCTGAATATATCTGAAGAAAACACAGTTAAAAAATTGGAGGAACTAAACAAAAAAAAAAAAAATCCCTAGATGAGCAATATAAGAAACAAATAGAATACATAAAGCAGATGTACAATGATATACAGGAAATCAAAAATTCCACTGAAAGCTGTAAAAGCCACCTCAATGAAAGTGAAGATAGAATTTCAGACCTTGAAGACAAAATTGCAGCTACTGAACAGGAAAGGAATGTTCTTTTAAAAATAACAAGGAATCAGGAAATAACAGTTCAACAACTGCAAGATGATGCAAAGAAAAACAACATAAGATTGATAGGTATTAATGAAAAAGAAGGGGACACTGTAAAGGATGTCAAGAGGATATTTAGAGAAGTAATAGCTGAAAATTTCCCAAGCATGAGATTGGAAACCGACATCAGGTTCAGTGAAGCATATAGAACTCCAAATAGTAATAACCAAAATAAAACTATACCCAGACATACAATAATCACCATCCCA
This sequence comes from Cavia porcellus, assembly GCF_034190915.1. Lineage (NCBI taxonomy): Eukaryota > Metazoa > Chordata > Mammalia > Rodentia > Caviidae > Cavia > Cavia porcellus. Next base: position 78,835,311 of record NW_026947494.1, on the reverse strand, counting down.
GAAATCCAACAAAAGAATACATTATTAAAAGCTGTCAGGGAGAAAACACAGATCACTTATAAAGGGAAACCTATCAGAATCACAGCAGACTTCTCAGCACAAACAATAAAGTAAAAAAGAAGATGGAATGAAGTATTCCAGATCCTAAAGGAAAATGATTTCCAACCTAAACTGATGTACCCCACAAAACTATCCTTCAAAAGCGATGGTGAAATAAGATACTTCCATGACAAAGAACAGCTGAAGAACTTCATGACCAGCAAGCCAACCCTGCAAAAAATATTCAAAGACTTTCCTAAGTGTATAGATACTTTCCTAAGTGTATAGATACACTTAGGGAAAAAACACTAAGCAAACCAGATAGTTAAACAGAACAAAAAGATACAGATGCAACAGCAGAAAGATAACATGTCAACCATAAACCAACATCTAATAGTTATAACCATTAATGTAAATGGTCTCAATGCACCAATTAAAAGAAGCAGACTGGCAGAATGGATCAAGAAACAAAATCCAATCATATGCTGTCTACAAGAAACCCATCTAAGGCAGAAGGATACTCACGGACTGAAAGTCAAAGGATGGAAAACAATACTTCACGCAACAGGAAGCCCCCCAAAAAGCAGGAGTAACCATTCTGTTTGCAGACAATGTGAACTTTAAGCCAATAATAATCAGAAGAGACAAAGAAGGTCACTACATACTTCTTAGGGGAAAACTTCAAGAGGAAGAAATAACTATCTTATATATGCACCAAATTCCAGAGCACCCAGTTACATAAAACAAGTATTAACAGAAATGGAAAATCAAATTATCAGTAACACAATTGTATCAGGAGACCTTAATACACCATTGACACCAAGGGACAGATCAAACAGACAGAAAATCACCAAAGAAATAATAGCACTGAATCACACATGTAGACAAATGGAGTTGATAGACATACACAGAGTGCTCCATCCAACAACACCAGAATACACATTTTTCTCAGCAGTATATGGGTCATTCTCTAAAATAGACCATATAGTATCTCACAGAACATACTTAAATAAATGCAAAGGAATTGAAATTATCCCTTACATGTTATCAGATCATAGCACTTTGAAATTAGAAATTAATGATAAAATATCCTGCAAAAATCCCCCAAACACATGCAAACTGAATTACACACTCTTGAGTAATCAGTGAGTCACAAGGGAAATTAAAGAAGAAATTAAACAATACCTACCAGAAAATGAAAATAGAGATACAACTTACCAAAATCTTGAAAGCTGTCCTCAGAGGAAAATTTATTGCACTGAGTTCCCACATCAGGAAAACAGAACGAATAAAATTAAATAGCCCTATGCTATACCTCAAACAGCTAGAAAAAGAAGAGCAAGTCAAGCCCAAAGCCAGAAGAAGAGAGGAAATTTAAAAATCAGACCAGAAATCAATGCAATAGAGACTAAGAAAACAACCCAAAGAATCAATGAACCAAAGGGTTGGTTCTTTGAAAGAATAAAGAAAATTGATAAGGCCCTAGCCAACCCTATTAAAAAAGGGAAGGAAAAGCTCAAATTCATGCAATAAGAAATGAAAAATGTAAAATCACTGCAGAATCTATAGAAATACAGAAGATCATCAACACCTATTTTGAAAACCTCTAACTCTCAAAGGTTTGATAACACAGACGAAAAAACAGATTCCTAGAAGCATATGAAATACCAAAGCTAGGTCAAGAGGATGGAAAACTGCTGAATAACCCAATTTCTATTAATGAAATTGAAAATGTAATTAAGTCCTTACCTACAAAGAAGAGCCCATGCCCAGATGGATTCACTGCAGAATTCTACAAGAAACACAAAGACCTAAGGCTGACCCTCCTCAAACTCTTCAATGAAATTGAAAGGGAAGCAATCCTTCCTAACTTATTCCTAGAAGCAAATATTACTCTATTACCAAAACCTGAGAAAGTCCCAACTAAAAAATAGAACTATAGACCAATCTCCCTAATGAACATAGATGCAAAAATCCTCAATAAAATATTGGCAAATAGGATGCAGCAAATCATCAAGAAAATTATACACCATGGCCAAGCGGGATTCATCCCAAGCATGCAGGGATGGTTCAACATATGTAAATCAATAAATGTAATCCACCATATAAAGCCAAAAGTAAGAATCACATGACCATCTCTATAGATGCAGAAAAAGCTTTCAATAAGGTCCAACATTCATTCATGATAAGAACTTTACAGAAAATTGGAATAGATGGACTTTACCTCAATATAATAAAGGCTGTCCATGACAAACCTACAGCCAGTATCACACTAAGTCGCCAAAAATTGAAGGCCTTTACTTTAAAATCAGGCACAAGACAAGGATGTCCCTTATCACCCCTCCTATTTAATATAGCATTGGAAATACTAGCCAGAACAATTAGACAAGAGAGAGAAATAAAACGGATAAAGACAGGAAAAGAAGAAGTTAAATTATCATGGTTTGCAGATGACACAATACTCTACGTAGAAGGCCCCCTAAACTCCACTGAAGACTCTTAAATATAATAAATAAATTCAATAATGTAAGCTGGATACAAAATCAATACTCAAAAATCAATAGCATTCCTATACACTAACAACAAAATCACAGAGAGAGAAATAAAGAGAAGCCACACCCTTCACACTAGCAACCAAAAATAAAATGAAATATTTAGGAATTACTCTTATGAAAGAAGTGAAAGACCTATATAGGAAAAATTATAATACACTAAAAAAAGAAATTGAAGATGATCTCAGAAAATGGAAAAACATCCCTTGTTCATGGATAGGAAGAATAAATGTTGTGAAAATGGCCATTCTCCCAAAACTCTTAAACAGATTCAATGCAATCCCAATAAAAATAATATCAACATATCTCATAGATCTACAGAAATCACTCCTAAAATTCATCTGGAGCGAGAAGAGACCTAGAATAGCAAAGAGAGTTCTAAGCAACAAAGGCAAGGGAGGAGGCATCACAATCCCTGACTTGAAGTTATACTACAAAGCAACTGTAGTAAAATCAACATGGTACTGGAATCAAAACAGAGCCGAAGATCATTGGAGTACATTAAAAGATATAACCACAACTACAAATACACTCAACCACCTTATCTTTGATAAAGGAGCCAAGCAGGTTCAGTGGAAGAACAACACTCTCTTTAATAAATGGTGTGGGAAAAACTAGCTCTCCATATGCCGAAAACTAAAACTAGACCCATGCCTATCACCATGTACTAAATTAAAATCTAAATATTAAAACAGAAACACTAAATCTATTGGAAGACAAATTGGGTAGAAACCTTGAAAACATAGGGGTAGATAGAGAATTCATGAACAGAACTCAAACCGCACAGGAAATACTTCCCAGAATCAATAACTGGGACCACCTCTTATTAAAAAGTTTTTGCATGTCAAAAGAAATCTCCAGCATAGTGAAAAGAAAACACACAAACTGAGAAAAAACATTAGTGAACTCTCCCTCAGACAAAAGACTTCTCTCTAAAACATATAAAGAATTAAAAAACTCAGACCCACCCCAAATTCAAAGATCCAATCCAAAAATGGGCATCTGAGATGACTACATACTTCTCAGATGAAAAAATACAAATGGCAAATAAATACATGAAAAAATGTTCATCATCATTAGTCATTAGAGATATGCAAATTACAACCACACTGTGATTCCATCTCACTCCTAGAAGAATGACCAGGATCAAGAAAACCAACAACAACAAATGCTGGAGAGGCTATAGGGAAAAGAATCTCTAATGCACTGTTTGTGGGATTGTAGACTGGTGCAACCATTGTGGAGATCAGTCTGGAGATTTCTCAAAAAGCTGGGATGGGAAGTCCCATTTGTTCCAGCTATGCCATTTCTAGGCATATTCCCAGAAGAACTGAAAGCATGATACCACAGTGATATATGTGTACCTATGTTTATAGAAGCACAATTTGTAATTGCCAGATCTTGGAAAAAACCCAAGTGTCCATCCACTGAGGAATGGATAAAAAAGTTGTGGTATTTTTATACAATGGAGTACTACTCAGCTATTAAAAAGGATCACATTGAGATATTTATAAATAAATGGACGCAGCTTGAGACCATACTCATAAGTGAAATAAATCAAACTCACATGTATGAATACTGAATAGTTTCCCTATTGTAAGAAATGATTCAAATATATAAAAGTATGTGGTAATCATAATTCCCCATTATGTGGCTTTGGAGCCATATAAATTGGAACAGCTTTACTTTGGGCTGTTTGATATTATTGGCTGTGATGAGATGAACAGCTATTTTGAAGAAAATAAGACATCATAATAGCTAGTGCTGATTTAGTATCATCTTGTTTTGAAGTCCCACCAAACTGTTGCTCTTCTATCTCCATTGTTTTTATCATGTTGTATCTTACAGGATTTTATTATATGTGATAGTATAAACAAAAAATTTTATAGGCAAAGAGATAATATAGAAACCATTGTTCATTTACCATTAGCTGGTTCTAAATATCCTGTAATGTTTTCATCCGCTTCAATGATTTCACATTTTCTTGATATGTTTGATGTTATAGTATACGAAGTTATATTCAAATATTTCAAGGAAAGAAACACTATGGTAACTATGATTAATTCAGGTTATTTTGTGGTGAAGCACTAGGTTACTGAAATTGACATGCTTTGACCTGTATTATGTTGTTATGTCCTCTTTTATTTCAATCTCCCCTTTTTTCATAAAAAATTTTTATTAATTTTTTAATTAAGGGAAAAATCAAAAAATTAGCAGGATATATTATAGTAACTTTCTTGATTTCCTGTTAACTTGATTTGAAGCCCTGTATTGCTCCCACCATCTTGTTTTGACTGATTACACTCTGTTCTGTTCTGTTCAACAGTATCAAGTTTGAGGGTATAGGCAACTACTTTGAAGGCAATAAGATTCACTATGACGCCCATTCTGGTTTGACTATTATCTTCTTTTGAAGTCCTGTAATGTTTCCAATGTTTAGATTTTATTGGTCTTGTTCTGTACTGTTTTGTTCAACTTTATTATACCTAATGATATAGGCAATTCTTTTTAAGGAAGCAAGAGGCATTATGGTAACCATTGTTGATAACTCTGTATTCTGTTTTTACATCATGTGGTATGTCTATCTTTTGTTTTGACTGACAGCTTTGTTTTGTCATATTTGCTTTTATTCTCTTCCAAAAAAGTAATAAGAACTATGGGAGTAATAAAACCCAAAATGTGTAAATTTTGTTGTAAAAAAGAGAGAAAAAAAAAGTGCTCTAAAGTGCAGGTGTGTTTAGGTGTGTTAAGATAGATAACCATATTACTAAGTTTTTGTTGGATCACTGAACACAACTGTTTGCAGTCTCACTGTTTGAATGTCCACTTTGTATGCTTTAATCCTGTAACTTGAACAACTATTTCTAAGATGACAATATGTAATCTATTAACTAGTGATTTCTTACCTTTTTTTTGTAATTCTGTATTACTTGTACCCTTATACTGTTTTGTTTTTCTTTAAAAAAAAACACAGAAGAACAAATTTGCTGATGGAAGCATTAAATTGATCAGACTTTGATAATGATGCATTCCTATGTTTATTACATCATGCTCTGTCTTAGAATATTTTTGGTTTTTTAAGGTATAATTAAGCAAACAGATTGTGTGTCAAAGTAAAGAGTTATTAGAGCAAAGAATTTCTTCAAGATGATCATATCATGGTCTACAGGGCTACAGTATTGGGTAAAATTTTGCTTTAAATATTGGACCATATTTTGTATTTCTTCAGATTGTACACTGATTCTTTATTTTAGCATAATCAAATTAATTCCTTGAGATTTCAACCTATATCCAAGTAATTAACACCCTGAAAATATTTACACTCATGTAATACAGTTTAATAAGAAAAAAATGAGTCTTCATTTACAATATTAAGGAATACTTTTATACATGAGTGAGTCATTAAAAGTAAATTTTTGTAACCTAATTAGAGTCTGAAGAAGAATCATGTTCTCTCATCTATAATTTTATAGTTTGTTTCTCAAATGGCTTTGTAACTGATCAACTTGTCATGGTGCATTACATTTTCCAGTACAGTTTTCTATGTAGAGTGACACGAGAACTAGTTTGTCCATTATTTGGAATGCAGCAGTGAATCAGAAACTGTGCTGCTCTGTTCTTGGTGGGTACACAGGGACCCCAGACTGCTGCACCTTAATGAAGGTGATGTTTACTTTTCTCGCTGGCAATCACGGATGCCACTCAAGTGGAAGGTGCAAGATAACATGACTTTTAGTACATATTTATTGATCCAAGTGAATTAATTCATCCTATGGAGTCTAGGTGATTTGTCCTCCTCCTAACTGACATTCATTTTCCCTTTCCAATTGCCTGATCTACACCAGGTGTGAAAATAAGCTTACGGAGAATGTTGGGTCAGTTTGTAGAATTGTGTAAAGTCAGCAAGAAGTTTATCTCAAAGACAGAGAACTGGACTTTGGTTTGCAAGGCCCCGGGTTTGATCTTTAGTACATTAAAAACTAGATAAGGTCAGGTCATTATAATGAGTTATGTTTTAATCAACAATTTAGACCTAGACATCTCTATCTCACAAGGGAGCACATGTGCTGCTCAGATTTTGTTTTGTAATGCAGCAAAAGTTTATAAAATACAGAGAGGCTTGATAAATACTTTTAAAATCAGATGAATAGTGTAGATTTTTTTTAAAACGACCTACTTATATCAATACTTTCATACATGTGCAAGTCATTCAGTGAACTTTATTGATTACAAAACTTCCTGGGCACTAGGCTCTCGATGGTTGAAAGAATTCTATTGGTAGAGTTGATAAACACAAGGGTCTCAATCAGAGGGGAACCAGTTATAATTGATGAAAAGAAAGCTAGCGCTACAAAGAAATATCCCATTTTAATTTTACAAAAAAGAAAGATATTTATTGTACAAAATCATACAGCTAGTAGATATTTACTAGAATATGATAAAAAAATCAAAGTGTTGGAAAGCATCTTGGTGAAGTATTATTAAGTTGACAGGTAAAATATGAACTAAGATTCAGAAACCTGGAGATTTGCTACTTCACTGTTACCACCAGCAACTAATTGATATCCAATGGAAAAGAGTGAGGTTAGTTAATTTAACCAGATAATCATCATTTGTGTGAAATCTGTGTTTTAAAAAAAATAAATTTATTCATTAGTTAAAATGAGTAATATTCTATATTCAGTTTTCAGCTTTGCATTTTTAGGGCAAAATTTGGCTGTATAAGAACGTATTCATAATAGGTAGATAATCTATAATCTTTTAAAATAAATTATTTAGTAAGAGTAAATAGTACATATATATCCCTAAAAGTAATATTGAGACAAAATGTTTCAAAAGAACAAAAAAGAAATTCCACTTTACCCAGTTAAATCTTTCTTGGATATCTTTTCAAAATTTTTTTATTCATAATACATACATATTCATGTTATTAGCATCACAATTTACTGTATCTAAGTTATGGGGACAGTCTGCGTGGTCATTAATAGGCAGATAAGGGGCTGGAGATTTAGCTAAGCGACATAAGCGCCTGCCTTGCAAGCAGGTAGTCGAGAGTTCAATCCCTGGTACCGATAAAAAGGAAAAAGACAAAAAAAAAATAGGCAGATAAAAATGTGGCACTTGTTCAAGATTGAGTACTATCCAGCCATTAAAAAGAATACATTTGAGTATTTATAGGAAATGGGTGAATTTTGAGATCATAATTTTCAGTGACATAAATCATTCACAAAAGGTTAAACATCACATGTGTCTTTTAGTTAAAACAGAAAATATAGATGAAGAGGAAAATCAAGATAAGATGGTAGAAAACTTGGTGGTAGACTTTTTGAAAATGGAAATGAGCTCTGGAGAAGGATGGAGACAGAAGGGCAGATGGGGGCCTGTGAGAGTAAAACTGACTCACACACAGCATGTGTATGCACCAGTTTCCACCTAATACAAGTTTTCAAAAACATACACTAATAAAAATAAATTGCAAAACTATTTGAATATAGTCTTCTTCAGAATGTCCAAAGGTTAAATCTTCAAATTATCCAAAAGCAAAGAAAAAAATATAAACTACTTCATTTACATTAGACTTCGTACTTTAAATGCATATTTTTCTTATATAATTATAGCTACATATTTAATTTTCATTCATTATATTATTCTTCTGATTGAAAATAATCGTTTTCTAATTCTGCATTAATCTTTTTGGGGGTTTTCTGTTTGTTTGTTTGTTTGCTTGCTGGCTTGTCTTTGTGCACTGGGGATGGAACTTACTACCTCTTGCTTGCCAGGCAGGTGTTTACACTGCTGAGCTAACCCCCTGGCCAATCTATTAATCTTGTAAAGAATTAATTTTAGCATGATGTTTCCAAACTATGAGATTTTTGGAAATCTTCATTCTGAAATACTGAATCAAATTTTAATTTTTTTTTCATATACCCATCTTTCAAGTTAGTCAAATAATAACATTTATATAGCTATAATTAATCATCAATATAGGACAAAGACATCATAACAGTATTGTGTACCTTTTAATTATTAAAATATTTATTTATTTGCAACTATTACAATAGTACCCAATACTATTGATAGAATACGCAAGGCAGGTATTCCATTAATGAACTACAACCTTGATCCTTGATACAATTAAAGTATAAATTTTATTCAGTTTGATCTTTTTCTCCAATTTTTATCTCCAGGTTTATCTCTTTCCCCAAGCACGTGGTTTTGAATGGGTTCTTTGAAACGCTATAATGTGTGCAGATTTCCTATCACCACAACCAGCATGCAGAATATTTCCAGGATGCAGAATAACTCCCTTGATCTCTACAGAGACAAGTCTTCCAATCGGTGTAAATTCCGAGAAAGCGTTTATCCATTGCTTGTCACCACAGTTTGTCAGCTTGAAACTTACATACATGGAATCATGCAGTATGCTGCATTTTAAAAAAAATTTTTTTTCTCTTTTTCACTCACCATAATTCCATCACCAAATTGTTGCACAATACATGAGTTTGAGACTGGCCTGGACTAGTTACTGAGTTCAAGGCGAACCTGTGCTGCACAGTAAGACCCTATTTCAAAAGCAAAACAAAACAAAAAAATGCTAAAGAAGAGAAAGAAAATAAACAGTCTTGACCAGAAAGTCCACTGCGCTTTACAACTCATCTCAGCAGAGACATCTTGTGAATTCTGCTGTGTGCTGTTGGTTACACAGAACAGCCTGGATAGAGCAGGTTAGTATCCTACTATATGGTCATACCACACTTTAACCTGTAGCCAATGAAGACATAGGAGTTATTTCCAGCTGGGGATTATTACAGGCAAAGTTGATAACACACATTTGTGGAAATACATTTGTGGGATAAGTGACAATCAGTCAATCAGCTTCAAAAAATTAGCAGGTGACAACCGCCAGGCTTGTTTATCACAATTCTATTGATTTAACTGATAGGGAGATCAGGAATCCAATGGACATTGGACATTGGATGGACATTCACAGTTCCCTTTTCATTGCATATCAGACGGCATAAATTTCATATTTTCTATGGCCTCCGAAGACCCACAGGACCAAAGCAAAGCCTAAGTTAAGCGGGTATCTTATCATCGACTCATTGGGTCTGCATCTTCCTGAGAAGCATCGAAATCTCCCAACTGCTTAAAGAAATTGTTGTCCAGTCTCCCCTTTGACTCCCCTGAAAAAGGAGATACTTCATTTCTCTGATGAGAGGAGGAAGAGCTCATTATCTTTACTATCTTAGAGTGTGTCTGTGGAGAGAGAAGTTCTCCGTCTTTATTACCTGTAAGATTAATGCATCCTCAGCCTCAGAAGTGCTTGCCCAAAGGATGTGCTGCAAAAGTTCTGAAAAGATAGTTCAAGCCACAAGATGTGGTTTCCAATAATCAATTGACAAATACTCAAGTGCTGTCTTTTATGGTATATTTAATTTTACAAGAAACTTTGAAGGTGTTTTCCAAAACACTACAAAGTGGTGCTTTCCCATTAACAATACATGAGTTTTCCAATTGCTCTTTGTTCTCCCCAGCACTCAATTCAGTATTAATTTAGTCATTTTATTATGTAGAGAGAGTGTAATTCATCATCACAGCAAGCTCTATAACCTTAATGGATAATGATGTTGAACATATTTACAAGTGCTTTTTGGTCATCCTCTTTGCACAAGTGATTCTTTAAATCTCTCTCACATTTTCCAATTGAATTTTTTATATTTACTGAATTTTGAGAACTGGATATGCAAAGAAATAATTATTTTTCCTGTTGGTATGATTTCTGAAACTTTTCTCTTAGTCTGTGCTTTGTCTTTTCCCTCTATTATTAGAATATTGTATGTACAATCTGTTTTTCAGTTTAGCGGTATTTCTTAATTTCATGTTTATATTTGTTTATATGCTGGTATTTTATATGTACGTAGGTAGGTTGTATTTTAAACTTGTTACATTTGCTAATAGTACAGATTTGCAAGAAGTGGTAAAGATTACTTACGAATTTTGGGAGACTTCCTTAATTACATTTTATATCTTGTTTTCATTTTATACATAATAAAGGAGAGTATTACAGTGTGTGTACAATTCTAAGAATTTTTTTCATATCTGTATGGTAGTTAAATGAAATATAAAACTGGCCGTCCCCACAAAGCTCTCCGAGGGGCCACCCTATCATGTGTCTCCTCTGCTGGTGCCACCCTCTGGCATTTACCTCTGTACCACACCCATGCACAAGACCCCTGCCGCTATCTCAGTAATTTTGCCATTTTGAGAATGCTATATAAATGGAATGTTATAATATGTGACCTATAAGAAGATTTTTACTTTAAGAAACTTTTAGAATTATAGAAAATTTTGAAATTAATACTGTGTTTTTCACACAGACTGCACCAGTTTTTCCTACCACAACATCTTAATGTTTTATAATTAATAAACAAACATAATATATATAGTAACAACTTAAGTTCACAGTATGTTGCAGAGTCCTTAGTTTTTGTACAATACCCATTTTCAGTTTTGCATCAGCACCTCAAATACCACCTCACATATATTTACCATCTTTCTTTATGCTTCCTTGCCCATTACAGTTTTTCAAACTGGCCTTATTTTTTGTGACCTTGACTGTGTTGAGAAGTGCTTATTAGCACTACTTAGAATGCCGTTCTGTTGAGCTGTCTGATGTTGTACTCCTGATTAGACTGTCTTTATGTGACTTGGGCAGAATATCACACAGGTCAAGTGGCATTACATCACAAACCATCAGCGTTCCTTCACATAACAACAGTGGAACACACCATTGTCAATCAGTGTGAATTACCTGTGCTTGTTGACAGAGCTAATATGTTATTGGTCTCTGCTGGAAAACTCCCTCCTCTTTCCCAGATTCCAGCTCACTCCATATTCTATTTGTCGTAAGCCACTATTCACAACTCAGAGTAAAACAGTGGGGAGATGATGTTCCACCTACAAGGCAGATTACACATATGACATGGGATTTTTCTATTTTTTTTTCTATTTTTGCTTAATGCTGTGGCTTTATCTCCTCTTATTTACCCTTCAGTGCATTTCTATCAGTATATAGGCATAACCATTTATTTTGCACTTTGTATTATAATTGAAAGGGTTTCTTTTTTCTTGTTCAAATGACACTAGCTTATGTAATTGGTAGGTGGGTATCTTTCTTTGTCACTCTAAATTCCCCTGTCACTATGTCTTTCTCTTCATTTTTATTTTGGTTTTAGTAATTCCGTATAATTACTAAACATTTTAAAATGTTCTGGACATATTTTTTTTTTTTTATTCTCTATCCTCATTTTTGTCCTGACCATTTTATCAAGAAATCCTGGTTCCTTCTGTTAAACCATGGTGCAGAGAGCAAGATATGAATGCCAGATATAGTTGTTTTATTTTTAAGCTGTATAAGTATTTTAATTAAGGTTTGATCTTTATGGAAAAAACAAAGAATTTGTATTTTGTTTTCACTCTGCTCTGACAATTTTATCCTTTAAAAACTAATTTTAATAAGTATATTTAGATCATCTACATTAAAAGTAGTTGCTGATATAGTTAGATTAACTTCTATTGTATTTGTGACTTTGCCACTTATTCATTTTTGGGTGTTTCTCTTCTGTCTCATTTGACTTTTCTTGTTGAAAATAAACACTGCATGTGATTTCCTCCACGCCGCATAACGGACGGGCAGCATCCTGTTGCTATAACAAAATATCTCAAGGAAGTAAGACGGGGACAAAAGGCTTGTTCTGACTCAGTTTCAGAGATTTCAGTGTGTGTTTAGGTGGCCCCATGGCTTTGTGTAAATTGTGGAGCAAAGCTGCTTGCCGGATAGCAGGCAGGGAGAAAAGAAAAAGAGGAATGGGCTGGAGCCGGGGGCCTCTTCCTGGGCCCACACCAATGACCCACTCCCTTCCTGTACCCCTCTTCGTGTACCCCACTTCCACAGGTTCAGCTTCTCAGGAGCGCCACAGGCTGCAACCAACCTTTAGCATATCACCTGTGAGGACATTTCAGTGTGTTTTTTAGTGTATATTTGCCCTAGAAACTCATAAAATGTATTATAATTAACTTTAGTTCATCTTTGAGTAATACTACTTTTATATACATATACGTATACGTATACATCACCTTTTTGTACATCCAGTATCATCCTCTTACTACTTATGACACTGTTGGCATCAAGTACGTTATAATCATCCTCCTATTGTTATTAGTACTACTTTAAACACTATACTTTAGATGATTTAAAGATATGAAATACAAAAGTCTTTAAGGTGCTGTATTTATTTCTTCCCTGATAGTATTCCTTTGCTTGTTGTTGCTGTTCTTTGGTTTTGGGTCTTTGTGGCATAGGGTGTTGAACCTAGCCCCTACTGGCTGGATGTACATTCCACAGTGGCCCACAGGAAGCAGTTCAGTAACTTAAAGACATCACAAGTGACTTGCTGTAAGCCACAACACAGCTCAGAAAATCCCCATAGGTAACATTCCAATCATTGCAAACAGTGTTGACCTAAATTCCAGTGTTTGATTATAAAATAAAATAAAAAATGAATTAAAAATAGTATCCACTCTCCTAGGCCCTCTCCACTTCCATTTATTACTAGAACTTAAATTGTATTTCAGAGCTAGGTAAAGATATGAAACTTTACTATGCTTTTAATCATTTTTTCCACATTATTCATTAAAGAGTTTTCAGAACTCCACTTAAATTAGTTACCTGTAAAATGAGGGTACAGTAACAACTACTTCTAAGGTTGTCATGATGATTAGGAGTATAGCCCCAATTACAAATATCCATTAATTTTAATTCATTCAGATAATTTTTTCTTATTTCTCTTTTAGTTTATTAGAACAAAAAGAATAAGAATTTTGAGAAACATATGGGAATATCATAATTTTTAGTAGACAATAATCCAGGAAGTCTTGAGAATGATCATCAGACCATTTCAAAAAATTCTTTAAATTATTAAAAAATATGCAGATTAAATTAAGGAACAGAAGAAAAAGCATTAACTTTCAAAGATAAACCGATCATTTAAATCATTTTCAGGTGCTGTTCTGAATGTAATTATGGGCTTAGAATTCTGTTTGATTTCTTATGCCGTTTGCACTAGTGAATCTCCCTTCACTAGCACTTGAAACTCATTTGGTGGAATTATTACTTGTCATTTTTACACTACCATCTCTAATCAGATACTACTCAGTCATGAAAGGAGAAAAAGAAATGATCTACACTACGGTGTGAAAAACTCTGACAACACTGCTCTTAGAGAAATGAAACATATACAGGGTCACATACTGTGACACTGCATTTATGTGAAATCTCCAGAAAGGACCATAGAGAACACAGCAATAGTTGTTGAAAGCCGAAGATGTGTAGAGGTACATGCTTTCTGATGGATAAATGAGTTTGCTTAAGAAAGATGGAAAAGTTTTGCAACTAAATAAGGTTAGTAATTGCCACTGCCACTGTACTAAGTGTCAGTGACTTTTTCTGCTTTTAATAATTAATTGAATGTTATGTGAGTGTCATTCAAACAACTGTTTTTTTTTAATGGAGTGGTTTGTTATCATCTATAACACTTTCTATGAAAGGTGCATAGGGGTTACAAATAATTACCATACACTAGAATTTTAGAATAGAATTCAACTGAGAAACTGGAAATTCCTATATAAAGAGAATACAAATGTAATAGAAAAATAGATTAGATAGTATGACACTGGCAGAGGTGACCATGGAAACACAATCATTTTTCAGGAATGACATAATTTTGTTCCACATAATGATTTCGTGGAAACTGTTGCAAATCAAATCTGTGAATCTCATTATTATACTTTCAAAGTCAATTAGAAATGTCAACATGGCATATCCGGGCTCTTTGACTCTGGTTCTTTGGTTTCATTTATCTTATTTATTGAATAAAATTACTAACTCAAAAGAGAAAAGTTGAAATGCACTCTTTGATTCTGAATATTTTTAAGAATGCTGGTTACAGCTAGATAGCAAATATTCTTACCCTGTGGATGTCATTCTGATTATTTTCATCTATCATAATGCATTTCTTTGAATAGTAAATGAAATTTTATGTGCACCTCTATATATTTGCCATTTCTTAATTTACGGTACTTTACTTTGATGTTGTTTCTTTTCATATTTGCTTTTGAAAAAAGTCAGTCTAAATAAATAGCTACTGGAAGATGCTTAAACAGAATAATGATGCAAGACAAGAAATATCACACCCAAAAAATACAGAGAAAAATTGCAGAAGAATATCAATTCATTTTCTTTTTTGATCAGTCAATGTTTATATAATTAGCAATTTTACACAAAGGCAAAGTTCTGGAATACATATTTTGGACAATAAACTTATTATGTTAGGATTGTCATTAAAATACAGTGGTATTTTGGTTCATGAATTTAATTCATTACAAGATTCTAGTCATGAACAGAATTGGTTATGAACTGTATCAAATTGCCTCATAAGCTCAATGTAAATAAGGTTAATCTGTTGTGAAACATACATTTGTTTTATCCACAATAATATGAAAGAAAGTGCAGTACAGCACAGTACAGTAAGTATATAGAGAGAACAGTAACACTAGTTGAGGCAGCTTCTGGTGTGGAGGGCAGGAAGGTGGATGGGAAGGCAATTTAGAAGGCCCCTCCATCAGGACACCGGGAAAATTTCCTTAAGACGGTTCCTGTCTTCTTGGTTTTTAGCTGTAGGGTAGATTTTGATGAAAAATCTAATGTCACTTGCTTTTCCTGCATGGCATAACTCTCCGGAAATGAGAGACCACACTATCATCCATCAGATTCAACACTCTGTTCATTAGTTATGTTGGTGTGTGCTTCTCAAAGCAATTCTGGCACTCAGCCCATTTTCCCATAACGGATTTTATCACATTCCTGGTAACCTCCTCCCTTTCTTCCTCCTCCTCAATGGAACAGTCCTGGACAAGAGCCATCTGCTGCTCACTCTCAAGTTCAGCAAGTTTTTCCATTGTCAACTTCTCCATATGGTCCTCAACAGACTCCTCTATATCTGAACCATTGATATCCAGACCCATACTCCTGTTCACGGACACAATCTCCTTTATTACATGTGCATCAGATCCTTCAACTTACGTTTCGTGACACATTCTACACACAGATTCTTCCAAGATTAGTTTAAGACCCGGTACATGACATCTTTCCAGGCTTTGTCAATAAGGTTGATGCAGTGGAGGATATTGAAATGTTTCTTCCAGGACTAAATGAATCTGAAAAAGAGTCTTTGACTCTGAAAGATTTCTGGAAGAAAGATTTTAATATCCTCCACAGCATAAGAAACATTGGAACACATGGTGAAGAATGCATTTGTGTAAACTTCTTGGTGGTGCAAATCACTTGCTGGTCCTTGACTGGAGATCAGATATCATATTGTGAGGAGGAACTGGACATTTATCAAGTTATACTCAATGTTCATATCATCCACCAAAGCTGGAGGGTGGCCCAGGGCATTGTGCATCAGAGGAAGGCACATTTTGGGTAGCTATCAGTAGGTTATAATTCTTAATGACTGGTGTGAACACCGCATGCTATTCCATGAGTAATTGCCTGTGACTCAAGGTTTACCCTTGGCCCTCCACATGACACACAGTCTGATCTTGCCCCCATTCTGCCCTTTGAATGCACCAGGGGTCAGGCAACATTACACTCATACTGCCTTAACCTTCTGATCAGCTCTTGCATTTGAACACAGCAAAAGGTCAAGAAGGACTCATGTCCTGGCAGTGCCTTTTATTTTTGTGTACCATCCATTTTGTTCAGCATTTTCTTGCAGAAGAGCTCTGTTTCATCTCTGTTGACGTTTGTTAAATGATGTATCCTTCTGCTTTGTGAATTCTTCTAATTCTTTCTTGTAGGCTTCTGTAGTAGCTGTTAGAACTGCAAGTCTCACCAGTCTTATCACATTTCTCTGGAATTTATCAAATAACCCTCTACTGACTTTCTATTTATCAGTTATTGGACTCGTAGAGGGGCTTGCTTGCACTAACTTGTGGCAATTTCCTGGCTTTTTGACAGATCACAGTTTCACTAATACTTCACCATCCATCTCTTTTTGCATTTAGCCACACTAACAAAAGTTCTTCTATCTCTCTAGCACTTGTGTCCTCTGCTTGGCTATTCTTCTTGGTACTCCAGGCCAGAATGTGTTCCTGTGAGGAAAGTGGCTATGATTGTGTTCACTTCCCAGTGTGGAGTTTGCAAATGGAAAAAAAATGCTAAATGCTTTGTTCATGAACTGAATTATTCATGGAAATAAGCATTCATGAACTAAAGTTTACCTGTAGTTTAGTGTCACCTTTGCATAGTCACCTCCCTTAATTCTAAGCAAGCTTATCTTTTAATTATTGTTTCTACTAAATCAATTCAATAATACCACCATTCCTTAAATACTTGCTATGTTCAAATCGTGACGCTGTGCGATGGGTGTTCAAAACTACAAAAAAAAAAAAAAGACATGGTCTCTGTCTTCATAAAATTGAAGTTTAATAGTAAAGATGATAAATAAGAAGAATAATAGCAATAAAGTGGCCAAGTTCTGAGCATATGATACAAAATGTTCAGCTTTTCTAATGAGGGGGAGAAAAGGCTGCTTCTGGAAGGATTGTGAAGTATATTTTAAAATATAATTCCAGAGCTTCTTATGTGACTACAGGCTATGATGAAGATTAATATTTACCTGGGCTTGGGTAAGATAGCCAGTGTATGTACAGATGAGGCAAAATGCAAATATGACCAGGATTCTGCAGAAGGTCTTGTGAACTGGACATCTGAGATGCACAGAACTGACTCTAAAAGTTCTCTACGAATCTTTTAAGAGATGGAACCAAAAACATATGAGATTAGGTAGAAAAGTACCTATCACAGGTAGGATGAATCTAAATAACTTTATGACACTATATTTAAAATTTAGAGATAGTGGATAATCTGTAAAAATACAAAACTATAAAAGGTTATCCTCAATAATAACTAAGAAATATTAGCTAACTTTTAATGACTCAGATGACTTTTCTGATAATTAGCATTTTTTCAGGCCATTTAAAACATATTCTTAACATAACCGAGAAGAGTATTTTAAATACCATCACCATGTAAGAGGAAGGTACTGAAACTAAGAAGTCAAATATGAAAGACTATTGCACTGGTTAAGGTTCCCAGTGAAGGAGAGTCAATGAGAGATCTACCCATCTGCTTCAGAATGAGGACAGTTTGAGACTTGACTCCCTCCAAATCTGAAGGCCCCTGAGCCAAGAATGTGAACCGTGTGAGTGTCAGTCCCAGGGAAGGAGAAGGCATATCAAAAAGGTACAAAACAAGAAAATTAATTCTTCTCTATATTTTTATTCTATTAGGACTATTAATAGGTTGGAACTTTTCAGTCCACATTAAGGGAGATAATTTCTTCACTCAGTCTGCCAATTCAAATGTTGATCTCTTCCTGAAACACTATCACAAACACTACCAGAAATAATGTTTAGTCAAGTAGCTGCACAGCTCAAGGCCAAGTCAAGCTGATACATAAAATTAATCTTCAGAGTCACAATATAGACATGATCCACAAATTAAGATGTGTTAATAGTATGCAGTACTATTTGACAATAAAATACACATGCCAAATTTATACTAATGATTTTAGAACTTTCCAAAAATTATTTTAAATTAAGAAATACAATATGGAGCCAGGGATATAGGTCAGCGGTAAAGCACTGCCTTGCAAGTATGAGGTCGCAAGTTTTATCCCAGGTTCAAAAAAAGATATGCGACATGTAGCAAAGTGAACTTAAGACAACATATTTTATTTAAGATTCTATCCGTCTGTTTCTGTCTCTCTGTCTATATGTGTGTGTATGTGTGTATACAAATACATACATACACATACATAAACCCGTTTTCCTTTGATTAGACAGAAAGCTGCCCAGTCTATCTAGGTTTACGTGAAATTGGATAATGAAGAGTAGGAAAACGTCTGGTTTTAATGCATGTATTTTTAGCATACATTCATCTCCTACCTTTATTATTGTTTTGTTAGATTCTTAAGATTTTAGAGAACAAAATATTTATAAGCCCGGAAGTGCTCAACACAAATTTGAACACCTCTGTACATTAAAATTATGAGCTTGCATAATTTAACTCCTCCAAATCTTGCTCTCATTGTCTATATATCAATAATACTATCATTTTCTTCAATTTTATTTTGAGATTAACTAATTTAATTTGATCAGACTCCATGATCCAAGTTTGCATTTAGTATCAGCTCCTCCCCAATTTCAAGGCTCAAAGATGTATATGTAAGATAGAAAATAAAAGCTAGTACAAGTGTCATGCATTTTGAATTATTCAGTGTAATTGTGGGAATGATGAATTTCATCATTTGAATAAGAATGTGTGCAGTATGTGAATGATTTGTGTTTCAAAGGAAGAACACAGTTACATCCTCAATCATAAAAGTTGATGTCATTATGAGTGATGTGAGAAAATGGAGTTGCATGCATATTTGTCACTAAAGTCAGCCATTAATGTGACAGGACAGTCGAGATGTGACAAGTGAGTCTGCACCATGTGTCACTGTATGTGTAAGAGGAAAACAGCCCCACATTTACAGAAAGATTTACAGCTCTTAAGTGAAATCACAACGCTTGAGTGCTAGCACAACCCGTCTAGAACTCCACAGATATGGTTTATTAAAAAAAATAACCAAGTTATCAGTGTTCTGGTTTATTTATGTTATATTATATGATGTAATTTTGTTGCTTAATATAATAATAACATTAAAATTCACCATATTATGGGTTTACTGAATAAATAAACATGTACCATAGAAAAACATGGTTAATATTATGTAATTATTATGAATTTTTTGCATGCAATTATATAGCTCAGAAAAAATCAAACTTGCTGACACTTTGAATTTCAGCATCTATCCTCCAGAATTGTGAGAATATAAATTGGTGTGAAGTTGTCTAATCCTCAGCACTTTTCTTAAGGGTCCAAGAACATATACCATCAATGTAAATATGTTGATATATATTTTTACCAAATTTTGTGTATTTTTAATTTGTTTTTATTTAATTTTTAAAGAGAAAATTAAGCAAAAATAAAAGCAATAATACAGAGTTTAAAAACAAGATAATAAGAAGTCAACACTAATATATTGGGAAAAAAATTTAACTAACTGCCTCAGACAAAGGATTTCTTTAAAGAGCTGAAAAAAACCAGACCTCTCCCAAATTCATATTTAACCAAAAATGTTCATCTGAAATGAATACATATTTCTCAGATGAAGATACACAAATGGCAAATAAATATATGCATGTGTTTTAATTAAGATAAATTTTAAATAAATTATTGATAGAAGATATTGCTATATACTCCACCCTGGATACAGACATTGTCAAATTTGATAATAAACAAAAAGTTAAAACTATACAAATTACAAGAGAAAATTTTCACAGTCTTTGGGCAAACATAATGATATTTTAGAACACAATCTTAACCCCAAATTTTGAATTCTATATCTAAAATCATAAGTAAATATCTTTCTGCACTCTATGTGTATGTGTGTGTATTGAGTACGTAAGGTAGTCAAACTTGAGCTTGTGAATTAAGAATATTACTTAATGTTTAAATATTTAAAATACACAAAAGGATTCATATACGTCCTCTAAAGCTAAAATATTTACATCAATTTCTTCAATGAAAAGTTATTTGCTTTTTTTTAGAAATGAGTGTTCCACAATTATATTTCACATATTCTGGTATCCTGTTTTCATTCTCTTTCAATTTGACTTTTCAAACTCTCCATGTGGTTTCTACATTGACGTGTGGTCATGTAGTATAAATTAATTTAGAAATTAGTTTAATTTCTAAGTATTTGAAAATGTTCTATATATCTTCCTTGATTGATTTCTATTATGCTTATATTTTGGTCATAGCATGATTCACATAATCTCAATCCTTATACAATTTTTGGGGGGTTAAACATGACTTACTACAGGAAAATGAAAGATCATATTTTTTGTGTCATTAAAAATGTATGCATATTTCAAGTTTGATGGCTAAAATTATTTTTTATATTATATTATTTGTGTTCTGTTCATTGGTTCACTGGTTTGTAGAACCCTTAAAAAAGAAAAGAATTCCTAGCACAGTTTATATAATACACAATGTATCAGATCTTGACATAATTTGTCCACCAAGTTTAAATACATTAACTTCCTACAATTGAGAGGACTGTCTTTTTATATGATGTTTAGGCAATGTTAGCAAATACTATCATTCAAATGCTCTGTGCACTATAGAATTCTATCAATTGCTGAAGACACATTGTTGAAATTTCTAACTATAATTACAGATTTTTGTACTTTTTTCTTTCTCAGTTTTCCTCTGTATACTTTGAACTTTAGTTTTTGCTTAAACATTTAGAAGAATTCAGTATTTGATAATTTGATTTTTGTCACAAGGCGAAAGTGCTCTTTTTCCTTGGTAATGCAATTGTTATTTGGGTGAATCAAAATTATTATTATTCACTGAATGTACAAGTAAACATGAAAAACATTATGCTTTTTACTTAATGCATTTTTTCTTCCTTCAATGTAATGCCAACTACCTTTTTCAGTTTTATTGAAACATAATTAAACAAGAATTTTTTATATTTGAATTTTCCCAAGTCAAATTTGATATACATACTCTTAACAAAAGTAATTTTTCTTTAGTAAGAACATTTAAGATCAACTTTGATTTTAATGTTACAACATTAGCTATTTTTGATTCAAATGTTCTGTGATATCTTTTCATATATTTATATATATTTAGGTCTGATCAAAAGATTGGTTACTGTTCATATTTTTAAAAGATATTACATTAAAAGACTTACTGCTATTAATTCCTCTAAACATGTTCTCCTTCACTTGAATAGACTATCGCACCCTTCCAGCCCCTTTCTGGAACGCAGTTCCCCGAGACTCCTTTTCATGAGTCTCTTTAATGTCATGGTTGCCTGATTGTTTTGAATCAATTCAAAATATCTGATTTTCATGGTTATTTTGGCTTTGTGGGAGAGTCAGATATTGCATGGTACTAGAACCCATTTATAGGATTCATTTATATACAACAGAAATTTTTATAAAGAGTATTTAACAAGGTGTGATTTAAAAATACATTGAATATTTAAATTTTAATGTGTATTACTGTAAAAAAACTATACTGGCATTAATCCTCTTGAGATAGCTCAAAATATTCCCTTCACTCTGCAAGCATTTACCCCATCGTTCTTGGAAATGTAGCTTTTATCATAATAAGAACTTTTAAAAATTTAAAGGTTCACCATAGCTTTTTTTCATTCCTTGTATATATAAAATTTGTCAATGAACAATCTATTATCTGTTTACTGGCTGTAAAACATATGTCTAGTTCAAAAAAGTAATTGTTTAGTTTTTACCATAGTTTAGGCCTGGTGTGCCCTCTTAACACCTACTTCTTAAAAGATTTGGCCCCCAGTTTGGCATTTTTGAGAAGTAATTAAACCTTTAAGAGGCAAGGCCTGATGGGAAGCCTTCAAGTCTTTTTGGGGAATGCCATTAAGGAAGATTATGAGACTCAGTTTCTCTGTTTTCCTTTCATTCAGCTTTTGGCTTTGAGGTAAATAGCTTTTCTCTGATACGCACTCCTAACCATGATGCACAACCATAAATCCAAAGCAATGCAGACAAACAGTCAAGAGCTAAAATCTTTAAAATCGTGCATCACAATAAACCTTTAAAAAAAAGTTTATTATCTCTAATAATTGTAAAGATAATGGAAAGTTGACTAACAGAAAATTTGCAACAGAAGTAGGATTTCCCTTGCCGTTACTAAATACTATATCTGAAAGTGTGGAAGAGTCTTTACAATTGGCTTTTGAAAAAAAATTAGAACAGTTTGAAGAAGCAGACTGGATTCTACAAGGAGAGTTCAACAAGCAATTATGGTATAGGTTCAGCAGATTATGTGTTGATAGGACTGCAGACTAGAAAGGCTAGATGAAGGAAGGTTCAGTTGGCAGTGAAGACTATATTGGAAAGTTAATTAGAACCCATCCTCACTACATAATGGCAAAGAAACAAACAAACAAACAAAAAAACCCTAGATATAATTCTATACCATGAGACTTTGGGGGAAGCTGAGTTTAAAGATGACACACTAAGATAGCTGGTAGAAGAAATTTAAAGGTGATACATTGTTTAGGCAGTGATTTAGGTATTTCTGACTGCTTTTAGCCAAATTTATGTGTGATTCTGGAGTGAAAAGATATGGCGTGGAAAGATTTGCAAACTTTCAGAATTGATACAAAGGTAAGCATGTACAAGTAAAGGTATGGCTAAGGAAGGCGCAGAGATTAGCTGCGCTGAGAAAAAGCTACTTTCTGTGGATTCATGCAGTAGGAAAGATGTCTGGAGCACAGCTCAGAAGCCATTGTGAAGTCTGCAGCCATCAAAGGCTCAGAAATGTAGAAATGAAAATGTCTTTATCATTAGTCATTCTAGGGGACTGTATTTTAAGGAAAGCACCCCAAGGCGTCCCATCAGCCCAGTGTAGACTTGGGAAGCATTTTCTGGTTCAGCCAGCAAGGCAGTCAGAGGCACCTGCAGCCAGAGTTTAAGAAGGCTGGGCATGGTTTATGCTAGTAGTAGACACTGACATTGTGCAAATGATGCTGGCTTTATAGAAACATAGACTGCAATATTTATATGGTCATAGTTAATTTCACCAAGGTCTCCAAGGAAACCCTAGGAGGCTGGGTAATGTGTTATAGGACAAGTCCTAGACAACAATGTCTAACAAGGGAGTACTTAGAGCTATGAGAATGTGGCGTTAGATACAGTGGGGACCCTGGGAATACCCCATTCCAGGTATGTGCCACATGCATTGAGTGAAATCTCACGCAGTATGAAAACCCTACTCAAGGCAACAGTCATGTGCGCTTCAACCAACAAAACCATAGAAAAGAGCTTTCAAACTTTGGACGTTTACATTCTGCCAGATCACGTCTCAGATGTGAGATAAGGAGCTGTAAGACTGAGTGTTTGGTGTTCTGGAGCTTGGTGTTGATTTCACATAATCCTTTGTTTCTATTCCTCTGTTCTTCCATTTTGGAATGTGAATATTAAGCCTACCACTGACCCACCATTGTATTTTAGAAGTATGTAACTTGTTCTTTTGTCTTGAGGATGCTTATAGGTGAGTTTGCCTTGAGTCTCAGAGGAGGCTTTGAACTTAGTCTACTGAGGAAAAACTAGAAAAGCCAAGACTTGGAATTGTGGGCAGGGATGAGTGCACTTTCCATTTTGAGATAAACATATACCTTAAAGAGCTGGGACAGAATGCTGTAATTCGAAGGAGAAATGTTCCTCAATGTTATATTGGTTAAACACTAGCTTTCTACTTTTATACAAATGAACAAGTTTTAAGAGAGAGGGCTTAGAGGATATCTTTGGGCCACTGAATGCTGACATTGGACTGGGGGACCTTATTTTATTTCTTTACTCTCTTCCCACTTCTTATTCATGCACTGAGAGGTTTGTGACAGCACCTGCTTCCTATGTGATGTGCTATCACAGGCCTAAAGCTATGGAGCCAATTAATCACACACCAAAACCCTGTAAACCTCAAACCAAAATAGCTTTCTTCTTCTATATGCTGATTTTCTCATGTATTTATTTCAATGACTAAATCATGTTGTCCTTACATTTTTTTCTTGTCTAGTATCTAATTAAAATTTAAACTGTTTATAATTTGTTTTAATTCATTTGTCATTTGTAAAATTATATTTTATCACTATTATTGTTCCAACAGTCAAGCATTTAAAAATTAGTGATTCCTTTAATTTTATAGTATTTGTACATTTTTTCTACTCACTTTTGTGTTATTAGTCTATGATGATTAACTTTATGTCCTATAGGACCCCGATGCCTGGTTAATTATTATTCAGTGAAAGAGTTTTGGATGAAGTTAGTAGTTAAGTCCTGTATTTTAGAGCATATTCTACTCCATAATGTGGATGGGCCTCAATCAGTTGAAGGCCTACTATAACAAAGACTAACCTCCTTCAAACAAAAAGAAAGTCTTTCACCACCTTGGCCTTAGAACTCAGACTGCTACATTTCCCTCAGCACAACCTGTCAGGTCAGTCTTCCCTGTAGAATTTGCACTTGTCAGCCTCCACATTCAGGTCAATTGCTTAAAAATCTCTTTCTTCTCTCTCTCTCTCTCTCTCTCTCTCTCTCTCTCTCTCTCTGTCTCCCATTATTCTGCTGTCTCTGTTTTCTGTAGATTCTAGTATGGTGTCATAAGTCAATAGTTTTAGATTTCTTATAAGACATTCAATAAATTGTAGGATGTTCACTTTAGGAAGTCTGTAATATTTTAATTAATTTAAAAATATTTTCTATTTTTTTTACCAGTCGTTTGCCGCTTTATTTTTGCATCATCTTTACCGCAATCTCTGAAGTCTAAATATGCTGGAAAGAAAGTGCTGAGTCAACAGTTGTGTCTCACCTTCACATTGTACGGTGCTTCTAGGGTTCCTCCTGAGGCAGGGGAGAGGAGCAAGGCCCTTTCACACAGGTCCTTGGTATAGTTTGACTGTCTCTGAAAGTCTTCAGTTTTTTTTTTTTTTTTTTTTTTTTTTACCTTTAGTTTTAAAAGTTCTACTGAAACGTGTCTTGGTATATATGAGATTATCTTTTGCTACATTAGCAAATGTGAACCTAAAATTCCCTCTCCATTAGTTTTTTTCTCCTGCATTTCATCTTCTATTTTCCTTTCTAACCCTTCTTCTTTAATTTGTGTGTGTTTCCTGATTTTCTAGGCTTGAATTTCTAGTTCAATATTAAATAGAAGTTTTGAGGGTATATATTCCTCCATCCAGGTAAAAGCATTAACTGTTTCCCTCATTCAATAAGTTAGTCGTATACTTTTCATCAACAACTTTTGTTAGAATGAGCAAATTCTCTCCTATTTTCATTGCACTGATAGGCATACTCTGCAAGCATGTGTCTCCAATATTCATTCATCTCTGGTAATGATACTGTGGTTTTATTTTTTTTTTTCACTTTTCATATATTCAGTCATTTCTGTAGCATTGATATGCGTCCAAGGATTGGATTGATGGTCATCCGTTACAATCATTGATGGTCATCCTTTATAATCTGTTTGACATTAAATACAGTTTTCAGGAGGTCATTTAAATCACAGATAAACAGTGTTATGAACAAAATACGGACTTAGATGTTCTTGAGTATATACTTTTGGATGGGGTTACTCCGACCAGATACCAAAGTTCTACCTATGGTGTCCAGTCTTCGTGTGGATTCTGTTACTGCCTGGATTCCTTTCATCCCAGCCTGAGGGCTGCCTCAGCATTGATATTAGAACTGTCCTGCTAGTAACAAGTCTTTTCGAATTTTTTTTTTTTTTACCAGTTTTTCAAGATCAGTTTTTACTAGATATAGAATCCTCCACAGATTGTCTTTGCTCTTTAGGGTTTTAAGTGTATCATATCACTGGTCTCCACGGCTTCTGATGAGAAGTCAGGTAATCTCACAATGGATTCCTTGCTTTTCGTAAATAAATTAGCTTATTTAAAGATTCTGAGGTCAGATTCAAAAGTTTGATTAGGAAGTCTAGAAAAGTAGATGTGTAAATTAATATTTTTCATCATTCTATCATACTACAGAAGATTTTTAGGTCTTTTTGGCTATTAAATATTCTTTGTATGCCTCTTTATTTCTCACATCTTTTTGAAACACCCACTGTAGCTACTTTGATACAGTTAAGGATGATACACAGATCTTTAAATTTGCTCATTTGGAGTATAGTTTTAATTCTGTTCCTCAAATTAGATAAATGTCTATATAAGTTTCCAGACTCTTTTAGCAAATATAATCTACAGATGAGCTCCTCTAATAATTTTTTTAAATTCTATTGTGGTATGTTTCACCTCCTAATTTCTAGCTGACTTTGTCTAAAAATTTATATGGGTTAACATTATCAATTTTCTTCAATATGTTCAGACACTATATTATTTTAGAAATGATTATTAATTTTTGAACATGTTTAGAGCTCCTGATTTCAAATCTGTCAAAGAAGTTCATAGCTTGACTTCATCAGGAAACCTTTCTATCAAGCAGTATTTGAAGGATCCATGTACCGCTTCTCTTGGTTTTATTTTTTTTTTCTTTTTGCATAACTTGCAGGATTTTACTTACTTTGTGGTAGAAGTTAGTCATTTTAAATTATATAAAGTGAAAACTTTTGAAAACAGACTTTTATTTTACTTCAAAATCTTTCATTTTTGCTATTCACTGTTACATTTAGTTCTCTTTGTCTGACGATTTCCATCACTTAATTACGTCAAATCTACATCCACACTGCTTGTGATCATGCAGTCTTCCCTTGGGTATTGTGGTGGTCACCATGACCACAGATTCTTCCGCCATCTGCTTTGGGGTCTCACGTATGTCTGACCCATCTGCCACTGCCAGGTAGAGAATTAGCAACTCTGCCACAGCATCTGCTTTATTTTGCTCAGACACTTACTGGCAATTTTGGGAGATTACCACCTTACTTTCTTGTGGGACTTCTGTGTGTAATTCTGGGTTCCCAGGAATATGCCAAAGCTTTAAAAATTCCTCTACTAACAGTTGCTGTCAAGAATTTGAATCAGAAACTTGTTTGGCTTAATTATTATTTCTGCTTCAGACAGGGAAAGTATTAAATAAATTGCAGCTGATGTTTTTTGACAAATACCCCCAGGAAAACATTATGCTGAACAGGCTCAGTCAGATTAAAAAATATGTATAAACTTTGTAACTTCCAGTACACTTCCAGACATAGCAAGTAATGACACATTTACACTTAGAATTTTGAAACTTCCCAACCTACTCTTCTCCTCCTAATTGATAGGGTCTTAGTTTTCACTTGAATGTGAATCTGGATTTTTGAAGCTACTGTAGAATTGAGACATAGTTGCTAGAAATAAAAAATGAAACACCCATTGCCAGTGGTAGTCAATAGATTCAGTTGCTTTTCTTGGGCAAATGTAATGCATGTTATTAAAATTTTTTAGCTAATTTCTAGAGCTCTGATATAGGTGAATGTGAAAAGCTTTGTCAGAGTTGATTGCTTTGACCAAAGAGCAATTCTCTAGAAGTTTTTATATTACCAATACTACTGATAGGATGTATATCAGCATGGTTCATAATTACCAATTAAAAAAATCACTACATTTCAGCCATAAATTACATATAACTAATTAACAAAGAACAAAATTATTACAATATAAACATAATTATACAAAATACTTGTGTTTTTAGTTAAAATAGTAAAAATTATGAACAGGTACTATAAAAATAATGTAAGTATACTTTTTGACTATATAAATATTGTATCTCCATATCAATTTAAACAATTTTTCCATAAGTATAATTTTAAGTTCTTAAGGAATAGATTTATGATCTGATTCCTTATTTCCTCAAAGGCCAAATTCATTATAAATAACTAGAATTTCCTATCATGAAACTAAGAATAAATAATCATGCCTATTTTTAAGAATTAAATATAAAGGAAACAATTTGGGGTAGAAATTGTCTATTAAAATAAATACTACTTTACAAGTTTTTCCACAAGTATTTTTCTAAACCTACACATAAATTTCCTTTTTTTTTTGGTCTTTTTCCTTTTTCAAATGAATACGTTTCTTAGACTCAAAGAAACCTGCATTATTTTCCATCAACCAGATTGAGACAAAATTAAATTGTGCCTTTTATATAAGCAGACAAACAAAGTAAGCAAAAAGTTTTGGTGTGCATAACCCATCTTTCTGTTTACCTAGTTTGATGGCTGTGGAGGTAGGCTAACTAATGGTCAACCTTAACACCCAGCTGAACTGAATCAATATGGTGCTGGTTGTGGAAGGGCCACCAGAGGATTGTTGCCAACAGCATAAAAGAGAACTTGAGGGGAAGATGATGTGCTGTTGATCCTCCTGGAGAAGCTTGTCACGCTGGATTTCCCAATACAAACTAGGCTGTTACCATCAGTGGAACTTTTTCCTTACCATCACTGAGAATGGCTGCAATTCTCCTCGGGGGAGCTCTGGTCCTTTGAGCGACACTACCTGGCACCAGTGCAGAACCCTCAGTCTACCGGTTCAGACTCTTTAGCTTCCACCAGTGCAGCTCGGGCATTCCCTGTACAGATGCTTGATACATGCCTGCGTGGGGCGTTGTTGTGGGCTCTAGGCCTCCAGCGGGACTCATAGAGGATATTGCCATGGACTCTAGGTCTTCAGGTGGACTTTCACAGGATATTGCCAGGGACTCTAGGCCTCAGCTGGGATCTTGGGATTTCTAGTGCATGGGCAGATCTTCCACATTCTTCTGCACCTGACTTTTTGCATGATTATTTACAGTAATCTTATAAATCATGTATGTTATATTAAATCTTTTCCCTTATAAACTCTGACTACAGCAGCTGTTTTTTATTTGTTTGTTTTTGTCAATTTGAGTGGCCCACAGTAACTATTCTGCAAAGATATTTTGGATGAGATTAACTTGTAAATGAGTTTTGAATAAGGTATATTCTATTCTGCGTGGTGACTTGGTCTCAACCAATCCCTTGAAAGCCTAAGTAGAAGAAAACACTGATACTCATTACCACCACCGTCAAGAGATAATGCTGTCACTGATAGATTTTATACTCAACCTGAAACCTTTGCTTTTCCTTGGGTTTCCAGGCTGCCTGTCTACTGAATATAACTTACTTGCTAGTCCCCATAATTATGTAGCCAGTCTCTCTGTCTCTCTCTGTCCCTCTGTCCCTCTGTCTCTGTCTTTGTCTCTCTCTCTCTCTCTCTCTCTCTCTCTCTCTCTCTCTCTTTCACACACACACACACACACACACACACACACACACACAAATTGGTTGTATTTTTATGCAGAACAAAAACTAATATACTTGTTTTCATAAAAACCTAGATTTAGAGGAAAAAAATCATTAAGGTAATCTGTAATGTGAGACACTGCAGTAGATTTTAGCACTTCCATAAATTTAGTAAAACATAAATTGAAACAAAAACCACTACACCTCTGTGGGTGTGGTTCTGACCAGTGTCTTAGTTATTTTTCTCATTTGTGAGACAAAATGCCTGGCACCCAATGTTTAAGGAGGAAAAGTTTATTTAGTTCACCTTTTGTAGAGGATCCTGTGCATAATCAGCTGGCTCCAAGGCAGCCTGGCATGTGGCAGAAGAGCAATCATTCTTGGCAGCAGAGCACAACAAAAGCAACAGGGGAAGACAGAACAAGTCTCTGTTTGCCCCCGTATGTGATGCAGGCAAACCGCCCTGGGGAGGTACAGCACTCACTCCCTTTATCTTATCCAGTCAGTGGACTGATTTGCTAATCCCATACCCTTGATTCCAGGGCCACATACCCTAGCTAGCCATCTCTGAAAAGCCCCTCCCCATGATTGCATGAGGCACAAATCTAACAGGTGCAAACTGTAACAAGAGGAAAACTTGATTGCTGGTGATTCTATGGGTGACTCTTCGATGAAAAGTTACAGCCGATAAACTACGTTTACATTCCGTTTCTTTAAAAAATCAAAACATTAGCAAATTCTGAGATTATAAGCCTGGAGAGATTTCTGAAATATTAAACTAGTTCTTAGCATCACCAGAGTATTACATTTATAGCCGCATTCTGAATGTATTATGCTGTTCACTCTCCAGCTCAGTTGTGTGTGAGAACGCATGTGTCTCCCATCGCCTTTTTATTATATAAGCTGCTTGTGCAGTGGTCATTTAGGACATAATAATTGTATTGCCCATGTACTTCACATTTACTTAGATTAAACATAAATAATAGCAAAAAATCTCAGCTGATTTCACGATGATTTCTCTTATGCAGTGTGTTCAGGGTTCCTTCAATAAGTTTGAATAATATTATTCTTTTTCATTCAATTTTCTAGTGCTTATTGTGAGGTCTAATAATTAAGTTATCAAGAAAGCATCACTCAGCATTTTCTGTGTTGAAGCAGTTTAATTTCTTCTTATAATTTATAGTTTTGATTTATCATTATAGGAACATGTATGTACTACTGAACCATTCACTCTGCATTAATATTTTGCCAGTTTTTATTTTCTATTCGTGTGCAGTACACAATTATCACATTCCTTGTTGGTAGTCGTTATATGTGCTTAAAACATTCCTTGTTGGTAGTCGGTATATGTGCTTTCATTGACTTTCCTTCCCTGCCTCCCATGTCTCTCCATGTCTTGATGCCCATCACATTTGAGAAACATCTATTTCCCTTCTTCCTACTATCAATGTTTATTTTATTCTTTATTTACATTTTGAGTCTATATAGTGGGAAAATTTTAGTCAGATATTTCTCAGACATCAGCCCAATAGCTAGAATATATAAAAAAAACAAAAAAATATTGAGGCCACCAAAATAGAAGATGCAATTAAAAAGGAAACTGAAATGCACAGACACCTCTCAGAAGCAGCACAGGAGGCAATGAACTTTTACAGTAGCACGTAGCTTTAGTTCTTCCACTCCATACATAAACTAAACACGCATCAAGATATTAAATGTTTACTCAAAAGGACAGAGTTTTCTTGATCACATATTTTCTCAACAAAATTGTACTTCAGCGTAAGCACAATAGAATCACTTCATCCTTGTCTCTGTGTGAACAATGATGAATATTTTCACACTTTTAGAGTCATACTATATGAGTATGTAATAATAAAATCATGCAGCCTGGTACAGTTTTTGGAAAACAATATTTTTTATCAAAATGCATATAATCATGTATGAAAGCAATGGATTTTAATTCTTATTTTTATTGTTTTACTATGGATGATGACTGCATTGTCCTGTTCTTGTCACTCTGCTCCTTGCCTGTAAACAGAAGGGATTAGAGAAACTCATTTACCCTGTCAATATCCAGTCACTTCCTAGATGAAGGAAAAGGGATAAAGAAGGGAGGTGAAGTGTGTTATATAAATAAACCAATTCCTTACAGTGAATGCAACAATTATGTACTAGAAACCTGATAATTTGAAAGAAGTTCCAATGAAAACCTCAGCCTAGTATATTGATGTATGTACAAAAATTAATTCTACTGTTCATTTTGAAAGGTAAAAACTCAGAATGGTCAACACAATGTTGAAAAGTGACAAAGTTAGATATCTTATGCTACAGAAATTAAAGACTTAATAAAAGATCATCATAATCAAGTGATACAGTATTTTATCTATCAAAGAACAAACATAGTAATAGAACAAAATGCAGAAGGGTACAAAAATAAATTTAATACATGAAGAACAGATATATTTTAATTCATAATTCAGAAATAGTTGAAATGTGCATATATGCATCCAAACACATACACACACACACGAAAGCATATGTACCTGCACACTCTTATACA
The DNA here is from genome assembly GCF_034190915.1 of Cavia porcellus. Taxonomy (NCBI): domain Eukaryota; kingdom Metazoa; phylum Chordata; class Mammalia; order Rodentia; family Caviidae; genus Cavia; species Cavia porcellus. Next base: position 78,803,180 of record NW_026947494.1, on the reverse strand, counting down.
CACATATACCATAGGTAGGTCTTACATTTTTGAAAAATTTTATCTTACATGGATGATGGAAAAATATATGTTGATAATCTATAAAATTTGAAAGGAAAAGCTTAAGAAAGTTTTGAGTTTCCCAAAGAGTTTTGCTAACAAAAGCTTGTTTAATAAAAGAAAGCAATTGTTAAGTTTAACATCATCAAAATATATAGTACATATAAATACATAAGAGCTTATTAGGCTTTAGGTGTATATTTAATCTTTTATTTCTTTAAGTAAAGAAATGAAGCAAATATGGAGAAAAATATTTGTGAAACTCTTAAAATTCAGCAGATAAGAAAACCAACACAATTCAGAATGAACAAAGATTGGAACCAATACATTAGATCATATATATTTTTTTCAGTATATGAAAAGAGTTCCACAATTTCATTAAGCAATTGCAAATTAAAACAATGTTAAAAGGAAAAAAGCACCTATTAGAATGGCCACAAAATTTGCAACACTGACAAACACAAATAACGATGGGGATTTGTCAGGAGCGATAGACTTCTCATTCATCACTGATGGCAAGGAGCAAGGTATAGTCACTTTGAAAGACAGTTTGTCAGTATTTGTAAGATCTAGAGATAGTCTTACAATGCAACTCTATCATCATAATCCTAGCTATCACCTGAGATGATTTGAAAACTTTTATCACATACAGTTTTTCAAGACGTTACTTGTTTTATAGACAGTGGCTAAAAATAGAAATCACAAAAATGGCATTAAAGGAGTAAATTGATTTCTTTCTGGTACATTCACACCATGGTGTGTTATTTAGTAATACAAATATTTGAGCTTTCTAGCTTCAAAGACTCATGGAGGAAATTTAAATACAGAGTGCTAACTGAAAAAGTCAGTGTGAAAATGTACAATCTGTAAGATTTCACAGGAGACAGTAAAAGGGTCAGTGGTTTCCAGCAGTTCAGGGAGGGTGAATAAAAGTGAAAAGGTGAAATATGAGGGAAGTTAGGTTATCAGATATATTTTTATGATACAGTAATTGTGACTACTTGAAATTATTCATTTATTGGTCTCACAGAACTTTATAGCCCCAAGTGTGAACCTGTGTCAGATCTTTTTCTGAAGCACAGAGGTAGTCATAGACTTCTAGGCCAGCTAGCTTCTCTGTGCACACTGGCAAAGCATCTCCCCTGGCACTAGAATAATATTTTAGGTGTGAACCACCTTAGGAGCACAAGTCAGGAGTTTGGCCTGTGGAAATGGCCATAAGGAGACGAGAGAATCTGAAGGGAACACAACTTTCACAACAAACATTGGCCATCATTTCACGCATTCTTACATTTTATATAAAATATTTGACTTAACTTGTTCCTAGTTAGTCACCTTACTAAATGATATGTTGGTTCCAAAAGTTTACCATAATGCATCTGTAATAATCTTTCAGGAAAAAAAAAATCTGATTTTGTCACCTACCTGAAATCTTTGAGAAATTCTTCATTGCCCCTACAGAAAAAATTCAGTCACTTTACCTGACACAGAGAAAATTGCATGACCTGATCCCTAATTGCCGTCTATCACTAAGTTTCCCTTACGATGTATATTTTAATCATGTTAAACTACCGGTGATGACTAAAATATGCCACATCCTGTTTCACACTAAACCTTCACATTCCTTGGGCATCCCTCAACCCAAAAGCCTGTACTATTCTTCAGAAATGAAGCCTGAACTGAGTCTATTAAGGAGATTCTCTTCCCACACAATATCTATCAAAACAAACTTTATGCGCCTTGCTTTTGTATTTCTATAAGAATTTCATGATTGGCCCTTGGGAGCTTGTAAAATATGCCATTAGTTGTTCATTTATCAGTATCTTCAGGAAGATTATGAGCTGCTTCAATGTTGGAGTTTCTTCTTTTTCATCAATGTATTCTCTAGGTAACAACAATGCTTAAGAATTAAAATTATTTAATAAGTACTGTATGATAATTTTATACTGACAAAATTTGTGATAAGAGTGTGGGAGCTTTTCTGTTTCCCACCTGTACAGAATTTGTTTAAAAATTTGCTTAAGGAACAGTGAGACGGGCTGAGCCGCGGGACCCCGTGTCCAGCCTGGCAGACCTCTCTCTCTCACCTGGGGGATGCGCCACAGCTTCCTGCAGAGAACAGTGAGGCGGGCCGAGCCACGGGACCCCCGGTCTAGCCTTGCCGACCACACTCTGTCACCCAGAGGGCACACAGCAGCTGCCCCACCTGAAGGAGGGAACTGGGCCAAACTGCGGGAAACTGCTCCAACCTTACCTGCGACCTTCTTTCGTCCCTGAGAGCTCCAGCACTGCTGCCACTGCCTGGAGGAAGGAGCAGCCCTGCTGAGGAAGGAAGCTTTGCTGCCACAGGGGGAGATGGATAGCTTGAGGAGGCTTTAGGTCTACCTGAGAGGAGCCTGTCAACCTTTTAATTTGGGGGCTTCGCTGCCCAAACAAGGAGCTACCAGAGGAGTCCCAGGAGTCCAGGATATAAGAGACAATTTCCAACATGCCCAGGGGAAGCTTGGAACAACACTTGAAGCTCAAAAATATAGGAAAATGACAAAATGAAAGACAAAAATGCAATCTCAAACCTCCAGCCCATCCCAAGAAACCCTAGGAGCCATGTACAAAGAAGAGGAAACATGCCACATACGTGAAATACCTGAAATAATAGTAACCGAAATAAAAAAGCAAATCTGGGAAACGTTAAAGAAATTCAAACTAGAAATAATCTCTCAGGTAAAAGAAGAAATGATAAAAGAAATGAAGGAGATGCTACCATATCTAAAGAAGACACAGTTAAAAAATTGGAGGAACTAAACAAAAAGATAGATTCCCTGGATGAACAATATAAGAAACAAACAATATATAAAGCAGATGCAAAGAGATGTGCAGAAAATCAAAAATTCCATTGAAAGTTGTAAAAACCACCTCAATGAATGTGAAGATAGAATTTTAGACCTCAAAGACAAGCTTGCAGCCACTGAACAGGAAAAGAAAGATCTTTTAAAATTAGCAAGAAATCAGGAAATAACAATTCAACGCCTGCAAGATGACACAAAGAGAAACAACATAAAGTTGATAGGGAAAAATGAAAAAGAAGGGGACAACACAAAGGATGTCAAGAGGATATTTAGAGAAGTAACAGCTGAAAATTTCCCGAACATGAGATTGGAAACTGATATCAAGATCAATGAAGCATATAGAACTCCAAAATAAAACTACACCCAGACATATAACAATCACCGTCCCAGAAATCAAACAAAAGAATAGAATATTAAAAGCTGTGAGAGAGAAGAGACAGATCAAATGTAAAGGAAAACCTATCAGAATCACAGCAGACTTCTCAGCACAAACAATAAAATCAAGAAGAGCATGGAGAAGTATTTCAGATCCAAAAAGAAAATGATTTCCAACCTAGACTGATGTCCCTTCAGTATCGATGGAGAAATAAGATACTTCCATGACAGAGAACAGCTGAAGAACTTCATGATTGCCAACCCAACTCTGCAAAGAATACGGAAAGAGAGTCTAGATACGTTTAAGAAAGAACTACTAAACAAAGCAGACAATTAAATAGAACAGAAAAATAAAGATGCAACAGCAGAAAGATAACATGTCAACAATAAACCAATATATAACAGTTATAACCATTAATGTAAATGGTCTCAAAGCACCAATTAAAAGAAACAGGCTGGCAGAATGGATCAAGAAACAAAATCCAACCATATGCGATCTACAACAAGCACATCTAACCCAAAAGGATACTCACAGACTGAAAGTCAAAGGATGGAAAACAATACTTCATGCAACAGGAACCCCCAAAAAAGCAGGGGTAGCTATTCTGTTTGCAGACAATGTGAACTTCAAGCCAATGATGATCAGAAGGGGAAAAAAAGGACACTACATACTGGTTAGGGGAAAACTTCAAAGGGAAGAGATAACTATCTTAAATATATATGCACCAAATTCCAGAGCACCCAGTTATATAAAACAAGTACTAACAGAAATGGAAAGCCAAATTAACAGTAACAGAATTCTTTTTTTTTTTTCTTTTTTTGTCTTTTCCATTTTTATCGGTACCAAGGATTGAACTCACGACTGCCTGCTTGCAAGGCAGGTGCTTATGCCGCTGAGCTAAATCCCCAGCCCACAGTAACAGAATTCTAACAGGAGATCTTAACACACCATTGACACCAATGGACAGATCAACCGGACAGAAAATCAGCAAAGAAATAAAAGAACTGAATCGCACCTGTGAACAAATGGACTTAATAGACATATACAGAGTATTCCACCCAACAACAACAGAATACACATTTTTCTCAGCAGTACATGGGTCATTCTCTAAAATAGACCATATATTCATTCACAGAACATATTTAAATAAATGCAAAAGGGTTGAAATTATCCCTTGCATGCGATCAGACCACAGCGCTATAAAATTAGAAATTAATGATAAAAGATACTGCAAAATTCCCACAAACACAGGGAAACTGAGTAACACACTCTTGAGTAATCGGTGGGTCACAGGGGAAATTAAAGAAGAAATTAAACAATACCTACAAACAAATGAAAACGCAAATACAACTTACCGGAATCTGTGGGATGCAATGAAAGCAGTCCTCAGAGGAAAATTTATTGCACTGAGTTCCCACATCAGAGAACAGAACGAATACAAATAAATAACCTGATGTTGCACCTCAAACATCTAGAAAAAGAAGAGTAAGTCAAGCCCAAAGCCAAAAGAAGAGGAAGAAATTATAAAAATCAGAGCAGAACTCAATACAATAGAGACTAAAAAAAAAAAAAAAATCCAAAAAATCAATGAATCAAAGAGTTGGTTCTTTGAAAGAATAAATAAAATCGACAAGCCCCTAGCAAACCTTATTTTAAAAAGGGAAGAAAAAACTCAAATTCATGCAATAAAGAATGAAAGAGGCGAAATCACTAGAGACCCTATAGAAATACAGAATATCATCAACACCTATTTCAAAAACCTCTACTCTCAAAGGTTTGATACCACAGAGGAAATAGACAGATTCCTAGAAGTATATGAAGTACCAAAGCTAGATCAAGAGGATGTAAAACTGCTGAATAATCCAATTTCTATGAATGAAATTGAAAACGTAATTAAGTCCTTACCTACAAGAAGAGCTGAGGCTCAGACAGATTCACTGCAGAATTCTACAAGAAATACAAAGAAGACCTAATGCTGACACTCCTCAAACTCTTCAATGAAACTGAAAGGGGAGCAACCATTCCTAGAAGCAAATAATACTCTAGTACCAACACCTGAGAAGGACCCAAGTGAAAAAGAGAACTACAGACCAATCTCCCTAATTAACACATGCAAAAATCCTTAATAAAATATTGGCAAATAGGATGCAGCAAATCATCAAGAAGATCATACACCATGACCAAGTGGGATTCATCCCAGACATGCAGGGATGGTTCAACATACGCAAATCAATAAATGTAATCCACCATATCAATAAAGCCAAAAGTAAGATTACATGATCATCTCTATAGATGCAGAAAAAGCTTTCAATAAGGGCCAACATTCATTCATGATAAGAACTTTACAGAAAATTGGAATAAATGGTCTTTACCTCAATATAATAAAGGCAATCTATGACAAACCTACAGCCAATATCATACTAAATGGCCAAAATTGAAGGCCTCTCCTGATTTTACTTTAAAATCAGGCAGAAGACAAGGATGTCCCTTATCACCACTCCTATCTAATATAGTACTGGAAATAATAATAGAGCAATTAGACAAGAGAGAGAAACAAAAGGCATAAAGATAGGAAAAGAAGAAGTTACATTATCATTATTTGCAGATGACATGATACTCTACATAGAAGACACCCAAAAGCCCATTGAAAGACTACTAGATATAATAAATAAATTCAGCAATGTGGCTGGATACAAACTCAATACTTAAAAATCAATAGCATTCCTATATACTAACAACAAAATCACAGAGAGAGAAATAAGAGAAGCCACACCCTTCACACTAGCAACCAAAAAAATGAAATATTTAGGAATTACTCTCACGAAAGAAGTGAAACATCTATACAGGGAAAATTATTATACACTGAAAAATGAAATTGAAGATGATCTCAGAAAATACAAAGACATCCCTTGCTCATGGATAGGAAGAATAAATACTGTGAAAAAGGCCATTCTCCCAAAATTCAATGCAATCCCAATAAAAATACCATCAACATATCTCATAGATCTCGAGAAATCACTCCTAAAATTCATCTGGAGTGAGAAGAGACCTAGAGTAGCAAGGACAGTTCTAAGCAGCAAAGGCAAGGCAGGAGGCATCACAATCCCTGACTTGAAGTTATACTACAAAGCAACTGTAGTAAAAAGTAAAATCAACATGGTAGTGGAACCAAAACAGAGCCAAAGATCAGTGGAATAGATTAGAAGATACAACCACAACTACAAACACACTCAACCACCTTATCTTTGATAAAGTGGCCAAACAGGTTCACTGGAAGAATGACAGTCTCTTTAATAAATGGTGTTGGAAAAACTGGCTCTTCATATGCAGAGAACTAATACTAGACCCATGCCTATCACCATGTACTAAATTAAAATCTAAATGGGTCAAAGATCTAAATATTAAAACAGAATCACTAAATCTATTGGAATACAAATTGGGAAAAAACTTGAAGACATAAGAGTAGGTAGAGAATTCATGAACAGGACTCAAACTGTACAGGAAATACTTCCCAGAATCAATAACTGGGACCACCTCTTATTAAAAAGTTTCTGCATGTCAAAAGAAATCTCCAACATAGTGAAAAGAAAACCCACAAACTGGGAAAAATCTTAATGAACTGCCCCTCAGACAAAGGACTTCTGTCTAAAACATATAAAGAATTAAAAAAAAAAAAACAGACCCCCCCAAATTCAAAGACTCAATCCAAAAATGGGCATCTGAGATGAATACACACTTCTCAGATGAAGAAATACAAATGACAAATAAATACATGAAAAAATGTTCATCATCATTAGTCATTAGAGAAATGCAAATTACAACCACACTGAGATATCATCTCACCTGAAAGAATGGACAAGATCAAGAAAACCACCAACAACAAATGCTGGAGAGGCTGCAGGGAAAAAGGAACTCTAATGAACTGCTGATGGCAGTGTAGACTGGTGCAAACGTTGTGGAAGTCAGTCTGGGGATTTCTCAGAAAGCTGGGATTGGAAGCCCCATTTCACCCAGCTATTCCACTCCTAGGCATAGTCCCAGAAGAACTGAAAGCATCATACCACAGTGATATATGTGCACCCATGTTTATAGCAGCACAATTTGTAATAGCCAGATCTTGGAAACTACCTAAGTGTCTATCAACTGAGGAATGGATAAAAAAGTTGTGATATTTTTATATAATGGAGTACTACTCAATTATAAAAATGATAACATTGAGATATTTATGAATAAATGGACACAGCTTGAGACCATATTCATAAGTGAAATAAATCAAACTCACATGTATAAATACTGAATAGTTTCCCTAGTGTAAGAAATGATAAGAATACATAAAAGTATGTGGTAATCATGATTCCCAATCATATTGGTTTGAGGCCGTATAATGTTTTCACTCATTATTTGGAATGGTTTTAATCTGGGTTGTTCGATTTTATTGTCAGTGATAGTACAAATAGCAATTTTGAAGAAAACAAGACATCATAATAGCTAGTGCTGATTTAATATCATCTTGTCTTGAAGTTCCATCAAGCTGTTGTACATCGGTTTCCACGGGTTTTAACGTGTTGTATCTTATTATATTTTATTATATGTGATAGTATAAACAAAATTTATTATAGGCAAAGAGATAATACAGAAACCATTCATTTTCTGTTAGCTGATTCTAAATACCCTGTAATTCTTACATTCTCTTGAATGGCTTCACACTGTATTAATATGTTTGATGCTATAGTATACAAAGTTATACTCAAATAATTCAAGGAAAGAGACACTATGGTGACTACTATTATGTCAGGTTATCTGGTGGTGAAGCACAATGATGCTTAAATTGTTCGGTTCTGACCTGTGTTATTCTGTTACTACATCCTCTTTTATCTCAATCTCCTACTTTTTTAAAATTAATTTATTTTTTCTTATGTTTTAATTAAGGGAAAACTAAATATAAAAATAGCGGGATATATTACAGTAACTTTTTGTTTTCTTATTAACCTGATTTGAACCCCAGTATTGCTCTCCCCTTCTTGTTCTGTCTGATTTTACTTTATTCTGTTTTGTTTGATAGTATCAAGTTTGAGGATATAGGCAACCACTTTGAAGGCAATAAGATTTACTATGATGCCCATTATGGTTTGACTATTATCTTCTTTTGAAGTCTTGTAAGGTCTCCAGTGTAGGTTTTATTAGTCTTGTTCTATACTGTTTTGTTCAATTCTATTATACCTGATGATATAGGCAATTCTTTTCAAGATAGCAAGAGGCATAATAGTAATCATTTTTGATCACCTGGTATTCTATTTTTTGCATCATATACTACGTCCATCTTTCTGTTCTGATTCTGTTTTGTTTTGTCACATTAAGTTTTATTCTCTTAAAAAAAGTAGTAAGAACTATGGGAGTATATAATAGTTATCGTAAAAAAGAGAGGAAAAGAAACTGGCCTAAAGGATATAACTGCATGCATATTTAAGTGTGTAGGATAGAAAACCATATTACTGAGTTTTTGTTGGATCACCGAACAGAACTGTCTGCAATCTCACTGTATGAATGTCCACTTTGTATGCTTTAATTTCGTAATTTGGACAACTGTTTCTAAGATGACAATATGTAATCTTTTAACTAGTGATTTCTTACTGTATATTTTTTTTTCTTGAAATTCTGCACTACTTGTACCCTTTTACTGCTTTGGGTTTTTTTTTTCCTTTAAATAAAAAAATTTGCTTATGGTTAGGTTTTTACTTGCAGCAACTTTGTGTTAAAATTTATAAAATTCTTGAAAATAAATTACTCTCTGACTTCATTAAAACTATATCTGTTATCAAAACACCACCCAAATATAATTCAAATCTATATACACAAACTAAAAAGGAGTTCTCTGCAATGTTTTAAAAATGTCAAACTTGATAAATGCTTGCTGCAAGTAATTCAACAAATCTTATCAAAGAAAACAAATATTTAATGAGACAGTAACACTTCCAACAAGTGTGAATATTCTTTGAGATTGCTTTGCTTGAAGTATTAAATTGTGTTTCACACTCTTGTCCCCACTCAAATTCATCAACTCCTAGAGGTAGCACATCAAATGTGACAGTCTATGCTAAGAATTTCTTATATATCAAATTGTACATAAGACCCAAAAAGTGTATAAAGATGAAAAACATCTTAAAGGTCTTTTTAATCAGTGAGCTTGCTCTGGTTAATTACATTTACAAATGTTCACTATATTTCCAAGGACGACTCTATTTTGATTACGTATACCTTGATGCCATGTCTAAGCAGAGCATTGTAGATTCAAAAATTCTTGGGGAAAAGGGCAAGTAAAACATGTTTTAGGAAATATCTGCAATCACCTGTGTGAATTACAGTTATCAATTTCTCTCAGAAAAGTAGCATTTACAATAGAGAATATTTGTATACTGGTCAACAAGGAAGTAAACATGCTGTGAGAAGCAATGCTTACTAAAAGTAGGAGTTAATACATTCAGAGTAGGTATTTAGGTAGAAAAAAAGGAGAGAGGTAGCAGTGTGATATTTACATCTCTAGATCTTCCCAACAGGCGTGGCTTAGCTCAGGGCATGGGCTACTTTCTCCCTCTGTCAGTTAGGCAAATAAAACTATAATAAGTTAGAAGTGGCAGTGACTGATTGATTAATTGATTGATTGTTTGATTGATTTAGTTTATTTATCAAGTAACTGAACAGCAAACGCAGCAGACACAAAAATGGACAGCAGATATGGCAGGTTGTTCCGTAAGCACAGAGCACAACACGACCTACCAAGCAGGGTGTAATGCTGACTGCTTCTTGTAAGAAGTAAGACATTCACAGCCAACAAAATCCTGATTTTGGATATGAGTTTCACCTTCTGTTTTGTAGTGAATGTGGAAAGACTCGATAAACCAGAGTATCTTCAAAGAACATTTTTGGGTAATCTGTAATATTCAGAGAAATGAGTAATTGATAATATTTGTGAATTAAAACCTGAAATGTTAACCTAAAATCATAAATTTTGAAGGGTAAAAAGTATACCTACAAGTTACTCCAAATACTTACATAAGCATTTTTCTGGTAAAATATAAATTATGATCGAAATAGTTAAAACATTTTACACTTTTAACTGCATATATCTCCCTTCTCTGAGACAAAAGTCTCAGATAGATTAAATTTGGTGTTTATTATTTCGCTTCTTTACTTACCTATTTTTAGATAATATACAGACTCAAGATATCTTATACTCTCAAATACATTGTAATTCCTGTGCTGCTGTACTGCACATATTATTTTGAATATTTAATTTTTATTTAAAATATCAAGGATGGGGCTGGGGATTTAGCTCAGCAGCATAAGCACCGCATGGCAAGCACGGGGTCGTGAGTTTGATCACTGGTACCAAAAAATAAATAAATAAAGTAAAATAAAATACCTGAGATCCATCTATTCTTATTTCTGAAGTTTAGTTTTCTTATATCCACAAGTAAAGTACTTAGATATACATACATATTAGCAAATGAATGTTTGACACATGACCTGGTAAGTTTCAGCACTGCACAGGTATTCACAATTTAATCTTCCACAATATGTCTCCGAGTAAAATGGCAAAAATTCTCATTTCCTGTCTAATTTGCAGTGAAATCATATCTACCACAGCAAGATTAGAATGTATTAAAATCCTTTGTCAAGTTTCCTTCAAGCTGTAATTTAATCACCTATTGATGAGCTATCATGATGTTTCTGAGTATTTTTAAAGTATCACTAGGATAATCCCACCATATATCCTTGTGTATCTGTGCTTGCTTGTGTGAAGTAAGGAAATAGTGATTAACTCTGCCCACATTGATAGATAGTACTGTTGAATTAATTTGCTTTTAACTAGAATTTCTGTAATTCTGATTATTTAAATTTTGCTGACTGCTTAATGTTCCTTTTTTTTTTTTCTTTTTTTTTTTTAGTACTGGGAATTGAACTCATGACATTACATTTGCCTGGCAGACACTTAGGCCTCTGAGCTGAACCCTTAGCCCTTAATTTTCTTTTTAACACAACTTTTTTCAAATCTTTCACATATTTTCAAATTCCTCTCTTTAGCAATATGAAATTTAAATGGAATGTTCAATATTTTGTAACATTATTTTATGTGAGGCAAATGCTTGTTTTGCCTGTGGCTTATTTGTGATTTTATTTTCATGTCTTAAATGAATAATTGTTTTCATTTCTTCTGTAGTAATATCAATAACTATCAGGTTTATGTTTGGATTCTAAAAGTTCTAATTTATATTAGTATTTTGAATATTTTTCTCAATTATGTTTTGCTCCTTTTTTTTTTTTTTTTTTTTTTTTTTGCTAAAGACCTGGACACTAATTTTTACATAACACACGACATTGGGATAATTTATCTTTACATAGAAACATGGCCACTTGTCTCTTCATTATTCTTGAAAAAGTTATTTTCCCCTCCATATCATCTTGCTGTCTCCTTCATATTTGAATTTCCATACTACTTTGGATTCTGTCTCTGTGGCTCTATTTTTTTTTATTGTTCCATTCTAGGAATTTGAAGAATGTAATTAATGATGGTCTAAAAAAGATCTTACTTTCCTGTATGTCAGCTGCTTATTTGTTTGTGATGTTTAAGGGTATCTATGCATGATTCTCTTCTTCTTCACATAACCACTTTTTAGGGGTTAATTTGTTACTGACATGGATGGCAACAGCCAGATGGAATCTTGCACTGTTTCCTGGGCCTTTGTTCCCACAGTCTTGTGATGAAGGCCAAGTGTTCTCTGCCCATGCAGCTGGGCGTGTGGGAGTGTGAGCTACAGGGGAGAAGCTCAGAGATCAGGAAACTTAACATTATTGTCTTTATTATCCCATAATGTTAAAAAGAAATTCTGCTCTCGGGTGAGCAGGAAAGCATCTCTCTATTTGCCTTGAAGTTTACAGTACAAAGAATAGAACAATTTGAAATAAAACACACTCGGGCTTTAATTAGTGTTACTGCACAGTTGTGTGATTTTACATTCACTGTTGCAAATACTAGGAGCACGGTTGACCATGCACTAAAGCTAGGCTTCAACAGATGCTTCTTCTGCCACACGTGAGCATGGAGCAAGATGATGTCTCTGGGCTCCAATTCTTCACCAGTGAAATTAGAATATCTGCCGGAGAATAAGATCATCGTAATAATAAAATGGCAGGAAAAAATACCTGGAGCTATAAACTCTGTAGTGGTATAATTATTTTCAAAATAACACATGCCATACACAAATGTCATAGACAGACAGATAGATGCATACATACATACATATATACATAGATCTCTTTTAATTTGTACCTAATCCACATGGTAATGTTGGCATACAGACTTTCCAGTGTCAAGTAATAAATAGTACTGCCCCTGAAAGTGTGCAACATTTTGAAAACTATGTAAATTTATATTAAGTGACAGCCTAATTTTGAAGGTTTATATGCTTCTAAATTTTATATGCAACAGACTTATCAAGGATAAAAATTTATCCTTTTAACATATATTGACATTTAGTATTTATATATATGTAAAACTGTGCCACCATCATCACCTTCAAAAGGCAGGATAGCTTCATCATTAAGAAAAACCCAAACTTACCCTAGCAGACTCTGTGTAGGCATTTCCCCAGTCCCTGACAACTGTAGTCTTATCTTGGATTTCCTTTTTTAGACATTTTATTTTCTATTTTTTTAGATATTCTCATTTTGTTCGGTTTCTTTTACTAGTACATGGTTTCAGTACATATTGCTTATGCTTCTTATATGAAGTTGGCAACTGTCCATAACACATTTTAATTCCTTTTGTTCACCCAATTTTATTTCCCTCTTCCCTCCTTTCTCCATCTCTTTGCCTCTTTCCATTTGAGAAAAATCTATCCTATACTTCATATTACATAAATTTTGTTTTGCTCTCTCGTTACAACTTTGGATTCTTATATACGAAAACTATGCAAATTTAAATTTATGTTTGTGGTTTATTTCACTTAATTTTATGGTTTCAAGGTGCACCCATTTTCCCACGTATGGAGTTTATCTTTCCTTATTTCAGTGTAGTAAGTCATTTTGTGTAAATACCATATTTTCTTTATTCATTCATATGTTGCTAGACATATAGATTACTCCCATGACATAACTAGTATAAATTGTGCTGTTATAAACATGGAGCTGCATGTATCACACTAATACGATGTTCTTAACCCATTTGGAAAGATACATACCGGGAAATAGCTGGGATAAATAAAAGTTTTATTTTTAGATTTTTTAGGAATCTCCTTGCTGATTTTCAGAGTGGTAATACTAATTTACATTTCTACCAAAAACATAGACATGTTCTTACTTCCCACAGCCTCAAAGGCATTTATCATGATTCAATTTCTACATGACGGCCACTCTTTCTACGGTAAAACAGAATCTCAGGGTTGTTTTGATTTGCATTTATCTGATGGATAGCGGTGTTGAGCGTGTCTCCATGTGCTCAGTGGCACTTCTACTCTGTAAAGAATTTACTCATTTTAATTGTTCCTATTTTGAATGTGTCATTCATTTTGGGGAGCATTAATTTTGAGTATATTGTGTATTTTAGATTCTAGTCCTGAGTCTTAGGACAAGTTGGCTAATTGTTTCCCATTCCGTAGATTCTCTTTTCGCTTGACGGAATTTCTTTCAGTGTCCAGGAGGTTTTCAAATTGATATTATTTCATTGTTGATTCTCAGTACTATTTCCTCTGTAAATGGAATTCAGTTGAGAGTTCTTGCCGAAGCATGCAACTTCAATAATTTTATTTTCCAGTATGTTAAGTGTTTCTGTTTTAGCAACTAGTGCTTTTATCTGTTTTGATTTTAGAATAGTACATGGTGAGAGATATGAAACTATATGTTTTCTCCAAATCAATAGCCAACTTTTTCAACATAATAGATGTTGTTTGTCCTGTGTGCATTTTTGCCCTTTTGCAAAGATCAAATAGTTGGATATGCTCAGAGTTATTTCTTCACATTCTATTACATTATCTTTACATATGTTTTTGAACCAATATCAGGCTTTTTAAACTGTAATTTATTTTTTTTAAATTTTATTGCATTTTAGCTATACATGATGATAGCATTCATCATAAAACTTTGTATTTGTATATGATCTCTGTTACTTCTTTTTTTCTATTCCCCTCTCCTTACTTCAACTTCTCTCCCCCTCTCTAGTTACACAATCTATATCCTTTTTGTTTCTTTTTCTTGCCTAAATGGTTTTTCTAATGTTTCAAGTACTGTATTGAACATCAATGACAATATCTGACACACTTATATTGTTCCAGATTTTAGAAGGTGAGGTTTCAATTCCTCCCCATTTAAAGTGACACTGGCAGTTGTTTCTCAAAAATGGCTTTTATCAGACTGAGATAGTCTTTCTATACTCTTTTATTGAGTTTATTTAATTTTTTGTGGCTATCAGGAATCAAACTTGGGACTTTGTGCTTGTCAGGCAGATGCTGTGCCATGGAGCTGTATTCCTGGCCCCTCAACACTGTTTTTTCTTCTTTTCAATCATCAGAGTATGGTTTGTCAAAGGATTTTTCTCATCCATTGAAGCTATCATGTAATTTTTGCCCTCACTTGTTTATGTGACGTATTACATTCCTTCACTTGCATGTGTTGCTCCTTGGCATGAACCTACTTGGTCATGATGTGTGTTCTTTCTGACTTTTTGTTGCATACTGTTTCCTAATACCTTGTCGAGGATTTTTGTGTCTATATTCATTACAGAGATTGGTCTCTAGTTTACTTTTTTGGTTGGAACTCTGTCTTGTTTTGAAATCAAAATAATGCTAGCTTCCAGAAATGAATTTCAGAATACTCCTCTTTAAATTTCATTAAAGTGCTTGAAACTTTTCCTGTTAAGTCTTTGCTATATTTTGTAGATTTTAGGAGTGATTATCTGAATATGGGCTTTTATTTGTTGCTAGGTTTCTATTACTTTTTGAATTTTATTGCCTGTTACTGTCTCTTTAAAATTCAGTTTTGGTAATTCTGTGTGCCTACGAACCTATCCTGATCTCTTTCCAATTGTTTGGCCTGCAGGTTTTTGAAGTAATTAATTTATCCTGTTTTCATTTCACCTTCTTCATTTCTAATTACAGTGACTTAGGTCTCTTTTCACCTTTTGCTGTTGTTGCAACATTTGGATTTGCATTTTTCTTTTTATTTTGCAGAATATTTTGATTCATTGATTCTTCACACTTTTTTTTCTTTTTGATTGCAAATTCATTTTTTCTGCTCCAATGTTTCTTTCCTTATACTAGTTACGATTTTTGAGTGTCCATGTGTTTCTGGGACCTTGAGGTCAAGTCATTTATTTTGGTTCACATGTTTTTGTGATGTGGACATACACAACTAAAAATAGTTCTTCATGGCACTGTTCTGTTAACTCTGAGGTGTCACACTGGCATTATCATTTAGTTCTTTTAAACTGTCTAATTTTATCCTTGACCTCTTCTGTCACTGGTTGTTTAATTAAAAGTGTGTTGCTTAGTTTTCATCTCAGTATAAATTCTATATTTTCTTTTTGTATTGATTGCCAGTTTAATTACTCTATGACTGATTTTATATATATGGCATAATTTAAATTCTTTTACATTAACCTTGTTTAACCTTGCTTTTCTGGCTAATATGTGCTATATTTAGGAGAAAGTTCTATTTGCTGCTGAGAAAAATGTGTTTTCTATTGTTGATGGAAAATTCTAAGATAATCATTATGTACATTTGCTCCATGTTTTTAATCAATTCTAATGCTTCTTTGTTGGTATTTTTGTTGATCTATTTGTGATAAGGAAGGTATTAATATCCTGCACTATCCTTGCATTTTTGTGTATATGGTCTTTTACATCTAGTCACACTCCTTAGATAGTATCAGTGTAGTCACCTGGACATGGTTAACTTTTGCCTTTCCTCTGTCCCAGGATCCACCCACTCTCCATCTCCATTTTCTGGCACCCAGCATCCAGTTCTACAGGAATGGGTTATAATGTACTTACTGATCCCATCGTATCACCAATATTTTCATATCAAGAAAATCAATTAACAGTAACAGCTATGTAACCTTCGCTGTAGTAGTAAAATCAGCATCAATTATAGTATCAAACACAAACTACTGACAAATCCCAAGAACCATGGTTATCCATAGGAAAGAGACCTATAATTACAGTGTGACTGCTAAAACAAACCAACTATTGCATGACAAAGAAACTAATAACTGCCAAATATAACAACTTGACTTCTACTAACAGTAGAACAGTACTTAACAGTAACAGTGTAAGATTAAGTAGTTGTCTAGATTTTTGAAAGCTTATTAGCTTCACTAGTTTAAAAAAAGGTGGGGACCAGAGAATAAAAAAAAATAAATAAATAAACATACTTTGAGAAATTTGTCAATAGCATATGAGGAGGACAGAAAGGTGAGATAGGTGGTCCTAATGAGGAGCTAAAAAATGATAATTACAGAAGTCACCGGAAAGAATAAATAAGAAAAAAAAAGATAAGTGGAGAACTAACTGCAATATATAAAGGTAAGAAAGAAAAATTTAAAAAAAGTTGAAAGGGGAAAAAACAAAAAGAACAAAGAATGTTTAGGAGGAAAAAAAAGAGGAAAAATTTCAAATCTCCCTCCAAAAAAGAAAAAAAAAAAAAAAAAGAGAATGAAATTAAAGAAAAAATAGTACAATCAAGAAATGCACAAATCAGTGAAAATTTTCTGTTTTAGAACAGGTGATATTTTTCCACAATCTTCAGTCTTGGCATCCAGTCAACACACTTCATCCACCGAGATTCAGTAACAAGTGTTGTTGTGCTTTGCTTTTCTTCTGTTTTGTCTTGTCTGGAGGGTGCTGGGAATTAACCCTAGGACCTCAGGCTTGCCAGGCAGGCACTGTGCCACTGAGCTAAATCCCTGGCTCATAACCATGGCTTTTGAGGTGCTTCTGTCTCTGTACAGAAGATGCTGTCTCCATTCACCCTATATGTGGTTACCATCCAAACCAAAGTTCGTCCTAGTTACCATTGGTAGAAGAGAAATGTAATCAGCCCTTCAGTGTCTGCTGGGTTGAGGCCATGGGGCAAGGTTCAAGTGAACTCTTGTAGTTAGTGTTGATGGTCACAGGGTCATGGGGTTTCTCCCTTTTCTCCCTGATAATTGTCTTCATTCAAGATCAGATTGGTCACTCCTCACCTCTCCTTCTCCTTGTCATGGAGAAGCGCGATGCAAGGCTGGCTGAGAGATGGTGGTGGTCCTGTCCTGGAGTGTGAAGAGGGGGCATCCTGAGCAGGCTGCCTTCTTCTCTTGGAGAGAAGGGAGCCACAGGATACCTCCTTAAATTCAGGGGGGTTGAAGCTCATCTGTCAAGGCTTATTTGCTCAAGTTGGGGGAGGGGTGCCTCACATCTGGCACGGGTCTGCTTGCGTGCAAGGGGGACCGTCATTGTTTTACCAGAGAGAGCTCGCTTGCTCACATTGTAGTAGAGACATTGTGCACAGACCTGCTGACTGGCTGTCAGGAGAGGGTCACTGCAGAATTAGAGATTTCAAATAAATGGAATGATGCACATACGCATTTTAGTAACTTGATTTTATCAGTTAGACTGTTTCCTAGGTATGTTCATGCTGCAGCATAGTTATCTTCATTCTTTTCTATTGACAAATAATATCCCAAACTATATATAGCATATTTTATATGATTATCAATTGATGAGTGTTTGAATGATCTCTATTTCTTCACTATTACAAATAATGATTGGAGTAGACATACATTTCTAATTCACTTGTGTAGATGCCTACAAGTGGCATTATTAAGTTAAAGCAATTCTTAAGCTTTACTTCTTGAAGCCACAAGTATATGGCTTCAGAATGTTGTATATTATGCAAACAGTTACTCTCCCTATCAGCATTACATGAAAACACCACCTTCTATCCATCTTTGTCTCTCCACACTTGTTATTGTCTGTCTTGTGGGGTTATAAAGTAGATTTCTTCACATGTGCTTTTGATATTGAAATGAGTTTTGAGCATTAATCAAAAGACAAAATTGTCATTGAATGGTGAAATCCCTTAAATCTAAAATTCTGAAAATATAATTGTGGAAAAAATATTTTTAAAAAAAATCCTGTAACATTTATTTACATTTTAAAATGGACATGAAAGAAATATGAAAACATGAAAGAAGAATTCACAAAACATTCTTAAAGGAATACTTTAAAAGTGCAATGGATGCATCACTATGCTGAGTAATTGTATCATTGCAGTTTTTCAACTGCAATCATCAGAAAAGACATGATGGGACTTCCAGGGAGATGCCAGAGCAGTAAGCAGCAGAGAAAAAGGCACACTGAGAGACATCACCTGGATGTGGGAATACACTATAGTGAGGAAGACAAGAAGCAAGTAAGTGCATCCTTTGGACCCGGGAAGAGTCTGAAATCTGCATGCAGCCCACAGAAAAAAGAAAAAGAAAACTTCAGAGAAGAAGGCAGAAGCTGTGGCACCTTTGCCCAGAGCTGGACTTGCTGTGTGAAGAGAGCTGCTGGAATCTGGGGACACGCGTGCACAGTGCCAGTGGCAGCTGGTGAGTGGGAGGCCTCTGTGGAAGGACTCTGTGATGGAGGGAGCGGTGGACACGGAGGACTGCACTGGCTTGCGGTGAGCGCAGAGGACTGAGTCCTCCACCGGAGGGAAAGATTGGCCAGGAGCAGTTTTGGAGTCAGGCGGGAAAAACCCAGAGCCTCCAGCAACTCCTAGCTGGGAACAGACCTGGAAATTGCTTGGACTGTGGTGATCCCAAAGAGTCTGGTCTAGGGGCAGGCTCATTAGGGATGTCTACTACTCCATCATAGAACAACTCCTGGACTGTGGGATACAGTAGCTTGATTCAAAACTTTGTCTCCACAGGCTGTCTACTAGTGAATCCAGAGAGAGTCCTGGAAGTGGACTGCATTTTTGTTTTGTTGTTCTTTTTTTCTTTCTTTGTTTGTTTTATTCAGTTTTTTTTCTCTTTGTCTTATTGTTTTTTGTGTTTTGTTTTGTTTTGTTTGAGTATGAATGTGGTTCCCAAACTCCTTGTGGGCATGGTTTTGTTCTGCTTCTCCTTTTATGTCTTCATGTTTTCTTTTCACTCAGCTTTCTGCGTCAGTTTCCCCAAGTTGATGGGATCCATCTTCATCTTTCGACTTACGTATAATCTTTTTCTCATCCCATTTTTCTGTTTTCTTCTGTTTTCTCTTTAATCATTTTGAATCTTAACACTTGAGGAAAGAACTGATATATTGCAGTCATATATTGTATATAACTCTTTTGCATGCTGTTGAAAAGGTATAAGAAGACACTTAAACAAGACACAATCTTAGATGCATAGTTCACCAAAAGCAAACACAGGGGGCGGTGAGGCTGGAAAACCCAGAACCTCTTACCAGGATTGTCTAAAGTGATAACAAAGCAATTGAATTTCAAGCAATTCTTGAAAAAATGAAAACAGAAGTAATCTCTCAAATAACTACAGAGATCACCTACATACACACCACGCTTAGTGATATTAGAGCAGACAGACAAAAAAATAGATGAGCTTAAGCAAATTATGTAAATACAACATAGGAAACAAATGGAATCCATAAAATAGCTTCAAGCAGATATCTAGGAGAATAAAAACTCCACTGAAAGTACTTGAAGCAGATTAGGCCAGTGTGAGGACAGGATCTCAGATATTGAAGATAAGATTTGCAGTTAGTGACCAGAAAAGAAGTATTTCTCAAAACTAGCAAGGGGAACATGAAAAATCAATCCAGAAGCTGCTAGATGAAACAAAGAAGAATAATTTAAGATTAATTGGAGTCAATTAAAAAGTAGGAGATACCACAAATGACATTAAAAATTTTCACAGATATCATGACAGAAAAGTTTCATGATAGAAAAAATAATTTGCCATACAAATAAGTGAGGCATATAGAACTCCAATTAGCAATTACCAAATAATTCTACATCCAGGCATATGATAGTCAAGATTCCAGAAATTTAACACAAGAATAGAATTTTAAAAGCTGTTTGGGAAAAAAACAAATCACTTATAAAAGAAAGCCCATCAGAATTACAGCTGATTTCTAATCACAAACTCTCAAGTCAAGAAGGGCTTGAAATGAAGTACTCCAAGTTCTAAAGGAAAACAAATTTCCACCCAGATTGACGTATCCCACAGAACTATCTTTCAAAATTGATGGAGAAATAGCATTTGATGATAAAGAACATCTAAGAAAAATTTGACCACCAAACCAGCACTCCAAAATGTTCTGAAAGACATTCTAGAAAGAGATAATAAGTACTACAACTCCATAAACCCCAACAGAAGATATCCATCAGGAAAGACAAACAATTAGAGGTGAGGGAAAAAGAAATCAAGGAAGGGTGGAGCAACAATAGGAAAATAACATGACAAGGATAAATTGATACATATCAGTTTTAACTATTAAATTAATGGTCTCATTTCATCAGTCAAAAGACACAGACTGGAAGAATGAATCAAAAAAATCCAACAATATGCTATATATAAGAAATGCATTTAATCCAAAAATAAATTCACAAATTGAAAGCTTAAAGGACTGAAAACAATATTCCTTGCAATAGAAATTCAGAAAAAAGCAGGGGTTGCTATTCTATTGGCAAATAAAATAAATTTCAAGCCATGACTGATTAAGAGAGATAAAAAAGGTCACTACATCCTGGTGAAAAGAACAATCCAAGAAGAAGAAGGGATTTCATCAACACATGGGAATTAAATGGTACCCTATTGAATAATCAATAGGTCACAGATGAAATTAAACAGATTTTACAATTCAATAACAGACTGTACAACACATCAGAGCTTGTCGACACAGTGAAAGCAGTCTTAGGAGGTAAAATTTATAGCAGTAAATACCCATATCAGGAAAACAGAAAAAGCATGTGTAAACAACTTAATGTTGAAGCTTAAACTTCTAGAAAAAGAAAAGCAGGCTAAACTAAGAGCTAATACAAGGAAAGAAATTACAAGAATAAGAGCAGAGATTATCACACTGGAGACTTAAAAAACAATACCAAGAATCAATGAATTGAAGACTTGCTTCTTTAGAAGATTAAATAAAAGTGACAAACCTTTGGCCAAACCAATCAAAAACAGGAAAGAAAAGACTCAAATCTATACAATTAGGAATGAAAAAGGTGAAATTATAGCAGATGCTGCAGAAATCCAGAAAATCAGCCTTAATTGCTTTGAAAGTTTTGTATTCTAATAAGATGGAAAATAGAGAAGAAATGAACAGATTCTTAGATACATAAATTACCAATGCTGAATCAAGAAGATATAAAATCCTAAATAAACCAATATCAATAAATGAAATTAAAGATGTAATTAAAAACCTATGAATAAACAAAAGCCTGGGTCCTGATAGATTCACTATTGAATTCTACAAGAAATTTAATAAAAGACTAACACTATTACTTCTCATACTCTTCACTGAAATTGAAAGGGAAGCAATACTCCCAAATGCATTCTTGAAAGCAAGCATTACTCTGATTCCAAAACCAGGGAAGGACACAACTAAGAAAGACCATTTACAGGCCAATCTTACTAATGAATGTTGATGCAAAAATCTTCAATAAGATACAGGCTAACAGATAGCAGCAAATCATCAAGAAGATTGTACGCCATGGTCAAGTGGGATTCATATCAGAGATGCAGTGACGGTTCAACATACATAAACCCATAAATGTAACACATCATATTAACAGGGCTAAGGACAAAAATCATGTGATCATCTCAATAGATGAAGAGAAAGCTTTTGACAAAGCGTAGCATGCATTCATGAAAATCCTACAAAAAATTGTAATGGATAGTCTCTATATCAATCTGATAATAGCCATCTTTGACAACCAACAGCCAATACCATACTAAGTGGTCAAAACTGAAGGCTTTACTCTAAAATCAGTAACAAGACAAGGATGCCCCCTGTCTCCATTCCTATGAAACATAATTCTGGAAACTTTAGCCAGAGCAACTGACAAGAGAAAGAAATTAAAAAAACATAAAGATAGGAAAGGAAGGAGTTAAATTATCATTATTGCAGATGACATGATCCTCTACTCAGAAAACTACAAAGACTGCACCAAAAGACTTCTAGATTTAAAAAGCAAATTTGGTAGTTTAACTGGTTATAAATTCAATACTCAAAATTCCATAGCTTTCTTGTACATGAATAACAAACTCACTGAGAGAGAAATCAGTGAAATAATATCTTTTACAAGGAAAAATGAAATATCTAAGAGTCAGTCTAACAAAAGATGTAGAAGACCTCTACATTGAAAACTACAGTACTCTGAAAAAGGAGATTGATGAGGATATTAGAAAACTGAGGGATATGCCTTGCTCTTGGGTAGAAAGAATCAATATATTCAAAATAGCCATGCTACCAAAACTATTATACAGACTCAGTGCAATTCCAATCAAAGTTGCAGTAGCGTATCTTAAAGAATTAGAGAAAACAATCCTAAAATCCATCTGGAATCACAAGAGACCTAGAATAGCTAAGGCAATCCTGGGCAACAATCACAAGACAAGAGGCATCACAATCCCTGACTTGAAATTATACTATAAAGCTACTGTGATAAAAATAGTGTGGTATTCGAAAAAAAAAACACCTAAAGATTAATGGAATAGATTAGAAGATTTTTAAATAACTGCAGGCACACTAAGCTACCTTATTTTTGATAAATTGCCAAAAACATTCATTGGAAGAGAGATAGTCTCTTTAATACATGGTGTTGGAAAAACTGGCTTCCCACATGCAGAAGATTAAAATTGGGCCTATATATATTCTCTTTGTACTATTCTAAAATCAGAATGGATTAAAGATCTTAATATTAAAACAGAAACATGAAATTTGTCAGAAGATAAAGTGGGTAAAACTCTTGAAGACATTGGTGTAGGTAAAGACTTTATGAATAACATCCAGAGTGCATAGGACTTATTGCAAAGAAACAACAAGTGGGATCTCATTCTACGGAAAAGCTTTTGCACAGCAAGAGAAACCACCAACAGAGTGAAGAGACAACCCACAATGTGGGAGAAAATATTTGCCAGCTGTTCCTCAGATAAAGGATTATTATAAAGAATTTATAAAGAACTCAAAAAAATAGGTACTACCAGATTTAAAGACCCAATCAAAAAATGGGCATCTGAGATGAACACATATGTCTCAGATAAAGAAGTGCAAACAGCAAATGAATATGTGAAAAAACGTTCAATGGCACTGGCCATTTGAGAGATGCAAATTAAAACAACACTGAGACTTCACCTCACCCCAGAAATAATGGCTGGTATTAAGAAATCAACCAATAACAAATCCTGGAGGGGCTGTGGGGGAAAAGGAACACTTCTCTGTTGATGGGAATGCAGACTGGTGCCGTCACTGTGGAAATCAATGTGGAGATTCCTCAAAAACCTAGGATTGGAACTCCCATTGAACCCAGCTATTTCCTCTCTGGATATCTTCCCAAAAGAATTCAAAACATCACACCACAACATTATATGTGTATCCATGTTTATAACAGCACAGTTATGGTTAGGGTTAGCCAGATCTTGGAAACAACCTAAATGTCCATCGACTGAGGAATGGATAAAAAAGATATGGCATATCTATCAGATTAGAATAATCATATCAGATTAGAATACTATTCAGCCATAAAGAATGATAAACAGGACATTTTTAGAGATAGATGGATGCACCTTGAAAATATATTTATTATTGAAATAAATATTTCACATATGCATAACCATCACATTATTTCATTAGCAAGGTAAGGAAAAAAACGTGTATTTTGTTCCAGAGAGAATAGATTCAACCAAGCAACAACTCAGGCCACATCTGCTTTCACTTTAATTAACCCACTTTGAGGTGACTTTTGGGTGTTTCAAGAAATGTTTGATTTGCTGTAATGTTTGGGGTTTTTGCATAAGGATATCCAGTGGTTCTGGTATATTTATGGAGGATACAATCCTTTCTCCACTTTACTGCTTTTGCATCTTTGCCAGAAATCAAATGTCTGTTATGTGGGTGTCTGTTCTGGAAATTTATATTAGTACTTTGGTGGTTTGTTTATCTTGATATAAATGCCATTTTGTCATGATTGGTATAACTTTGTGATAAGCTGTGGGACTGTGGAGGGGTGGAGCTCTAATTTTATTCATTTATCAAAGGTGTTTAGACAATTCTGAGTTTTTTCTATTTTTACAGGAATGTAAGAATCAAAATGTTAATCTTCATGAAAAATGATATTGACAGTTTGACAAGGGATTGTGTTTTTTGATCTTTATTATTTTCTTCTACTGATTTTTTGTTTTATTCTGTATTTTATTCTTAATTTTAAAAAGAGAGAAAAGAAATGCCATGATGCACAACTTAATTTGTATTGTTCACATAATTCATACATCCAGTATTGTGAAAGAAGTTAAGATACAATAGAAAGTTTAGAGAATCCCGTTTTTAAAATGCCAGTATCTTAAAATAGTGTGGAAAAATACAAAAAAAAAATAAGATCAATCCTTGTTATCAACAAAATTAAACCTGAAAATATGTTTTGACATATGTAAACCTGTCTTATAGAGACAAACTAGTCTGTAAAACCTAGGCAATAGCCACACCTATCTTATTTTGAACTTTTGTATTGTGGTTATAGCTGCTTTTTTTTTTCTCTTTCTTTCTTTCTTTCTTTCTTTCTTTCTTTCTTTCTTTCTTTCTTTCTTTCTTTCTTTCTTACTTCCTTCCTTCTTTTCTTTCTTTCTTTGTGTTTTTTGTTTGATCATTTGTTTTAGGTTATGACTCTCCTTGAAGAATACAATCATATCTATTTTCAAAGTCATTTTACTTTTTTCAAATTCTTCCATTATTTCTTCTATGAACATTCATAGATGACTGATTTAAAGTCACTGTCACTTTTCTCCAGTAGTTGGATTTCTTACGAAATTTTCAGTTCCTTAATTGTGTCTATATTTTGACTATACTTTCCTGTGTTGTATGTTTTATTTTTTTTAACCATGGAATATTTTAAACCATAAAACATGACAGCTCTGGAAGTCCGATACTTCTTTCCTCTGCAGTGTTTGTTGTTTCGCTTTTGTTCTGGAGACTGTGCCCAGGGTCTTTGTACTGAACTGTCTCTCCCTTCTTTTTATTTTTCACTTTGGGTACAGGATCACCATAAGTTGACAAATTGTCAAGGCTGAGCATCAAACTTGTGATCCTCTCGTGTCAATCTTCCAGAAACCTGGGATTAGAAGTGTGTGTCATCATTCCCAGACTAGGTATGCTGTAGCTTTTACTGTCATTTCCATTTGTTCATTTAGTGATTTCTCTGCCTGCTACTATAAAGTCTGTATTCTTTACTATGAGCTGACATTGATATCGGAGTTCACTTTGCTTAGAGGACAGTACATGCTTGGATAAAGTTCCTTAAACGCATTACAACTATAAGTCTTTGAGACTCTGCTAAAGGCTTCTGTGCAAGTGGTAGCATTCTTTCACTTTCCTGATGCTCACAACCTTACCTCAGCTTTCAGATCCTAAACACATAGTGCCATAAGGCCGAGGGCCCTGAGATGTTAGCAGCCCTGCTGATATTTCATGGCTATCTAACTGCTTTGTGTGTGCTGCAAGGTTGCTAATTCTATATCTGCTTTGGATATATGATTTCCCAGATTTTCCTCTTAAATTTTTGTGTCAATCTTTTTATAACCGAGTTAACGTTAACAGTGCTTCAGGAGGCATAGCATTTAAAAATTCCCATTGATTATATGTAACAAACACTACTGGGATAGGACAAATCAGCAGTAGAGAGCTCTGACTAGATTAATAATAAATGGACTGTCAGTGAGTTGCTAGACGGGTTAAACAGTTACAATTCTCTGCAGATACGAGCTTTCATCTGTAGAGCTCTAAACCCATTTCCCCCTATTCATGTATCTTACAGGCTTCTGGTTTTCACTGTCATCACAATTTAAAAACTATTTAAAACTAGTTAGCTTAATGACTGTGATAGATTAGGAAAAGGGCAAAATCAAATTCCCAAGGTTTTCAGCATGATTCATTCATTTTTCTTGACAAAAACTTATGTGTCATGGTAAGATTTAACTACCTTCTAATGTTCTATGAAGCTTATTTTGATAATTTTCACCAGGGTTCTTTTTGCTTTTAACAGGACTTGATTATAATAGGTCATTACTGACTTCTGACAGATTTTCCTTAATCACTACATTTTATTTTTTCAAGAAAAATATAAAAATTATAGACATAGAGTACTGAAAGAGAGAGAATCACAGAAAGAGCAAGGAAATAAAGATCTGATTCTTCCACTTCAGTTTCATATTTGGCGTGATAAAATTAGCTTCTATCTTCTTGACTGTGAAAAGACATATAGGCATACAAAGTTAGAAACAGCAATTCATATAAAGCTGTCATACAGGATTATCATCAAAAAAGAAAGGCTAGTTTTCTTTAAAAATAAAAGAATTTTTCCCTGTGATTTTAAGATATTTTATTGATTCCTTAAGATGGCTTTATTTGCAAGTTTAGATTTAATTTTGATTTTTAATATTTTATAAGAATGATTATCATATTCTCTGTAAAAAGTAATTATAATTGATCACTCTGTTTCCACTGTTTTTTTTTTTCTTTCTGGCTTTTGTCCGTCCACTCTTTCCTTTTATGCAAGCTCCAGCTGTTTCCCCCTCTCACTAACACTTTTGTTCTTTATGTTTTACAATTTATATCATTTGCTTATTTTTCTTTATTGATCAATAGTATCATTCCTAATATTGTTAAATTTTCACAAAATTAATCAATATTTCCTCTTATTTTGCTCTGTCTTTTGGATCACTAGTCAGCTTCATATTACCATATTGAAACAACTAAGACCATCTACTTTTAAAGAGGAAGTTTCATTTAGTTTATGGTTCTGGGAATTCTGGCCCAAGATTTGATAATTCCATTGATTTGGACTTCTAAAGAGGGTGCCCAAGAGCAATGGAATGAAAAATGTGTCAAAGGAAACCAATTAAATCACAACCCACAATGCAGAAGAGATAGCAGAGAAAAAAAAAAGTCTCTTGTAATGAACTAAGAAATTCCTAGAAGGCCTCACCCCAAATATTCTACCATCTCCCAATAGTGTCACCCTGAGAGCCAAATTTTCATACATGGGTCTCTGAAGGACATTCAACATTAAAGGCATATCAGCTTGTAGATATATAAATTACTCATGTGCTTACTAAGCATATGAATATTTCCAAAAACGTATTTTCAATTAATATATATAAAATTCTTTTATATTTAAATCATATATATATATATATATATATATATATGTATACATTACTTTACAATTAACCTTATTTATGGTACCTATGTGTCTTAGTCCATTTACTGGTGTTAATAATAGTACCATAGACCGGCCAAATCACAAAGAGTATTTTTTAAAAGAAGCAAAACAGAAAATAAGGATGGAAATTATATAGAATTTCAAAAAAAGTAAGAAATTAACACTAGCTAATATATTACATTTTGTTATCTTAGAAGTAGATTCTTTGCATTTCTAAAGAAATCAACAACAGAGTGAAAAGAAAACCCATAGAATGGGAAAGAATTTCAGTCATTTGTCCTTCAGAAAAAGGACTTATATCTAGATCATATAAAGAATTGAAAAACACCCCAAATTCAACAACCCAATCCCAAAAATGGCATTTGAGATGAACATGCACTTCTCAGATAAAGAAATACAAATGACAAATAAATATATGAAGAAATGTTCATCATCACAGAGTATTTTTTCCTCATGGGTCTTGTCTAAGATCCAAAGAGCCACCCCTGGTGATGGGCTTCCTGAAATGGCACAGAGCATCACATGGTGAATACAGAGAGACAAAACATTTGAGACCATGCATCATCCATGGGAGAGTATTTCAGCGGCATTTGCAGGCTTGTAATAACAATTGTTTCTAGTAGTAATCTAGTTGCAAAAGAACAGGACTTCCCAGTGGACAGCATTAATCTCCTCATGCGTATGTAGCATGACCTGATTATCTGTTAGAGGTCACTTCTCCTGACTGTCACATTAAAGAATTAAGTCCTCACATGAAATCAGGAGGAGACAAATCCTATCAAGCCATAGCACTGTAATAGGCACACTGCACCTAAACAGACAGGTCATGTCTCTTCAAAGGAATTTAGCAATTCAATATGGAAGGTAACGGTGAAGCTAGCTCAAATACTATAGCAGGTGTTTTAATTATGGTAAAATCCACTATATCTATTTTTGAGGGTTTTTTGTGTTATGTTTTGTTTGGCATATCTGAGGAAATATTTCAAAGTTCTAGGTCCTCAAGGATTTCTCTTGTTTTACATTTATATCTATGAACTATTTTAAATTTTATATATAAGTGTAAGTTCTGAGGGTTAGGTTATTGGATGCATATACCCACACACTTCTCCACAGATATGCATACATATTATGTATAAAATCTATATAATACATCATATAAAGAATTACATATCATCTATATATGATATATAATATATGTAATGTATATAAGTATGCAATGCCTTATAGATCTGTCTATGCATAGATGCATGCATATATTCACTATATATGGTATCTCTAGTATATATACTTTGCATGATGCATTATGTATAGAATACATTATCCATACATACATAAGACAATTTTGTAATATAAATAGAATAATACATACGTTATATATAAATATATATGTATGTACTTGTAACCTGGATAGTTATATCATGCTAGGCATAATTATAAACGTGCTGATATATTAAGAGATTAAGTATGGTTTAAGGAGATGTGCCTGGCTGTCAGGTGGTCAAGGGAAAGATTAGAAGCATCAGCTATGAGATGTCAACTTGACAGAGAGAGAAACACCTAGCAGATTAAGTAATTTGTTGTTCTGCATATATCTGTGGACAACTGACACATAGGCCAGCAAGCTGCAAAGGAACAATTATCCTGGTTGTGGGTAGCATCAATCAATAGGCTTATAGCCTAGGCAGAATGGAGAAAGGGAAGAAGGAGGAAGTGTGTCCATTTTGAAGAGCTTCATTATTCTTGAGTATGCAGTTTTTCCTTCCCATCACCTTTGGGTACTGGTCTCCAGATTTCCAGTTTCTTCACCCTTTCAATATAGACCTGCTACAGTGACTCCAGTGATCTTCTAGGTCTTCCACCTTGGACGAACGCTGAAACCTTGATTCATCTTGCTCAGCAGCTTCAATGTTCTTGGGCTGAACAATTTTAGATTCTCTGTCTTCCTGGTAGGCACATATCCATTATATACTTATCACCTCTGATCTTATAAGACTATGTAATAAATCTTCTGCATAACTAATCATACGTACTGTATTGACTCCATTCCTTTAGAGAACCTTAATTAACATAATGTATAATAAATGGTACTTGAAAGTAGAGTGATTACTTCTAGTTCATTACTTTACAGAATCATTTTAGCTATGTTATTCTTTTTTGCAATTCCATGCAAATATAATAATTATTTTCTTTACATCTTTAAAAGCATTTTAATTGGGATAAAATTTCCTTTACACCTACATAAGAATTTGGGATGAAATGATGCATTTCTGGTATTGAGTGTATTAACCTCAATTCCTTCTACTGTGCTCTATTTTGATTTCTAAGCTCTTTACAGATGTTAGTTCACAAATCTTGAACACTTTGGTTATATTACACATAAGAATTTAATTTTTTTGAATGATTGTGTAATGTTTTATTAATTTCAGACATCATGCTGAAATTATGGGTAATATGTAAAATTACATAACTATGAAGAATTATGCCAATATGTACAATTACACAGGTTTGTAGGGTTGTGTAATATAATTTAATTTACTGATAATATGGAAATACTGACCTTTGTGATACATCCTCCTTCTCATTTCGTTTTATTCAATAGGTTTAAGACTTTAAAGGGCCTTTATCATTTTATAAATTCTTTGAAATTTTCTATATAGACAATCATGTCATCTAGAAACAAAGGAAGCTTCATTTCTCTCTGCTTGATTTTTATGCGCTAGTTTCCTTTCTTCTTTATTGTTCTGGGTGTAACTTTCGGTGCCATATTCAGTCATCTTGATACTACCATATTTTTAGGCCTAAGTCTTATGAGTAGGCTGAGTTGTGTAATACACTGTGATATTCATTCTTAAAGCCTCTGTCTGCCATGTGAACAGGCTGGAAACTCTACTTCACAGGGAAGCATGCCAGTGCACACCTGGGGAGATGATGTGGAGGAGCACGGAAATGTTACAAACAAAATGTTCTATAGAGGCTAGCTGTTCTGCGTCCTAGTGTTTCATCACCTTCCTGGACTACAGCCACTTGGAGACAATTTTGAGCCAAATCTGCTGAACTGTGCCCTTCTTGAAATCCTGACCCTTAAAGACTAACAAATGCTAAAATAAATATTACATAAAAGCTAATAGTAAAGTTACTTATTTTTTCCTTTGGAAACATTAAATTTTGCAAGATTTTCTATGACAGTGGAAAACTACTTAATAAGTAACTTTATAGGCATTAAATGTGGTTCTAAAATAATTCTACACAAAGTAAATACTTCTGATGTCTTTCTGAACAGATGATATATATGTTAAAGTACACATTTTGTTTGAATTTTTGTTATTCATTGAGTGCAGCAGGCATGCTGTATACTTAACACAGTTTTTCCTCAGCTATTTATACTGAAACTTACAGATTTTATTATATATATACTCTTTTTTCTACTTCAAAGCTACTTCAAAGAGCAGTATATATCTTCACTGAAAAAGAAACAATGGAAATGATGAATCTCTCTCAGAAAAAAAATATTTCCTGAGTGATTTGAATATAAAAACTATAAGAACACTGAATAGTAAGGAATTTTGGAACATATATAAGTAAAGTGAATCTAAGAAGATTTTTACTTTGTAGATTCATAATACAGTGATGGGAGTAGAGCATTATTAATTAGTTTATCAGCAAGAAGTAGAATTGATAAGTTATTAGAAGCAAACTTACCCAGCAACGCATTCTGGTCATATTATATGAGCAGGAGGAGCTACTGGAGGTGCATAGAAGGCCTGTGGCGGTAGCGTGGCTCTGAACACAGACTAGGGCAGTGCTCGTGAGGGAATGAACACCACAGAGAGGGAGAATGCTGCTTCCAAACTGATGGATTTCTAGATTGAAGCAGCAGATTTGAAAAAAATATATTTGAAAAGTACTTTCAATGATTTAAAAGTAAAATGTTAAAGAAAATGAAAAATTTCATGAGCACAGCCCTTGTTACACAAAACCTTTTGTTGTTAACGATAACATAATTCACTAATCGTAAAAATCTCTCAGAAGCCTCATCAAAAGAAATCTCGTCAACTTAATAAAAAATACTTACACAAAACACTGTACTTACCAGTGTAAAACTGAACACTTTTCCTCTAAGATTAGATGCCAGGTAAAGTTGTCAACTTTCTTTTCCAGTATTCAAAATAGTTCTATAAATTCCAACCAGTAAAAGAAAGCCAGAAAAAGGAACACAGTGTGAACATCTCTGAATAGCAGAACTATAACTGTCTGTGACTTGAAGAGCATGCTCCTCTACAAAGAAAATCACAAAGAGCCATTTAAAAAATTTTGTATAATTCATAAGCTAATTTATAATATCATATAATGAGACACCAATGTACACTTAAAGGATGATATTTTGCTTAACAAATGCCACTGAAGTGATTGAATATTCATAAACCAAAAGGGGAAAAGGAATAAAAATTTGAACCTTTACTTAGTTCACTTTAACTTTACACCTTATATAAAAATTAGCTAAGTACTGGGGTACAGCTTAGTATTGAAGAATTTACTTAGTATGTATAAAAACTTCAGTTCCTCCACCACCAATATGGTAATAGTAATAACAACTTAATCAAAAAGATCAAAGATTCCAATTAAAATACGAATCTATTCATTTTATTTTAATTAAAATTAGATTTATTTTTCATTTTCCTCAATTTTCATGTTTTATTAGTACATGTTTGTAGTAATAACAATCACATTATTCATGGGGAGCTGATATACATATATAACATGTTTTAATTTGTCTATAAAGTTTTAGAGAAAAACACTGAGAAAAATCTGCAATTAAGAATCAGTGAAGACCCTAACATTTGGATAGAACCATAAGTCAAGTAACAGGAAATTGGACATCTTAAAAAGAACAAGAAATGTGTGCTTTTTTAACAGTGAAAAACACTGTTAAGAGCATGAAGAAAAGTTACTGACTAGAAAGAAAATATTTGCAAGTCTTATATGATAAAGGGTGAACACGGTGACTATACAAAGAACTTAAACTTTCTGATTGGAGAATGAGCAAAAGACAATTGCTGTGATCTGTGTCTGGATGTCCCCCCAAACCCTCACGCAGTCATGGGAGATAGACTATTGGAAGCAGCTGAATCTAGAGTTTACGATTGATTCATAGTCCAATGCCAGGATTAAGGGTGCTGCGATTGAGAGTGGGTGATTGCTGGATCAGTCCACTGACCAGATTGTCACTGGCCTAATCCCAGCAGTCTGGATAAGATAAAGGTGGTAGAAAGAGGCTTCTCTTGTTGCTTTTGCTGTCTTCCACTGCCATAAGCTATTGTTTCTCTGTCAAGTTCCCCCCTGCCTTGGAGCCAGCTGATCATGGACTGAGAGCTCCATATACTGTGAGATAAATAAACATTTTCTCCTTTAGTCTTGAGGGTTGAGTATTTTGTCTCAGCAAAGAGAGAAAAGTAACTAAGACAACAATTCAACAAAGAAAATACACAGATGGCAATTCAATACCTGAAAATGTATTCGGTGTTACAACCTAACAGGAAATGTAAAATAAGACCATTTGAGACAGCTCTACATGACTATTGTAGTAACTTTATACAAAGATATTATCAAATCTTGGCAAAGATATGGAGCAAATGTGTTCCTTTATCATATCTGGTAAGAATATTAAATTTTAATATAGGAAAACAGTTTGACAGTTACTTAAAACTAAAATAAAAGCAAAACAAACATAATCTTGTCTTTTGACCCAGGAATTCCACACTCATCTTGAGATTTATCTCATATTATTTAAAGCTAATGTCTGTATGACAAAATTCTTATATTTTTAATAATAGATTTTCCTGTGAAGCCAAATCTGAAATAACCAAAATATCCCTTAATAGCTGAATGGCTAAAGATTCTCTGACACATTTCACTTGGGAATACTGCTTGGAAATAAAAAAGAACAAACTATTGACACACCCCAAAATCTTGGTGAATATAAAGGGCATTATACTAAACAAAAACAAAAGTCAATTTCAAAAGACCACTCTGTGTATGATCCTATTTATAGAGCATCTGGAAGCACTTTTTTCCCAGTAGCTAAAGATAATAGAGAAAACATCACAGGAGTGACTGTAAGTTATATCATTATTAAAAGTTTTGTGAGGGTGGAATCACTCAATATCTTGACTTCAGTGATGGTTCCACATCACTGTGACATGGATACCAATGTGCTGATCTTGACATTATAGTCTGATTATATAAGATGCAACTTTTGAGAAGAACAGGGTGAGTGTACACAGACTCTCTGCTGTTTTTCCAACTCCTTTTGGCTCTCTGTATAAAATTTTAAATGTTATATACAAATGTGACAATCAGAGATATGACAGATTTGGGAAATAAACATCTACTATGATTTTAGTATAAACCCTTAACTACTTTCTTTCTATGCACATGTAAGTGTATAAAGTAGTTGTGTACTATAAGAGAAATTTCAAATTGTGCTTTTTTCCCCTGGCCTATCTTACTACTTGAAAATGTACTGGGAATACTTTCTTGTTCATTACATATTTCCTACATCAATAATTTTGATGTCTGTGGTATTATTTTGTTTCTATTGTATACTAATCACAGTTTTATGCATCTTTATTATAATTTGGATTTTGTCAAATACATTTCTATAAATACATATACATAAATTTCTTACAATAGTGATAAATAAAATCCTAAAAGTAGAATTGTAAAACCAAATGTAAAAATAATTGGAAATTTTTATCCTATCTAAATAGTTTCCATAAGAATATTCTATTTATATGTTAGCAATACATGAAAGCTTCTGCTGGTCAGGAACTAATTTATAATATAACTGAGTTATTTATTTCATTGCTAATATCACTGAAATTTTCAAAAACGGACTATTTTTTAAAAATCAGTCATGCTTAATAGCAGTTATTGGCAGTTTGTTGGTTGTTTTGTTATACATGCTATTTGACATGCAATTTTCCTGTTGTATGGATATGCTGATATCTTAAATTATTACCTAATGACATGTACTGAATTTTTCTTGATGGTTTCCTTCATTTTCAGGTATAAAACTTTCTATGCATAGGTCAATTTAAAATATACTTTTCCATGAGTCTTTCCTGATTGTATACACCTTGAAAGCAGAGCTTCATCTTTTGAACTACGTTAGAATCTTATTCTGGTTGAGCTGAAGAATCATAAACTGGGTTGCTTATGAAAAACACAAATCTATTTTTCAGTTTTGGATGCAGAGATTTTCAGTGTGAGGCCTTGAAAGATTCAGTCTCTTTTGAGAGCCTACTTTCCAGCTCCCATGCCTTCATATTGAAAATGCAAAAGTGCTTGCAGACCTCTGGCATAAGGACTCTAAGTTTACTCATGAGGATTCTGGGCATATGACCTTATTGTCTCCCAAAAACTTGACCTCTAAATCATTCACTTTGCAGGTTACAATTTCAAGATTCAAATTTTGGAGATATGTAAACATGGAGCCAATAACAATCAACAAGATTGTTTTCACAGTGAAGTGCCTTTCTTGGAAGATAGATAATGTCTTTCTCCATAGCATGTATCACACTTGCTTACAACCTTCAAATATAGGGGAGATGTCTCCCATTGGGAAAAGGCAGACTTAGTGCTCAGTGTAACAACAGCCCAACTCAGGCTTGGTAATCACTACAAGGTTCCTCTGCTATATTGCAGGCTATCCCACATGTTATCTGACTCTTGTTTCATTGCCCTACCATTACAGAAAGTCAGATAACCTGCATAAAATAGCAATGTTCCGGTTATGACCATTTCTATAACTACATTAATAAAGTAACTTTTATCACTTCATTAGGATTCTCACTTTGGCCAGCATCCACACAATTATGAGTTTACAAATAATGAAATATCTGAGTCCTCGTTGTACCTTACAGACCTATATAATAAAGTCCTATTGCACTTTATTTTTTAATGATTTTAATTTAAAATTTTAGTTAATCAGATGTTTCTGACAGTAGCAAAATAAAGAGCAAAGATGGCAGAAAAAAATCTACCTAGGTTCACATATCGTTTGCCAATTAAACATTCCCTGATTTGGAGAAAGTTAATACCTTTGCTTCAATGTAACGCTTAGAAAATAATCAATGATTTTGTTTTTTCATAGAATTTCTATGAAGATGGGTTTAACTGACATTTGTAAAGTGCTTCTTAAAATGTGTAACCCATATTAAATACTATGCAAGTGCTGGTAAATTTGAGTTTAATTTTATTTAACTTAAAATATTAACCTACTGATAAATAATTTTACTGTTCATCAGAAAATACCATCTTTTTCTTAATTGAAAAGTACAATGACTAAACCATATATTACATATACGAATCTATATCTATAAATCTGTCTTTCTGAGTGTACTCTGGATTATTTCTTTCCAAACTCTTAGGCTTAGACTAATGTTCTAAATAATTTTAGGAGTTTCATAAAAGAGAACAGCAAAGAATCCCTCAGTGGACTAGATTTTGGCAGTTATTAAAGCGAAAATGTTATATGTTAGCAATACATGAAAGCTTCCGCTGGTCAGGAACTAATTTATAATATGACTGAGTTATTTATTTCATTGTTAATACCACTGAAATTTTCAAAAACAGACTATTTTTTAAAAATCAGTCATGCTTAATAGCAGTTATTTGCAGTTTGTTGGTTGTTTTGTTACACATGCTATTTGACATGCAATTTTCCTGTTGTATGGATATGCTGATATCTTAAATTATTACCTAATGACATGTACTGAATTTTCCTTGATGTTTCCTTCATTTTCCGGTATAAAACTTTCTATGCATAGGTCATTTTAAAATATACTTTTCCATGAGTCTTTCTGATTGTATACACCTTGAAAGCAGAGCTTCATCTTTTGAACTACATTAGAATCTTATTCTGGTCGAGCTGAAGCATCATAAACTGGGTTGCTTATGAAAAACACAAAAACACATCAATAGGCATTGAATGAAATATTAAGTGGAATATATTTCAGTTAGGAATTTATCTTCAACACAATTGTGGTGGCACACATCCATAAACCCAGCAGTCTGTGAGCCTGAGACAAGAAGATTACAAGTTTTAGTCCAGCCTGGATAATTTAAGAACTTGGAGAGACCTAGGCTTAAAATAAAAATGTAAAAGGACTGAGGCTATACCTAAGTATGAAGGCTCTGGGTTTAGTCCCTAGTATCACACATGCACATACAGGAAGGAATTTACCAAAATTCAAATTCCAGATCTACCTCTGCCTGTTGTGCACTGCCACTAAAAGGCCACATCCTACAGGCCACCAATGTGGACAGAGACAGACAGACTCACCTTTGCCTGCTTGGCACTGCCACTGCAAGTCTTCTTTCTGCAGGCAGCCAGCAGGAGCAGGGACACGCAGCCAGGTAAGCCCTGTGCACCACTATTGTAGGCTCTTGGTCCTTTCAGTCAGCTGTCACTCACCAGGAGAATCAGACAAACACATTCCTGTGTGCCTGCCACCACTGTGGGAGTCCCATTTTAGACACAAAGTGAGAGAAGCAATCCCACCTACACGCACCCCTGATCATCAGTGAAGCCCCAGTATAGCTGCATAGCTCTGGAGAAGCCCAGTCCACACTTCCTGTAAATCTGGAATTAGAGAAACCCAGGTGCCTATCCCACTCCCCTACACTGCCTAGGGGCAGCCAATGTGGGAAGTGCCTGGGATCTCATAACCAGCTTCTTGGGAGGAATTCAGGAGAGTGTCAAGATGAAGGAGCAAAAGGCAAGCTCAGACTTCTAGACCCCACACAATAAATATGGGAGATATGGTCATGGAAGAAAACAGAAGTTATACAACTGAAATATCTGAGAGAATAGCAACTGAAGTAAGAAACAACTTCATGAGATAGTAAAAGCAATCAAATCAGAAATATTGTCTCAGGTAAAAGAAGAAATCACAAACATACTGAAAGAATTGTTCAGAAGGTCTAAAGAAGACATAAATAATAAAAGAGGACCATAGGAAAATGATGGAAACCTTGAATGAATGTATAAAGGAATTACAATGCATGAAGCAGATTCAAAGAGAGATGCAGGAAGTTAAAAATTCAGTTGAAACCTGGCAAAACTGCTTGAAAGAGACTGAAGATAGACTTTCAAACTTTGAACACAGGATGGTAGCTAGTGATCATGAAAGGAAAGATCTCTTAAAAATAACAGTGAATCAAGAAATAACTCAATGGCTATGAGATGATGCAAAGAAGCATAAATTAAGAGTGATAGGTGTAGGTGAAGAAGCAGGGCTCAACACAAATGAAATTAAAAGGATATTCACAGAAGTAATAGAAGAAAACTTCCCAAACATGGGAAAAAGATCTGGCATGCAGATAAGTGAGGCATGTAGGACTCCAACTAGCCATAACCAAGGTAAATCTACACCTAGACATATAATAATCAATATCCCAGAAATTCAGCACAAGAACAGAATATTAAAAGCTACTAGAGAAAAGAGATAGATTACCTATAAAGGAAAACCAATCAGAATCGCAGCACTTGTCAAAACAAACCATCAAGTCCAGAAGTTTGGAGTAAAATGTTTCAAATCCTGAAAGAAAACAACTTCCAACCCAGATTGTTCTACCCAGCAAAACTATCATTCTAAACTGATGGAAAAAAACGACACTTCCATGGTAAAGAACAACTGAAGGAATTCATGACTACCAAACCAACCCTACAGAGAGTGCTAAAGAGTATTGTAGAGAGAGGTAAAGATAACCACGGCTCCAGGAATAGCAGCAGAGGAGGACTGCCAAACAAGACAGGCAACTGAATGAAGGGGGAAAGGGAAAGGCCAACAACAGGAGGATAGCAGGGAAGAGACAAACCGATGTATGCTTGTGGTAGCCATTAATACAGATGGTCTCAGGTCAACAATAAAACACACAGGGAGAGTGGATCAAGAAACAAGATCCAACAATACACTGTATACAAGAAAGACATCTAACTGGAAAGGGAATTCATAGACTGAAAATCAAAGGAGAGAAAACAATTGGAGAAAATTAGAGAAATCAAAGGAAAGGGGAAAAAAGCAAGAGTAACTTGCCCATCTGCAGAACGGATAAGAAAGATATGGTACTTTCAAACAGTGGAAAGCTACCCAGCTATAAAGTAGAATAATCTCAAGGCTCCTGTAGGTAAATGGACGCACCTGTAGACCATGTTCATGGCTGAAACAGCTGTAACTCATACGCATTAACCCTAACGTAAGAAACAGGAGGAGTTAATGGGATCCAAAGGCAAAAAAATGTTAAAAGCAAAGAGGAGGAAACACCTGGGAGGGAACGGTGGAAACTACTATCAATTTCTTATTGTCTTATCTTGAACTCTTGCATTCTTTACACAATTTTGTTAGGTTTGGCTTTGCTCTGTCTTGTTTCATTAGATTTTATGCTGTCAGATGGTAGGGGCAGCTATTTTGAATATAATGGGATATTTTATGGTAATCATGGCTTCCCATTATATTACTTTGAAGTCTTATAATGCTTCCAATCCATTGGTTTGATTGGTTTTATTCTGTTTTGTTTGATTTTATTGTGTGTGATGCTATGAACAACTATTTTGAAGAAAACAAGACATTATGACAGCCATTGATGATTACTATCATCTTGCTCTGAAGTCCAACTGTGCTTTTGTTCTTCTGTTTTGATTGATTCTATCCTGTTGTGTTTTATTTGGTTTTGTTATGTGTGATGGTATAAACAAATTCTTTGAGGAAAATGAAATATTATAGTAACCATTGCTCATTTCCTATTATTTAGTTTTGAAGTGTTGTAATGCTTTCATTCCTTTGAATGGTTTTATACTATTTTGTTATGCTTGATATTATTGTGTGTGAATGTATGCTCAACTATTTCTAAGAAAAGAGAGATGGTAGCTACCATTGATGTTTGATTGTCTTGTTGTGAAGTGCCGCGTTCCTTACATTGTTCTGTTCTGATTTGCTTTGTTGTGTTCTATTTTGTTTTGTTCTCTTTAAAATAAAAAAAAAAATTAAAAAATGATAAACAACCACTTTTACCCCCAAACACACATATACACATATATATTATTATATATGTCATATATCTTACATCCTTGGTGGGGCCTCATTATTTGTGAAAGCCACCTTTTAAAATTTACATTCTTATAAAAATTTTCATGTAACTCTTAAAGTGATATCCATAGCATTTTAGGGGTAACATGTGAACATTAACAGAGTGGAGAGTAACTTTAATCACCGAATCCACACTTTTCCATCTGAATTCAAACTGACTGTCTGCCTTTTAGTTTCAGATTTCATGATAGAAAAAAAAATCTTTTTTATACTCTGTTTAGTGCCAATCTCTTCACATTTCTGTTTTGGGTTGAAAATATGGTTTTTAAGCTGTTCATCAAATGTAATTTTTAAGTGTTCTATAATATTCCTTAAGAACAAAAGGGTGTGAAGTGCTTGTAAAGAAAACACATACTTAGAAGTTTTCATTGAGCTGAGTGAAGTGTATTGACCTTGAGTTCAATATCAATGAATTAACAATATATACCACACTAGATAAGGTATTTTAATAGAATCATATATAAAATAGAATGTGACAAAATGTTGTGAAAAGTCTTATGACAAAGGCTTGATGGAACTTATTCTGTATTGCTCTCTAGAAGTGACAATTAGGTATTTACTAATTCAGTGTCTACTAAGACTTTATAAACATAATTACCAAGAATAAGAACTAACTTTTAGGGGCTGGGGATTTAGCTCAGCGGCATAAGCACCTGCCTTGCAATCAGGCAGTCATGAGTTCAATCCCTGGTACTGATAAAAAGGAAAAATACAAAAAAGAAAAAACAGAATTAACTTTTATGTATCTGAATTCTACACATCATTTATAAAATTTTACATGTCTCAATTTTCGGGAGATAAAAATATTATAAAAAAGGCATTTCCTGAAATAGAATTACAAATAGATGATTGACAGATGTTTTCAAAAAGGTAGAGATATAAGTCTTAAGTATACTACTATTTTGGTCAACCTATTCCCTTTAATAGGCTGATTCTAGCAAGAAACTAGTTGACAGGGGGGTTTTTAGGTTCCTTTTCCTTACAGTTCTGTGTAAACAACCTGAGAATACTGTATATCTGTTATCCTGCATGTATGTTAAATTGAAAGTACTGACCAGAGGTTATACTTTATCTCAAAAACTGATAATGAATGGACATTTTCTCAATTGTGTGTCAATACTGAGCTGAATTAATTGCTTTAGAACAAAATCAATGTGCTTGCCTTTGAAGAGAGTTTTACTATATTCTGGAAGTGATTTAAAATTTTTTTATTTCTTTTTTTTTTTTTTTGTCGCACAAATTGCACCATATAGGAGTTAACTATTTCCAGAATTTTAAGAACTATGTACTCATATTTGAAACTGAGACTTTTTGAGTACAGCTCTTATACTATACAATAATGTATTTTAAAATTGATATTTTTGCAATCATCCATTTGCATTTACTTGAGGAAATTTAAGCTATACTACTTTGTAAAGATTTTCAGTGTATTAAGATAGTGCTGCAGTATTTTTCTGTGTGTGTGTGTGTGTGTGTGTGTGTGTGTGTGTGTGTGTTTATCTTTTTGAGACAAGATTTCAGTATGCAGTGCAGGCTGGTCTTGAGATCATGTTGTAGCTCAGGCTGGTCTCAAAATCCCAATGATCTTACTGTCTCAGCCTCCCGCGTGTTGAGATTACAAGCATGTGCCACCACATTCAGCTTGTAAATATGTTACTAATAATTTGCATCTGATTATTTTAATTCATTTTATCTAGTTAAAATCTTAATATCTCATTTTCTTGGCACTGAAAATTACTAAGTTCACAGAGTAAGCAATTGCAGGTGTCATGTTCTTCTTTAACTTACACTTATTCTCCTTTTCATTAATTTGATTTTATTCAGAAAGTTCTATTTCATGTATTATTTTAAATGTTTAAATGTATTCAATGATCAGTTATTTAATCATACAACTATTCTGAAGAATATTTTTTTTTGGGCTTTTTCATTTTTATCGGTACCAGGGATCAAACTCACGACTGCCTGCTTGCAAGGCAGGCGCTTATGCTGCTGAGCTAAATCTCCAGCCCCCAGAATATTTTTCTGTCTCTTTTAGAGTTTGATACCAGATATTCTAATAAATGAAGTTTTCGTACATTTCAAATTTAAGGAGCTTTTTATTATTTTGAAGAAAATAAAACAAAACAGTTTTTATTTAAAAAATAAAACCAAACAAAATGAAACCAAATAAAGTTCTGTTTAAAGAAAAGATGAAATAATAACAAAACAAAACAATGAAAGTGATACAGGACTTCAAAACAAAACAATAGGAAATCAACAATGGCTACTATAATGTATCTTGTTAGCTTCAAAATAGCGTCCCATAGCATCACACGTAAGAGAGTCAAACAAAACAAAACAAAATCAAGTCAAACAAATGAAAACAATATAGAACCTTGATACAAGATAATAGGAAACTAACAATGGCTACAACACTGTCTCTTGTTATCTTCAAAATAGATGTTCAGACCATGTGACACAGGCATGTGAAATTAACCAAACAATACAAGAACTAAGTTGTTTCTTTACTTCATTTATCTTTTCAGAAATTTCAAGTTATGACTTCTAATTTCTGCTATGTCTGTGTCTCTTAAACTTTTTCTCTGTGGACTGGAAGTCTGAGATTTTAGTTTGCTCATTTCTCTTGACATTTCCAGTGTTCCTCTGAATCAGACCATTCCTGCATTTGCTGCCAGTTCCTTGGTGTAGTGCATTGGACTAAACAGCTGGGCTTCTCCTACTCAGGGTTCCTGGAGTGGTGTAAAGGCATGGAGCTGTGGTTCACCAATGATCCCCCAATGGTAGTAGGGTCTCAGGGAATGATTTCTTCTCTAGACCTGCACTGGGTCCCTTGGACTTTTCTAGGTGATGTAATCAATATTAAGACTTTTTATCATAAATTATTATTTTTAAATTTTATTTACACCTTGTTTATTATAGCAAAATCTGAAAATGGTACCAGTTCAAATTCTTTATTTTTCATTGCAATGTGACTGCATTGTGTTATTATATATATATATATATATATATATATATATATATATACCAATACTTTTGTATATAGTTATAAATGTGAAATTTTAAATTATATAATTATAAAGGTAATATCCTTTTTGAAACAATATTTTATTTAAAATTAGTACATAAAATATATTTTATATATTCATCAGTCTACAATAGTGATAATACAGTACATTAGTCCATTGAAATACATGTTCTATAAATGAGTTATTTTTCACTTTTAAACCATGTTTTGTTTAAATATTACAATATTTAGCTGGTTAATTGGCTTGCTTAATTGGTTAATTGGCCCACATACTTCTATAAACATATTCTTTATGAGCTTCAAAGATGCTTTTTATTCTGCTCAAAATTTTCCCTAAATTTTAATAACAGATATAACATATGCTCTTGGTGCTATGATGAATTTTAATCATTTCCACATTTTAACATTTTTATAGCCAGGATTTATTTTAAGACTGCAGTTTAAAGAAATATGACAGCTAACACACCATGAAATTTTTTTATTTCATGGGGAAATGTTCATCATCCAGGTATTAAACGCAGTTGTGATAAAAAAAGGTTAAATAATATGAGTTAATATGACCGTAAGTAACCTACAGAAATACAGAGTTGCATGGACAGTTCCTCTTCTGGAGCACACAGTCCACTGCAAGGTTAAGAGACAAAGCAGGCAGTAGTGAGTGCGCTAATGTGGGAAAGATTCTCATCAATAAGATACTGTGTGTCAATATCTACACACATGTGTGAAGGATCCCCAAGAAAGTGATCAGTATAAAACATCAGAGGATACACTCTCCATAAAATATAATCTGCTAATTTTATTATTAAAAATAATCCCTTTTCATTGTTCAACTTTATTCTATAAGAAATATTATTTTGCTATTGTCTTCAAAAAATGATGAATTGTAATTCAAGAAATATGTTGTATAATTATTCTTATTTTCTATTTTCTTTGGTAAAATTTTGTGGTTATATTTACATGTTAATTTTGTATAGACATATGATAGTATCTGAGTTTCAAAGTTTGTTTAATAAAAAAATTTATACTTTTAAAATTTTCACTTCATTAATTGTAGATGACCTTAGCTAATTTTGTTGGTTGAACTATCAGGTCTTGGCATTTTAATTTCATGTTGCTAATAATTATTCATATTATTTTTCCTCTTTTCTTCTTTGAATAGGGTTCATGCTCATAAGAAATATATTTTCTGATCTTTCATACATGTTAACACATGTTTCTCTTGTTTAGCTAAATGGATAGGAATTTGGTTGAGAGCAGATTCTTCCATTTCCATTTCAGTTTGTAGGTCACAGTTCCACTGTAATCTGGCTATAAAGTTCATGAAGTCTGAGAACAATGGACTTTTTTTGAATGAAACTAATATACGCAGCACAACTGGAGCTACAGAGTCACTCACCACCACTTGCTATTGGGCCACTCCCGCCACTCAACTAAAGTAGGGTGAAACCCCAAGGTCAACCCAACTCTTCATGACAGTCAACATAAGGGAAACAGAGACCCTCAAGCCTGTCCTAGAAAAGTCCAAAAATTCCCAAGCAAGAGGCATGAGCACCAGATCTCCCTGCATAACCTGAAGTAAGCCTTCTTGCTTGGATCTCTTTGAAAGTTGTTGCATAAGAACTATAAATTCTACATACAATTATAGCAGAGTGAATTATGGGGAAAGATATGTTCAATAGATCTGCTGACATATGTTAGCACCCTGGGGATCATAACATCAGTCACATTCTGGAAAGCTTTGATGGTCAGTACTCTAAATGAGGGCCAACAATTAAACTCCTGCTCCCTATACCTTCTCACGAGGGCATTTTGTCTTTGCCAGTGTGAGCCTACTCACCGTAAGCATATTAGCACCTTACAGGACTCTGCTTTGGTCTTCATGTCACAGTGCATATGTCTAATTCACTGTTTTCACACATAAGAATCTGCGAACCCAACCCCAAACCCCATAGATAACAGTGACAAAATCTTTCCATGAAAGCATATAC
The DNA here is from genome assembly GCF_034190915.1 of Cavia porcellus. Lineage (NCBI taxonomy): Eukaryota > Metazoa > Chordata > Mammalia > Rodentia > Caviidae > Cavia > Cavia porcellus. The sequence goes on along the minus strand of NW_026947494.1, from coordinate 78,758,307 downwards.
ATTTTACCTTTCTCCCCACAAAATTATCTATAGGGAAAATGTTTATCTGTTTAGTGTCTTAGTCTGAATCATCTGTTTATTATGTGTGTTACAAACCGCACTCTCTGTGTGCTTTCACTTTGGGGATTTTTCTTCAATATTTTCGGGAATTTCACTTGGTTCTCAAAACAAAATTTGGTGCCAAATAAAATCAATTTATAATGTAAAGCTCACAATACATATTAGAATTAACTTGAAATATTTTGTCATCACAGATTTGAATATGTTTTTCTTTTGTATTGAGACATAATATTTATACAACTTTACAAGGTATATTATGGCAACTCAATACATGCATATAAAGTACAAAAACTAAATCAGTGTAATAGATATTTCCATCTCTTCAAACACCAATCATTTCTATGTATTGGGAATTTCAAACTAGTCTATTGATTATGAAATATATCAGAGATTGTTGAAATGTATCACTACCTTACTGTGCTGTAGAAGTAACAGAAGCACTCTCGCTTCTCTGGCTGCGCTTTGGCAGTGCTTACTGAATTTCCTCCTGGCCTCCCACCCTGTACCTTCACAGCCTCTAGTGACTGTGATTTCACTCTGTCTACAAGGCTGACTTCCTAGCTTCCCCTAGGAAGTAAAAATAAATGCCTTCCTTCATCTAACTAAAACAAACCTCAAGTAGTCTAGTACCATGCTTTTCAGCTTACTGCTAGTGTTCACATTTTCAGATATGTTCAGAATACCAGGCAGACACTTTTAAGTTTTATACTTCCATTGTATAAGAAATCATTTATAAAATTAAATTTTTAAATGATTATTTTCCTTCCTATCTTAGAAGACTATTGGTTGCTGTAGTTACCATTCAATAGCAACTAATGTTTTCTCTCTTTGTATTTGAGTAGTGTTATAGCTTGTATCTAGTTGTCCCCCAAAAGGTTCATGGGCTCCTAGGTGGGGCTTTTTCAGAGGTGGCTGGATCTAGAGTGTGTGAGACTGGGATTGAGGGTATGTGATCCCTAACGCAGTACACTGATTGGCTTGTGCTGCTGAGCTAAACCCCTAGCCCCAGTTTGTGTGTGTGTGTGTGTGTGTGTGTGTGTGTGTGTGTGTGTGTATTTCCTGGGCAAGAAATAAATGAAGGCTGAGCCCTACCCTCTTCCCATAGTACTAAGGACTGAATCCTGGACCGTCCCATTAAATTACATCCCTTGCATAACTTTTTTTATCTGTAATTTCCAGACAGTATTTCAATCCGACTCTAAGTCTCCCATGCAAGGCAGGAACTTCCCATCTTCCTGCTTTAGTTTCTTGAGTGCTCAGATTCTTAACGTAGGAGAGCATCACTGAGGCATGGGTCTCAGCCAGCCCACAATCACAATGGAAGCAGTGGATAGATAATCCACTATGTGTACTATGTAGATAACATAGTACACTTTTCATAAATTATAATGTTCAATAGATTAGGTGTGCTAAGAGCATTTTTATTTAAGACATTTTCTATTTACAAAGTGTTTTTCAGGATATAGATCCATTGTGGATCTATATACATATATACATGTCCCAGATCGTCTGGCTTCAAATGAAGCAATTAGCATAAACACATATTTACATATATATTGTTATTATTTAAAAAATGATGGTCAACTTACACCAGCTGAATTAAATCAGCATGGTACTGAGTGTAGATGGCCCACCAGAGGAAAGTAACCAGCATGTGATGTAACAGCAGAAATGTCTGTCTCTCTTGCTGGTTCGCACATTGCTGTTAGCACGATGGCTGCCCCATCAGGCCTCCTGCCTTGGAGCCAGCTGAATATGGACTGAAACCTCCAAGAACTGTAAGAAATAAACCTTAGCTTCCATAACTTTCGGCATCAAGTATTTTGCTTAGTGATAAGTAAAAAGTAACTAAGACATATATAAAACCCAACCATACACACATAAAAACAAATGATTATTTTATTATACTAGGAATTAAACTCAAGACCTTGCACTTGCCAAGCAGATGCTGTGCCACTGAAAACTATATCCCTGGTCCTAATGAATGACTTTATACCTGGGACTTCAAAGCAAACAGAAAGTAATCTGCTTTGACTTATGAGTAACATATCCATATCAGAAATGGTTTTCAGTCTACCTGTGTGTGTGCCAGGTAACTTGTAGAAATAATTCTATGATCTCACCTTGCCTTTTGTACTTATCTGTAAACTATAGTGTCTTCATACCTCACATATCTAGGCATGAAATTTATTTGGTTTATCAGCCATTGCAGTACTTATGAATGCTAATATAAAAATTAAAATATTTTTCAGTACTGTATTTTGTGATTGTTGTTGAGAGTTTTGTCTTACTTAATGTCTAAAGAATATAAGACTGTCCTGTCACAAATTATTGTTATTCTGGAGAATATTTCATGTTATGTTACCATGTCTAAGATGAAGGCTAACATTTATAAAACAGACTTCTAAACATTTTATATGATGAGACTCATTTTTTCTTCATGCAGTTCTTGGAGGAAAATGCAAGTTATATCAATCCCAATTTTTGCAGAATGAAAACCAGTTCTCCAGAATGATTTATTGTTATCCTTCAACCAGTGTGTGATAGAGCTAGATGGTAAGAATTTAGTGTTCAAAATGTTGTCACCAAACCATCTACTTGCTAGATATCTAAGAGATTATTAGGATCCACATAGCAGCCGACAAGAATAACGTCACATTCAGTATTCAGCACACGTTATCAACCATGAAATTAAACTACACAAAACCAAGAAAAATCCAAAGTAGGTACAAATTAACCAACATGTGTACAGCTCGTAAATTAAGAAATAATTTAAAAGAAAAATTAGATGTAGTAAAAGTGAGTAACAATGATATACAAATTAATTAATAATTACAAATTGAGGAAATAGATCAGTGCAACTCAATAGAGACAGAAATAATCACCCAACTCAAAAAGCAAAGAAAACTTGGCAAAGAAATGACATATTTTCAACAAATGCATGAAAAAAATGAACATCCAGAGACATAAAGATGTCTAGACATCTAGCAAACTAAATAAGCTAAATAATAAACTAAATAAACTAAGACAAATAATAAACTAAAAAAAATCATAGAACTAAATGTAAAACTTTAAAATTCTTAGCAGTTAACAAAGGGAAAAATCAGGATGACATTGGAGTTGACAATAATGTTTTAGATACAAAGACAAAATTAAAATGGAAAATATCTGAATAAAACTTTTATCAAAAAATGGGAAATAGCATGAGAAAAAATGCCTTACATTGTATGCTAATAGAATATGCAAATTTAAGCAGTGAGATAATAGTACACACCTCTTAAAATGTATAAAATAGAACACACGGACAACCTCTACTATTGGCAAAGGTATTTACAAGTAGAGCCGTAAGAATGCTCCTTGCTGCTGGGGAAATGCAATCTGCCACTGTCACTTTGGAAGAGAATTTGGCAGATTCTTACTGAAAACTAAACACACGTTTACCTTGCATTTACACAGATTATGTCCACACTGAAACCTGCAAATGCAAGATTACAGCAATCTCATTCAAATGTGAAAAGCTTGTATGAAATTAGGATGTGCTTCAGCAGGTGACTGTTTCAGAAAACCAGTACATTCCTATAATGGAGTATTATTCCAAAATTAAAGGAAATCATCTATGAAGTCGGAGAAAAAGCAAGATTTCAATCTGTACATTAATAAAATAAGAAAGTTTTAAAATCAAATATCCAAGCTCACTTATTAAGCTACACTAAAAGATGAGATTAGACCACAAGTACAAAGAAAGTAAATACTAAAGTTGGAAAATTCAGTGAAATTTTAAACAGCCAAAAAAAAAAGAAAGAAAGAAAGAAAAAAAAAAAAAGAAAATCAACAAACCTAAAAGTGGATATTTGCAAAAATGTATAAATATTTAAAATCCACAAATAAGACAAGCTAATAAAGTGAGACATGCTAAATATTAAAAATTGAAAAAAGTCAACAAATTCTGCAGCTAAAAAGAAACAGACATATATCTTAAAAGATACAAAATACTCAAATGTACAAATGACAGTGTAAAAAACCCAAGTTGACATATACCATTTTTTAATTATAAAAAAATTAATTAGCATTTATAATTAATGATCAAAATGTCCTAACTGGCAAATTCTGGCAAACTAGTAAAATAGTAACATCATATTTTGACAAACTGTAAAAATAAAACAGTGTTTTTCATATTATAATAAAACCTTGGATTTTGGGTAACTTTTTCTGTAAGTGTTCTGTAAGACCAGCAAAGACTTCTAGCAAATTTTAACATGATTAACAAATGATGTCTTGTAGTAAAGTAAGTGGTACCTGACACCAAATGTCACACGATCACAACTGGGCAAATAGTTTGCTTTTCTTTTTATCTCTCATTGCAGGATTGTCTCCCAACAGCAAGAGTTTCTGGAGAAGATCTGTTTTGTGGAGGAGGAGAAGGAAGAAGAGGAGAAGGAAGAGAAAAGGCATAGGAAGCTTTCATTTCAAATGAGATTATGGAGAGATGTAAAATGTGGGAAACAATGCAAAATTTTGCAGAAAAACACCACTGGATTAAGGCTGTAGCAATACAAGCCTTACATCTGCTTGATAACAATGCAATGTCACATTTCCGTGAAATCCTTAAAAGGAAGCAGAAGTGTGATTGGCTAGGTCCCTTGCTAAAGTCACACAGAAAGAAAAAGACCCCTCAAAGTCAGTCAGTAGCAGTCATTCTACTAGCGATAGTGAATATCTGGTAGAATAATTGCCCTCTTGTCTTCCTCACATCAGACATGGAAGGAATTTTCATTTTCCAGCCCATGAGTATTACACAGTTCTCCATTTGCTTGAATTATATTTGGTTCTTTCAAGAGTACTTTCTAGTTTTAAACAGTACAAGAAATACTTAGACATAAATATTTTGTTGCTTTTATAAATGACACTTTAAAGTAGATTTCTAATTGATTACCTGTGCCATGATTTTATATTTTTATCTTGTATATTGCAAACTCATTAAGCTTACATAGATTCTAGCAGCCTTTTTTTTATAGATTTTAAGGTATATTCTATGTGTATAAGCATACTGTATTGTCTGAGAAACATACTGTATTTTGCCATTCAGATGTTTGCTTCTTGTTTTTTTATTTACGCCCCTGAATTCAGGTATGCTATAGAAAGCACTGATAGTGAAAAACCTTAACTTTTTGTAATGTAGCATGTAACTGTTAAAGTTTTCACAGTTAAGTGTTGTTTTCACTGTTTTTTATAGCTTGCCTTCTTAGTTTGAGGAAGCTTCCATCTATTCCACTGTACTGAAAATTTTTAACTCAAATTGAGAGTTATAATGCTTTTAAGTTTTTCTGTAGCTATTGTGATGATCATGTGGTTTTCCTTTTTCTGTTCTCTACTATGGTGATTTGCAATAATTGATTGATAAACACTGAATTAGCTTTGCATTTGGTGAAAATCTCCACTTGATTATAGCATTGACTTTTTGGATAATCACCTCCTTCACAGTTCATCTTTAGGTCTATCACCCGTCTCTTCTCCCCTGTCCCAGAATACACTTTGAGGTGCTAGGACACTGCAATGCCTGAATGCTGTAGGAAGATCACCCTAACCAATCCCTTAACTGTCCTTGACTCCTTCCACTGTCTTATACACTATGTTATTAGAAATCTTTCAGAGAAAAACAGTGTAAAAGGTAATTTAGCAGGATCCCTTCTTCATATGGCATCCAATGATATAGAAGAGTATACGGATGAATGTCTAGGGCCAGAATTCCAGAGCCAAGACTAAGTACACAAAAACATATATAAATTCTATCAAAAGCTCAGATGAGATCAATGACAAGATACTGTAGTAACTGCAGAGTCAAGAATATAGGTATTACAATAAAAGAAATTCATGTTACAATGAATAATGTCTTCAAAAATATCAGTAGCAGAACCCTGGAGTACTTAACATCTGAAACAGAGAGTGTACAAAGCCATTTGAAAAGTTTCAGAGAAACTCTGAAAAACTTATTTCCAAGCTGGTAATACAGCATGTTTTTGTTTTATTTCTTTTCATTTTTATTGAGTTTTTTGAGATAAAATCTCCCTATGTAGTTCAGGTTGACTTGGACTCACTATGTAGCCCTGACTGGCCTCAAACTAATGGCAATCCTCCTGCCTCAGCCTTCTGAGTGCTGGAATTACAAGTATGTGCCACCACACCTGGCTCAATAAATGCTTTCATAAGTGGTAAACCTTATGATTCATCTAACCTACTTGATTCTTCAAACTTTTTAAACATGGCCTATGATAGAATTGTGGAGAAGTATGAAATATAAATGATCTTTAAGAATGTGGGGTGAGACCCCCTGACACCATGGAGCACGTCATCTCCCCCTGGTGTCGGCAATCTCTCTGTGGAACATGTGGAGTGGGGGCATACATGTAGCTTAGGTTGGGGGTGGTACCTGAGGGGCATTAGGGATGCACAGGTAGCCCATAAGTATTCTTCTGGTGCCATAGGTAAATTCCTAGAGGTGGGGGGGATAGAGCTCCTTGGTTCCACCTGAGGCTTTAATGATTACAGTGTCCTGTCTGGGCCCAAACTCTTTCATATCCATCTTATGATTATTATTATGAAAAAGAGCAAATATGTCTTTCTTTACTGCTTCCTGCTGGAAGGGGGTGCTGTACTGGGGTCTAGGGGAGTCAATGGGATGACAGTTGGTGCCCATGTAAAAGCTGATGTGTTTTAGCCAGGACAACTTCACTGATGAACGCACGTATGTTAGACTGGAAAAACAAAGAGACAAGATATTATGAAGAGGCATGGCACTGTCATATTTAAGGACCCAGGTGAGGTAGAAAGAAAGGTGCCTTTGATTTTGATATGTCATTATATCAGGACTATGTTGAGGAAGAAACATTTCCACGGTAAGGCAGAATTCTGAAAAATAAATGTGGGGTTAGGAGAAGTGAAGTTATGAGAGGTGATTACTCCCCCATCTGAAAGGGTAAAAGTTAAGAGGGTAGGCAGGTAAGGCTTGTCTCTGGTATGCGTGACATTGGAGTCTTTAGGAAATACTGTTAAGAGTACTGTTGTAAAAAAGAAAAAGAAATTAGAAACCAAATTGGATAACAAAACATGACAGCCTGAGGCCTTGGTGAAATGGAGATTAGTAGGCAAAAGCATGATTAGATCTAGGGGTGGAAAGGCACAAATTAGCCTGAGTGATGTGAAACCAGGATGGCAGTCTAGCAACCTTGATCACTGTTGAGGTTGCCAAGAAAATCAGGTATGGGTCACTGTAACCCGGTTGTAGTCCTTGGAATGATTTGCTGTAGCAAGTATATCAGCAGTCTCCCTGGTTGTGTGAAAGGCTTTTATGTATCCTGAAAAAGTATAAACAAAGGTGAGAAGACAAAATTTACCTGTCAGTCTTGACCAGGGTTGTCTGAGAAATTGGTGAGTAAGAAAGCAAGGGGGTGGTCTAGCGATAACAGATGTAAGCTGTTGAGGCCTCAGTGTCTGGGTCAACCTGTATAAATACAAGGGAATAAAAAGCATTTTTAAGATTTAGGACTGTAGAGTGAGTGGTGGAGGGAAGATTTGGCACCACTCGGTGGACTGGGAAGAAGTATTCTGGGACCTGCATGAAATAGGCCCTGTTTTTAAATGGCATAGGTTGACCCTCATTATCTCCTAGAGATCAAGGACTTAACAGCCTGAAAATTCAAGAAGAACTCTGTATATACGGCCTCTATGTCTACAAATATAGAGAATGTCTTACCTGAGACTTTTAGTGGGACTTGGACTTTGAGTCAGACACTCACAAAGGGGGCCGTTGTTGGCCCTGAGCCCTGTCAGTCTTCAGCAGCAAGTTTAAGCAGATCTATCATTGATGAATCTGGCAGTGTTGGCATTTCCTGTGAGGGCCAGAAGTTAGGATGGCTTACCCACTCTCTGGTGGCTAGGACAGTCCAGTAGCCCTGGGGTAAGGTCTCAAAGGAACGCCAGGATGGGGCACTCTCTTGCCCAATGTCTTCTGCTGCATTTGAGGCATGGTCCATGGTGGGGCTCAGGCAGCTCCACCTTGTGTTAGTTTACCTGTCTCAGAACTCCAAGTGTCACTGTTATCTCTGTTGTTGAAAACATGAAAAGCCATATTAAGAAGGTCTCTGTGGAGTTGAAGGTCAAGTTTTGCCTTTTTGTTTGGGATTTGGTATACAGTAGAAGGTATCTATAGAATTAAGTATGCAGGACTCAAATATAATTAACAGGGTATTTATAACAGGTCCAGAGAACTTTAGGAACTGACATGTCATTTATGTCATATATAAGTATCCCTTTATGTTGTTAAAATGTCTAATGCCATCTGATTTTTGGAGGATGGCCTGTTTAATTAATTTTTACCTTTTATTTAGGAGAGAAATCAGCTATGACGATAGTTAATATCAGTTGAATGTAGTTAATTATGGCTCGGTGGAGGGCTGAGCCAGGACAGGCAGACAGGCTGGGAAAGGCTTAAGTTTGGCTTCTGCCACAGTGTTGGTCTTGTTGTTTTGCATGTATCATATAACCCTTGTCTTGGAAAAGAGCTAGTGGTTCCCAGCAAAAGGAATTTATAATTATTTTTTAATTTTAGTTGTTAAACAGGAGATCGGTGACAGTACAGTATAATATAGGCAGTAAGCTTAACATAGAACATTACTGGTGGTTTAAAGCAAAAGGAATTTATAAATAAATCTTAATTTTAGCTGTTAAACATTTAGGAGATTACTGAAGGCTTTAATTGATAAACAAGGCTGGCAAAATTACCAGGTGGTCACTTCCCCATTTATCAGCCAAAGTCTTGTCTATTGTTGGCTTATTTAACCTCGATTAAATGGTTTGAGAATGTAAAAAATAGCATCTCTGAGCCGAGCTGCTGAGCTGCTGTTTATCTGTGTTTGTGGTCCGGCGCGCAGGCAGAGCACGCCCAGCGTTGGGGTGGGGCATGCAGAGTGAAGGCAGGGCAAGCACCGGGACATAGCACATGGGGCAGGGCTGGAACTGCCCCCAGAAATGCACACAAGGCGGAGGAGCAGTGGCGGTGGTGGCAGGAGCCTGGGTGCATGGGGAGGTGGAGTTGGGAGGCGGAGCTGGGATGCGGTGTGCAGGGACCCTGCACACTGGGACCCTGCGTGGGGGCTGAGGAACCACGTGAAGCTGGGCTGCTGTGGAGATGAGGCGGGTAGCTGGACCCGCACAGAGCTGAGCCACCACGTGGAGCCAGAACTGCTCACAGGGTACGCGGATTAGGACGAGGCATTAGAGCCAGCCCTGTGCGGACCTGGAGCACGGCATGAGAACTGAGATACCACGTAGAATTGCAGTGCAGCGTGAAAGCTTAAAGCAGCCCATGCATATCTCTCAACACTGGGTGCACCTCCCATCTCGGCCAGGAATGGGTTGGCGTGGAATGGGTCAGCACGCATGGCGGAGGGGAGATGAAGCAGGGAGGAAAGGAGATGGTGAGAAAGCTCCGAAAGGCTGCAAAGAAAGACACTATTATCTCTTTAAGTGTGGGGAAGGGGAGGGATCCTAGAAGAGTGGGAAAGGACACACATTCTCAAAACAAAGGTTTAAAGATAGAGAGTTTTGTAAACTTGTCATCAGTGCAATAAGCCATAGATAGCTATGGTTTTTTGCGGGGGGACAGGAAGTGGTCCCCAGGATAAAATCTGGTGTGGGGTCTGGCCCATGGAGTTACAGCCAGATGAGGCAATGGACCATGGTCTACTAAGTTTAAGTCGTCACTCTTTACTTGTTTTGAACCAATCGGTAATTTGGTTCCAAAGCTCATAATAATTGGCTGTCACCAATATAAATACGAGTGGATTTTTTTTCTGTGGAGTTAGTAATGGCTCTGCCCATGAGAACTTAAAAAGCTCTGAAGAACATGAGATTTTTCCATCGGGGACATAGGCTGGCCCAGAAAAACTCTGCCTTGGGCTATCTAAGGACATGAGAGCATCATGCAAACCCACGGAAAGGGGGAGAAAACCCGCCTGAGGCCTGGTCCAGGGGCAATCTCCGGGGGTTGCTCACCTGTTGTAAATTGGTCAGTGTTGTTTGCAAACAAGCCGGAACAAGTTGATAGCTCCTGAGTGTAGAAGTGAGGAATTAATGCAGGATGTAGTCTGGTCCTGGCCTGAAGGGCAGGGGACTCAAACTGGGAGGAGGGCCCCAGGAGTCTCTCCTTTGCCATTCCTGGTCAGGGAACCATATGATAGAATTGTGAGGGATGGTGGTTGAAAAGATAAGAAATATGAAATATAAAAGATCTTTATTTTAAGAATGCAGGGAGAGACCCCCCAAACCCCTGGGGTGTGGCATCTCCCCCCAGGGTCAGCCATCTCTGCTTGGAACACGTGGAGTGGGGGCATACATTTAGCTTAGGTTGAGGATGGTGCCTGAGGCGCATTAGGGATGCACAGGTAGCCCATTGGTATTCTTTTGGCGCTAGAGGTAAATTCCTAGGGGTGGAGAAGATAGAGCCATAGGTAAATTCCTAGGGGTTGGGGAGATGGAGCTCCTTGGTTCTGCCTGAGGTTTTACTGGCTACAGTGTCCTGTCTGGGCCAAAACTCTTTCAGCGTACAAGTTATATTTTGAAATATTTTTAATAGAAATATTAAAATACCTTTATCTGAAAACATTAATGGATAATTGTATAAATTATCAATCTCTCTTAAAATCCAACATTGGATTTTGAATGAGACTGTACATTTTTATGTTTTTGTGAAATGTGGGGTATTCATGATATCTCATCAAAGGTTTCTCATCTTTGTAGTTACTATCAATTAAAAACTTATGCTTTACAATATGATTACATAACTTTTTAATTTTAAAGAGAAAAATTAGAAAAATCCAGAAGCAAACAATCAAAAAGCAGCAACAACAAAAACAAAATGACAGCAACAATAATAAAACAATAGTGATATAGGATTTCAGAACAAGATAGGAATTTAACAATGGTTGTTCTATTGCATATTGATATCCCAACCCTTCTTAAAAGAATTATATATATACTGGTACATTTTTCTCACATTTTAGCTTCAAGACACTATGGTGCAAGACAATGTATCAACAATATTTGGCAGCAAATATTTTATGTATATAAAAATTTAGTCACAATTGGAAAGAAATAGTAATAAAATATATTACTCTGTACATTATTTTCTTAAATTCTTTAACAGATTGTGAGAAATTCACTAATATACAGTACATAAGAGGTAATTGCACCTACATTTCAAGAAACAAGAGTGAATTCTTGGAGAAGTTATACACAACCTAAAACATGAAACTGGAAAAATGTATAAGTTATTCTGTCAAAGTAGATATAAAATGAGATAATAAGGTTCTTCTCATTGTCAGGGAGATGTTTTGCCAATGTTACAGTGTATGGTTAAAAGAGAGAGAGAGAGAGACAGAGACAGAGATCTCACTAATGTCTTCTAAATAATTAACATCTGTTTCTTTGTCTAAACAGAGAACCTGGAGGTAGAATTTGATCCAAAGAAGACAAAATGCTTTAATACATAGGCCCATTCATGGCCAGAGCCTTTTCATCCTTTCTTTTCATCATTTTTGAGTGTTTTCTTTGCTGCTTGGCTCAGGGTTACATCCTTGTTTCACTTCACAGGAAGAGGTAAAAGCAAGACTTTCAGATTAACTGGCTTCTCTTTAAACTACAGGTACTGAAAATGAAGTGGAAACTGCATACAATAGTTTTGTGTGTATTTGATGTTTTATTTAATGAAGACAAATCATATGAAAGAACAGTTAGCAATGTGCATTTTAAAAACATGCAATGATGTCTCTAGGGAATCTATAAAAGTGACTGTGTCTGTTTTTTTTTTTTTTTTTTTTTTTTTATCTTTGACAAATTTTTCCCTCAAAGAAGGCTAAAAAAAAATCTAAGAATCCTTTAAAGCTGTATATTTTCTGCTTTAAAGTTTTCTTTCTAATCACAGCACTTGATAAATATCTCCTGTGAATATCTGTGCTCTAAGAAACAGAACTGTTATTTTTATGTAATATCTTATGATTTATCTTCTATTTTAAGATTTCAAGTAGAAAGAAATATAGTCAATTTTAGATTCTAAAAGTAATTAATATATATAATATACAAAAGTTTAATATTGTTTAGGCAACAGTTACAATTATTAACTGAATTCAACCATATAAACTGTGAGTTGTACAGTGATGAATCTAATTTTGTTGATGTTTGATGAATAGAGACAAGAAGTTATTGTTTGTCAAGAAGTATTAAATTTGAAATTATAGTGAAAATCAATGCATGGATCTTACAAAAATGTCAATCATTTAACTCACTATCTCTGTTTACTAGTGAACCTCAAATTTATGTATATGTTTAGCCTTTTGAATAATGTGTTGTGTGGATAACATGGAAGGGTATAACATGATCTGAAGGGCTGTCCATCCCATGCAAAAGACACATTTCCCTGCTCCCAACTGTCATAATTTGTTTCCCAACATAGCTAGCCTCCAGTTCTTCATGATCATTTATTAATGTGTTTGTTCTCCAGGAACTATAATATTGTTCTACTAATTTCTCTCCCATGTACATAATTTGGACAAAGTTTTCTAAAAGGCTCTGTGAGTTTTGTCTTATTTTTCTTAATGTTCCTTATTCAAAGTGACCTTGTCTTTATTGTAATTCAGGCCACTGAGAACAAAAGTATCTCAAATTGCCTTGTGTCAGCAACTGGAACTAAAATTATATGGTATAGAATGAGCTAAGTGGTCACTTTGCTATTTGTCCTTGGTCCTAAAAATCTTGATAGTTATGGAATGCCCCATTATTATTGAGCTATTTCCCTTTCTGCTAGTCAATAGTAGGAATTCAACAAGTGATATTCAAAGAAGTCTATATTCCTTAGTGCATTTAGTAATGTAATAGAGATAATCCCCTTATCTATTTGCATTCTCTAAGCATTTAGTTTCTTTCTAAAACTAAAAGCAAATAACATTGCTAACAGCATTTAATTCAGAAGTGAAGAATCTGATTTTGGGAAAGTACACAACATGGTAAAGTGGGTTGTTGGATTTCAATGCAGCCAATATTTTTTTTTTTTTTTAGCGGTACCAGGGATCAAACTTGCAAGGCAGGTGCTTATGCCGCTGAGCTAAATCCCCAGCCCCAATGCAGCCAATATTTATCGAATGTACATCACTGAATATCCATTTATTAAATGATTTCTTCTGCAGCACTAAAAGAGGAAACAAATATAAATTAATTTAACACAAGTCATTTATCTAAACACATACCTTACTTTTAGCCATATGAGAAGATTTATTAATTTTGAGGTATTCTGTGTTCATACTTTTAGAGATTCCTCCTGTTTCAGGTTAGATCACTTTTGCAGAGTTTTCATTCCCTGAATGTGACTGAATAAAAGATGAACAATAAAAAGAAAATTTGCCCTCTTGGATAGACATTTTTCCTAAGATATTTAGTTGTTTTGTCTTCCAGTGTACTGACATTTCAAGTTTAGAAGGCTAAATCTGCAGCTAATTAAAGGTTTAATACATGCTCATTTAGAACAAAGTCTTCACTCACTTGTAAGTTTTAGTAAAACATCAGATCACATGAAATTATCTGAGTTCTCATAGTTATTTTCTAGAAACATGTTTGAGCTTGACAGGGAATTTCAAGGCAAACCCTTGATGGGTTTAGAAAGCTAATCAATATGTAAGGGGCTTTGCATACGAAGCTAAGATCAAATGCTGTTAATTTTGAGTTCCTGCCATATAAAGTGCATATGCCCCTGACTTATGCAAGGGAATAATGAAGCAGATTTTAGAGAATATGAGATCATGATTGATGCATCAAAGTAGCAGAGCAGAATAAGGAGACTGGTCCCAGCTTTAATTACTGCACAGAAACAGCTGTTCTCCCATTACAGGGCCTGCGTGTCACTGCCACCATCTCTGTCCTGGCCCCATAGGAACAGAACGTCTCTTGCTGACGGAGCACAGCTGTTTGGAAGACCTCTGATCCCTAATGAAACCAGTAGCTGCCGGCTGCTGTAGAACTCCGGTACCTGGCAGGCTGCCCTGGCTCACTCAAAGAGGGGAACGGTCACACTTATTTTATTGCAAATCTATAAGCATGTCTCTCCCAGTAATTTTGCAGCTGAAGAATGCCCTTTCAGGAGTCACTTCACAATTGCTTAGATTACTGGGCAGGCAGAATGAAAACCATCTGGGTGGTCAGTTTCTAAACGATTCCACTTTATGCAGCAGGAACTTTCTTTTTTTGCCCCGACATAACAAAAGATAAAGCACAGACAAAAACAACTTCTTCTAAGAAATACAATTATTTAAAAAATACAGTATTTTGTTGTAATATTTGAATATGAGTGGTCTTTCCTAGGAAATATGTTAGCCATAGATAGACATAGATAGATATAGATAGACATAGACAAATGAAGCTACTAATACTTACAAATGTGTATAAACACAATCTCAGAAATAGTTGAAAACAGAAACAAGAAAGTGAGATAGTGTTTGAAAGGCATATGACAAGTAAAGAATTTGGTTTGACTTCTATATGCAAACTGTGAGTCTGCATATTATAAAAACCTCCAGCATACATTTGTGTACATGGCATGAAAAAGACTGTACAGAAGCTGTGGTCTTCTATAGGTCCTTTCACAGCAGCTGCAGGTCATTTCCCTAAATTTTGCATCCACTCTGGTTTTGTGATTTGCTCTGACAGAATACGGTCAAGTTAACATGACAAGTACTCCAAGGAGAGTCCCGGGGATGCCTGGACAGGACACGCAATCAGCTCAGCCAGAGCACTGGACTTCCTTGGATTTTCCTCTGCCCCATTAATTTTTCCACTACTCTCAATCTCAGTTTCCACAAATTCTAAGGACATTGAGTTAGGCAGTCAGACAGGACTAAGCCCTGGAAGGATTCGGAAAGCCAACTGCCTTGCAACTGTTGGGGAGACAGACACCTCCGCGGTGGGCCAAACCTCAAGACAAAATAGCAAACAGATACACCCAAATCTTAAGATTGATATTCTAAATAGGTCTCTATCACTCTGATGAAGCCAGGAGTCAGCATCCCAAGCCTGTTCAAGAAGCATCACGGCTCTTTAAGGATGCCTGCTTGCTGTGTGACTGACTTCCTATTTGTCTTCGTTAGATCAGTTTTATCTGAGCTATTAATCTCATTGGTTGACCATAGTTCTGTCCCAACTGTGCTCGCCTGCCTTGTGAGTTCCCATTTTTCCCCACCTTGGACCCCTATCACCTCATAGTTTTACTCAATAAAAGTCCCTGGAAAAGACAGAGTCTTAGTCACCCCTCTTGGGACCCCTTCTGTCTCTCTCTGACAGAAGCTTTCTTTCTCTCAGTAAATATATTCTGTTCTTGATCTCTGTTGTTCCTAAAATTCATTCTTCGATTTTAGAGAACATGAATTCACATAGTAGGTTGGGATTTTTTTTTCCTATATCAGTTATGAGCAAAATGTAGCAAATAGTCTGCCAGAGAATAGCACAGTCTCTAGCCCAGCTATCAGTAAAGTCCTTCCTTTCAGCTGAAAATGCCTGAGACTGATCTTTCCAAGTCTGCATTTCCATCAGCATCTGGTTACCTGAGAGCTCTGACCAACTTCTAACATCAAGCTTAGCTTAGAGAATTCTAGGTTTTCTGTAACCAACATCTCCGAACTTCTCCAAACTTCTCCAAACTAGTTCCAAAGGCTTCTGATCAGGTGGTCACAGCAAAGACTGCATTTCTGGTACCAAATTCTGCCTTGATCACTTTTTTATCCCTAAGATAAATATCTGACACCACAATTTAAAGGGAAGATGTTTACTTTAGCTAACATTTTTATTCCATAAGACGCGGCCACCAAGACAGCATGGCATGGTATGGGCACAGCAAAGGAGATCAGGTCAGGTCACAGTATCCAGGAAGTAGAGAGGAAAAAAGAAGCCAGGCAGAGAGTTAGGACCTCTCAGGCGTCTGCTTCTTCCAACAGCCCCTCCACCTCCTAACAGCAGGCCAGCCATACTGTTCCCCTCCTCCAATTCCCTTCCGAAATCTCATGCTTAAGTGCATGAGGCTTTTGGGGGACTTCTAGCTATAAACCATAAGACATATGCAATTGAAAATTGACTTTTTCTACAAAGAGAATTTTTCATTTGATGGGGATTGTAGTGAATCTGTAATGTCTTTAGGGAACACTGTCATCTTAACAATGTGCAATCTTCCAACCCATGAACAACAAAAAAATGCCTTTCTAATTACTTATCCCACCATTAAAGTATTTTAATCATATTTTGTTTTGTCGGTGTGCAAGATATGCACTGCCTTAGCTAAATTTCTTTTTTTTTCTCTTTTTTCTTTCTTTCTTTCTTCTTCTTTCTTCTTTCTTTCTTCTTTCTTTCTTCTTTCTTTCTTTCTTTCTTTTTCTTTCTGAGGCAGAGTTTCACTGGGTAGTCCAGGCTAGCCTTGAACTCACTTTGTAATATAGACTGGCCTTGAACTCACAGGAATCGTCCTGCCTCAGCCTCCCAAGTGCTGGAAATAAAAGTGTGTGTTGCCATACCTGGTCAGCAAAATGTATTTCTAAAGATTTTATCTTAATCCCATTGTCTTGCATGTAGTACTGGAGAAAAATCTAAATCCTTGCACATGGTAAGCAAGCACTGTCTTTATCGTTTATTCTTTTGTGTTTTATACATTCAGTTATTTTCCAGTTTCCCTTTTATTGTTCAAAAACAGTAAACTTTTAAAGATCCTGCCAGAGGGATTCTAGAGGTAGCTCATAATTAGAAAAGTTTTTGCTTGTTTCATAAATAAAACAACGGATTCTTTTGCTTTCTGTGATTTTTTTATGTAAAATTTTCAAAAGCAAGAATTACACATGTATAATTTTTACTGATACAAATTGCTTAATATAATCATCAAGGATTCTTACATCTTTGGGCCATAATTAAGCTCTGTGGTTAATTTTGCAGACCACATTGCTTTTTGTGCTTCTTCTTCTTCTTTTTCTACAGTTTTCAACAAGC
This sequence comes from Cavia porcellus, assembly GCF_034190915.1. NCBI lineage: Eukaryota > Metazoa > Chordata > Mammalia > Rodentia > Caviidae > Cavia > Cavia porcellus. The sequence goes on along the minus strand of NW_026947494.1, from coordinate 78,741,183 downwards.
CTGAAAGACTCAGTTGCCTTTCTTTTTCCTTTGAGTGGTAACCACCTCAAACTTAGTACATTAGGGGTTCTTTCCTTTCCTGAAACACTCTGAAGTTTGTCCCTATTTATGATGACTCAGACAGGCAGCTAAAATTTCTTAAATCTTTAGTATATGTGAGAGAATTTTTTTCAGATCATTCTAATTCATAGATTGTAGGTGAGAAATGTAGAAACAGGGTCTCATCACTTGGAGGGAAAACTTTGAATTGGCTGCTAGGCCTCTTTCATGAAGAAAATGGTTAATGAAATATGTTTGTACTTATATTACTAGTGAGAGCAAATGAAACTGCATAAGAAAGTAAACATAAAACCTTGTAATATGCTCTTGCTTTTCCTGCTCTCCACTTTTTCCCTTTTTGCTCCAGTGATTAAGTGTCCATGTAGGAATAATCCCACTGGAGAGGTCTATAATCGCCTTACAAAAACCAAGCCTTTTGATCTTAGACATGGTTTTGTTCTAGAAGAGATTCTTTGTTTTAACTTTATTTTATCTTTCTTTCCATTTTTATCACTTTCAAATGTCACATTTTTCCTTTTGAAATTCCTTTACCTACCTCCAGTTTAAAGATTACTAAAAAATTAAAATTTTATATACATACGCACACACATATACGGACATCATTCAAAGACTTTAAAATTCTTTTCTTTTCCTTTTCTTTCCCTTTAAAAACCCCTTTGCAGTGTCTCCTGCTGTCTGCTATGTATAGGGCAATTCCTCCATGATAATGGTACCAGATTTTTGCATGAGTTTGAGAGAGAGTGTGGAGGTAAGGACAAATGCCAGGGAGTTATTCTACACTTGAGGTGAGAAGCAAAGAACTTCTGTAGCTACCCAAGACCACCAACAATATCCTAGGGTGACACTTCTGTGTCATCAACACTCAGTAGCTGTTGTTCACTGGGGAACATAGGTTTGAATATTTAGGAGCAAATAATGGTCCATAGTGCTTTTAAAAATATGAAATGAACCATTGGTAATTACTTTAAAAACTATCATTTAACTCTTTCCTGTATAAACACTGTGTTGTCAGTGATTATTCCTGAGTTTCCTATACTCTAAAATCTGCCTGTCTTTCTGTAAATAACCATTCTTGATTCTTCTGTTCACATCGTTTCTATCTGTATCTAGTTTATGTTCAAATTTCTATCTAGTTTCATTTTAGTTCAGAGATTTGTAGATTATTATTTTAATAAAACTGAGGTTATTTAAAAGCTGCTTTTCTGAAGCTTGGAAAAAGATTTGCTCAAAATAGCAAGTGCAATGGAAATTTTTGTTTGATTATAAACCGAGTATAATACAAAGTGCCCCTAACCATTATATGACTTGATAAACAGCAAACATAAAAGAATCTTTAGTACTTAAAAAGTTCAATACAGCTTCACTATGCTCATGCAGTCTCTTAGCAAATTCCAGAATAGACATAGTCATGATTGTGAATTTTCATCCCTTATCCTCAATGGCTCCAAGTTCAGCCAACATTTCTATAAGATAAGAGAATAGAGAACCACAGAATTTCTGAGCAGTCCATCTAAGTGACTTTTGATGAAATAGCAGGGGCCTCAATGACACTTTTCTTAGTGAGGATTTTGTTTTTAAATTATTCATTAATATAAACTATCAGGGAATTTAAAAAAGAACAAATAGTAGTTTCTGAATTCTTTCCAGGTCACGAGGCTCAGCATGAGAAAAAGGGTGCCTGGGTATCAGGTTATCAGGAATTCCTGCAAGCAGTCTCCAACCCCTATCCAGCAGCAAGAGCAAGAGGCAATACAAGGTATAGGCAGGGATCTGGGGTGACCACTTGTTCTTGGGGAACAAAGATAAGAGCTACCCAGAATCTTTGTATTTATCCATTGAGGAAAATGGTGAGGGGACTGCAGCTGGATTCTTAGACAAATGGCGAGATTGGTCAGACTTAAAACAAAGCAAACAAAGCATGCATGCTGAGGGGACTCAAACAAATAGCCAGAATTAGGTTATAATTAATTAGCAAGTACTCTGCTTTTTAGCCAATTCTGGGAAGGAATGTTCTTCTGGAGTCATGCAGGCATCAGTGGGAATGTTGTCTCATATCTTAGCCCCATGGTATCACAGCTGGTCTATTTGAGTTCATTGGTCATTGATAATAAAATACAGGAGTCCATTATGGACTGTCTGCTTGCCTCAGTCAAAAGCATTAAACTGAAAGCCAATTTAGGGAAGTTACCTCTGTATATCCTGCACTGCTTGTAAGTAAACACAGTCCCACTTGGTCTGTGGGAGAGCATGGAATGATAATCAGCCTGCGAATCCACTGCAACATTCTCCATCGCATAATCAGCAACATTTCCAGTTAAAGGCATTGCTGACACAGTTGACTTGATGTCTACCATGTTCACATCTCTTTGCTCTTGCTTTTTCTCCTAATTTCTCATTTTTCATGATTCAGTTGGGTATCTGGAGTAATTCTGTTTTGCGCCTTAGTTTGGTAATAATAGTTTTTTTATTTTGATTAATGTAATAGTAGGTTGAATTAATGTAAGACCACCTTCTACCTACATCACACCCTTTTATTATAACACATCTGTAAGGCAAACACAGTGAATATCCTCAACTTTTCCTTTTCCTACCTTATGATATTGCTCTCTTTCATTTCAGTTATCCATAGATTCCTACAATAAGACATTGCTATTATCTTTACATTATATTTACATTGTAATTTTACATCCATTAAAACTAAGAAAAATAAAATATCTGTACTTATTTCTTCCACACCCTTCCTTTCTTTCTATAGTTCCAAGTCTCTGATTTATATCATTCTTTTTCCTGTGGACTCACAGTATTTATTGTAAGACAAGTCTGCTGGTACAGAAATCATTCAGATACTGTTTTTCTGAAAAAATAAAACCCCTCTACTTCTGCTCCTTGATGGAATAATTTCACTGGATATTATCTCAAGATTGATGGTCTTGTTGTTTATCTTCACTCCATTCTGGTGATTTCTGATGATTTTATCATAATTCTCCTTGTTCCTGTTAAGTTACACATTTTCGAGTAAGCCAGTGTTTTTTCTGACTACATTCAAAAATATCTCTTTTCCATGATTTTCTTCAGTTTGACTACGATATACTGAGTTGCAAATTTATGAACTCTGTCTACCTGATGTTATCTGAAATTCTTGCATTATGCTTTGGTGTCTCATTAACTTTGGAAAATTCTTGGCCTTTGTTATTTTAAATATTTCTTTCTCTTTTGCATTTCTTTTTTGCCTTTTTCAATTACTGTATGCAACATCTTTTAAAAGGTCCCAAATTGTATAAACTATTCTAAATTTTTCAATTTAAGTATAATCTATGATATTTAGTAATTTCAAATTGTTGTAACCTTTTTTAAAGTGATATATTAACTCTTAAAACCATTTATTTAAATAGCTTTTAACTTAGAAATTTGGGTATTTATTAAGCTATGAGTAAAATAATATATATTTTTAAAAAGTGATTGAACAAATGCAGAATTTGTTTTCTGAATTCCAGTTAAATTCAGTTAAAACGTAGCACAAAGTTCAATGCAGTTACAGAAAATTTTTAAACATGCATATAATAAAGTTAAAACCATATTACTTAAAATTACTGACTCTGAATCCAAAGAGAAAGTCAAATAGAATTTGCTAATTATGTTTTACTACTATCAACACTACTTATTATTCATCCCTTTAATATACACTATCCACTGTAGATTCACATTATAGTGAGTTATGAGAGGGAAGTTGACATAATTAAATTTGAAGGTTGATGATTCAACAAATATTCATGTTTGAAATGTTAGATGTAAAGTAAATCCCCTTTCACTATGAAGAAAAATGATAATAGTCCATAAAAATCACAAATTCTTTGTACATTTAAATAATTTCACTTCATTTGCAAAGTTAGAAATTAATAGGAATTACACAAGGTTCTTTGATACTGTGTACATACTGGTCACCAGATATTACTTTTCAGGTGACTTATGACTGGCCTAATACATCCTCATTTTTGGGCTGCTCTGTTTTAGAAAGTGAAGATGGCAACATTAATATATTTACATTTATAATATTCTAAACAGAGAGAATCAGTTTTAGAAAAGCAGATGTAAATAGCTAAAAAGACTTAATTTGAGAATGAACAAATTACTTAGTTTTTTCTGTATATGCTTCATTTACACTGATTGTTTCTACTAACTTACAGGCCAACATCCTGAACACCACGACCTACTTTTGTAGCTTTTGGAAAACTTTAGGAGTGTGCTTATCACAGCCTTGATAAAGAGGTCTCAGTGGAATCTGGGCATTGCATTTTGAAAACTCAGGGGACACGCTCATCCCCATTACACCCCAAAAGGCATTATTGTGCTAAAGCATTAAAAAGTGTGTCCCAAGTCACACTATCTTTTCTCCAAGGTTTGATAATGACAGAGTTGACTTTGTAACCATTGTCCTCTTGACCTTGGCCTGGGATCTGATGTGACACAGGAGAAGCTCACATCACTAGTGTTGTATTCTAAGAAAAATAGCTTCGTTATATTTGTATTATAGCAAATTACCTGTAACATGGCCATACCATATATATTTTCCTTCTCCCTCTGGGTGACCTAATTGATATGTTAATCAATGCTCTCCTCTGTAAAGAATTGCAAAGTCTTACCTAATTGATATGTGAACCATTGTTGCCCTCTACAAATAACAGATGTAGTGCTAAAATAAGCTAACAGGGGTTGTTAATTACTGTTTGACTTCTCTATTCCCTGCTGAGGAAACCAGGATGTTTTCCTAATTTAAACTTGTTTGAAGGGTAACTTGCTTGTTTGCAGGAAAACTTGCTTGTTAGCACAACCCTTACCTGATCTTGTTCTCCCCCCCACAAAAAAGTAATCTCGCCATATTTCTGTTCTGTAATGCGCCTCCTCTTGCTCTGGATATGCCAGAAGGGTTAAGTTCCAAATCCTTGTAAAAATTTAAGTTTCAGCTTCTTGTAACATTTGACCCCTTCTCACATGTTAGCGCTAACAAGCTGTCCCGAGATGATTAACCGCCTCTCCCTTTCCACATGTTATTGCTAACAAGCTGTCCCAAAGTAATTAACTTTCTACCTTCCTCTCCGAATGTTATTGCAGATGTGCTATTCTGAGATAATGCTTATCTGTAGAATGGGAGTAACTTAAAAGGTGCCAGGCTCCTGATGTTATCAGAACCAAGTGGACAGCTTTTCAGTTTCCAGACTTGAGTCCACAGCTTAACAGCTCTGCGAGTTTTGTTTTCTCCTCCTCTCCCGTTTTTAAAATCCCTTTCTTCAGTCTCTGGGGGACACAGTCTCCAAATTGGCTACCTGGAGGCAGTGTCACCAGGCCTGGCCTAAAATAAAGCCTTTGCTCCCCAAATTTCAATCTCTTGCTTCCTTGGATTTTATTCCAGAGTCCAAGTTATAACAACTAGTCCTTTCTCAGTGTCTGAGTGAACACGAATCTAATTATCTTAAACTATGTCAGCGTAGCAGTCATTTTGCGGTCACTCATTGTTTCACTTTAAAAACAAAGATGTAGAGCACATTCTTTCCCTGTCATTATTGTTTGATTGTCTGTCCATTTTTTAATCTTGATTTTGTAATTTAAACAACTATTTATAGATAACAATATGTAATTTATCAACTACTCATGTCTTAGTTATTTTTTTGACTAGTCATTTCTTAGTTTTTTTTTTTTTTGCCTAGTCATTTCTTACTGTTTTTTTTTTTAAGTTCTGTATTATTTCTACACTTTTTTCTGTTTTGCTTTTTTTCTCTTAATAAAAAAATCTTTAGTGTTTTTGGAAACTTACAAAATAAGTTCATCCCTTCTCTGACATTAGACATCTTAGGACACAGAAGAGATCTCTCATCAACAGTTTCAGCTTTTCATCTTATCTCTAGAAACCATTTCCTTTTTCCTGATCGTCTTAGTAGCCTCTGGAAATATGTATAAATCTTACTGCCATCTGGGACACACCAGGTTTTGTGCATGAGATAACACTCCTGCTTGCCCATGATAATCTCCTCAATGACGTTCCTGTGCTTTGTACTTTGACTAGTTACATTGGCACAATGAGATATTATATTAAGCTTCAGGGAGGCAAGAATAACTTTTCCTGTTCTCAGTTACAAATTAAATTTAGTAGTTCTTCATTTTTAAATCGGAAGCTCCAGTTACAAAGTAGAATCCTGCTAAAACATTTAATGAACCTTATATAAGTCTTATTTCTTGGATACACATATAATAATAATAATAGGACATTGTTCTTGCAAAATTGAATATATATATATATATATAAACATAATATGGAACTGGAGAAAATGGGCTATATGTAGTCAAATTTGTTTATTCAAACATTTATTTTTCTCTTATTACTTAAGTGTCATAAGAAAGAATAAAAAGGAAGAATGCAAATGTTATTTTTACATTCATTTCTCATATGCAATGCTTCTCTTGTCCATTTTGCCTGGTTCCTTTTGAGTTTCATTTGATTAAAAATTGTCCTTTGCACGAAAAAATACAGACACTTAAGTCTAGAATTTCATTTGAGAAGTACTAAAAATTCTGGGAGATGAATTTTTATGAAGAAAAAGAAAGAGTTCACAAAATCTTTGTTTTGTTTGAGTGATCTGTTGTTTACATTCCTTCTAGCAAGCCTGTAGAAGTGCTGATATTGTAAATGTTTTAGTATCTTCTTTTGCCCCTCGGTGACAAAACAAACAAAACAAGATAAAGCCTTTTGATTCTCCTTTATCTCCTACTGATGCATCCACACACCCTGAAATTAATTTTTCATCCCTATAATTTACAGAATGATTCTTCCCACATCCACAGATTCTGCTCCCAAACTTTAATACCCTTGGATGTCACAATATTGAGTAAACAAATCTCTCACTCTTACACAACAACAGCATTTCAAGTAAACAAAATCATGTTAGGCAATATTATAGAATCAGACATTCAAGTAATTTATTTTGTCCAGGTTTATGCAGCAAGCTTGTTGGAAAGAGAATTAAGGGATAAGAAGGCTAAGTGGAGTCATGACATGTGGGATCACTGGATTGGCTAGATAAACTACCCAATGAACACTGCAACTATGTTCTTCCTATTCCTCTGGACCACTCCTGTACTTGTTTTGGTATTTATTTATCACTATCTACACTGTAGATCAGGGTAAACACATGGTACTAAACTTCAGCAACTTTTCCCAGGATTTACAAGTGTTTGTAATTCAAACTTCCACATATCTAATGATCTGAATGTCTCTGATTCTATAAATGAGGGGGATCTGCCCTTTTTCTGTTCTCAGTAGGTACAAAAACACAGAAAGCTTCCTCCTCTTAGCTCACATCTTGTGCTTGGAGATAGTTAACAGAGCAACTGTCTGACTCTCTTAGGTCCTTTGAAGTCATCCTAATTATTTTATCTTCTCCTTGAGTTTTACAAAAGTCATACTCATTTCTCATTTCCCTAACTCATAAATCATCTTCATTCTTTTGGTTTAGATGATTCCTTCCAATTCTATTTTTAAATGTCTAACAGTGTAGCCAGTAAAACTGTATTAAGATGAGAATCAGAGTTAAAAACGAGAAAGATGGACCCAGGGCACCAAATTCCATGTTGTGCTAAATAATTGTCTCTGTGTCATGAATTCTTCATTAGCTGAGTTTTCCGTTTCTCTTCATTTCCAATATTTTAGAAGGATACATGTTGCAAAACATTAAAAGATGGGTGACATGTATAAGGTAACACATATTAAACTGCACAAGAACATTATAGTCACTTATAGTAAATAAATTAAATTATCATATAACATATTCTAGATTTTCCACTTACATTTTCTTATCAAGGAAAAGCATAATTACATAAATTTACAGGAAAATTTTATATATTTTTCACACTGATACACACATATTAGACTGTATGTTTCTTAACTGTGCACAAGTAATGTGTTTGTCTATCATTTTGTTTATAATAACTTCAGTTTTTCTTTCATTCTTGTAGAGAATACTAACCACTACATTTAATATCAGTTAATCAACTTTTCTCCAGTCTCTCAAGCACATCTTTATACATTTTACATTTGGCAACTGTTGGCTCATTGAATTAAGGAAAGCTTCCAAATAATGACATAATCCTTAATTACAAATTCTATATATCATTTTCAAATATCAAACCAATCTAATAAACTTGTATGAGAATATTGCCTGTTTTGTAGCGGCACACATACTGTAATCAGTGCATCAAATTTGGCAAAATCCATCCGTGCCAAAGTAAACCAAGCTAATAGTAACTGTCTCTGAGGGACAATTTCACTATTTTGGTGTGTGTGGAATAGATTGTTGTAACCTCAAATGTCCATAATGCTAGTTGCCTGCCAGTTGTTCTTTTTATGAGAAAAAAGTGATATTCCGTGGTCAAATCAATTAATTCAGCTTACAACTCAGATCATCTCCAGATGGCTCGTCCTTGAGAACTAGCCATCAGACTGTAGTTTCAGCAGTGCTTGTGCACATGTCTGTGCACCTCTTTGAATACTAAAATGGTACCTGCATGCAAAGATTTAGTTTACTAAAATTAGGGTGCTTACTGAATCACCAAGCACATAATAGGATGAGCCTGGCTCTCCTTTGTTCCTCTGAGGCTACGGCAATGAAGGATCAGGGGCTCCTAGTACAGCTTGGTGCCTGGGCCTTAATTCATGCTAATCTGAGAGGTGGCTTTAGCTGCCATTGCTGGGGAACCCTGTGTGCTCTGTCAACGTGGTGGAAAACACACAGCACATTCCATCATTACTGTGAAAATGAGTTTTCACTTAATGATCTGAACATGCCTGAAAGACCACCGGGGTCTGTAAACTAAACTTGGGATCTTTTCCTTTAAAGGAACACAGAGATTTTAAAAATACAGAGAAAATAAGCTGGAGAAAAAAAAGAGAAATTATCTACTTCCAAATGTATCAGAAGAAATAATTTATAAACAAGTTCCCTGCAAATTCAAGGATGACATGGATGGGAATCATGTCATACTTTGTTCGTGTTTGCTCAGATTTAACAAATCCTAAGCTAGTAGTATCCCACTGTAAGAAGGCTGAGACTATCACTCAATTATTGAGGAATAATTATTTCTTCCAAAGATGTTGAAAATTTTTAAAAATAAAATCATAAAGATTTTAAGAAATAATACTTAACTAATATAAGACTTAGATTGCAAATATGAACTATGAGAATTTTCAAGCAAGAAAACATTTTAGACATGAGATTCTGGTAATTCTACACAACTTCCTTTACAACTGGTAAAATTAAAGTTCAATGAAGTTCTCACTTGAACATTTTGTAGTTTGTCAAAAGCAGTACTAAGTGATACTCTCTTCAATTTGTGGCTTTCACACCTCCTTCCACATTTGCTGGAGTGAAAATTGTTGCTTTCCCACAATATCGTTTAGTTGTATATTCACCTGATTATAACAGAAAACCCAATTACACTGGCTTAAAGCTACTAAGGTTGTTTCAAAGGCTCCATGATAGCAGTTTGACATCTTACTGGTAGACTGAATTTTCCTTTCTGGTCACAGGTTAATTGTCATAAGTGGGCAATCATGTATAACTTTTAGATAGAATTAATGAAAATAAGAAAATTTTAAAAATAGGAAGGAAACTGTTAAAGATCTATATTTCAGTTGAGAATTTTGCTGCAAGGAGCATGTGAGGGTCAGGCCAAGAATGTGGGCACAGTTTGATGGTGTGGGTCAGTCTCCAGTATGTCTGTCTCGTATTCAGCAACCGGCTCCTTCCCTACAGTGGACTGATTTACTCAAGGGAAGATGGCCAATTTCCTAAATCAATGCATTTAGGAAAACCATCAGATTGTGTCTGATGTTCCAAGGGTACTTTATTGCTTTGTCTCCAACTGATTCAGGGAGCAAGTTCAAAGCAAATCCATTTTCATAGGGATTAGAACTAACGGAGACATGTCTCCTATCTTTTGCCAATACATTTCAAGTAATTCTGAGCTTCCAGGAAAAATTTCCTTCTGCTCTGAACTTTACCATAAAAGATCATTATGGTTTGAATGTTAGGTGTCCCCCAAAGACACATGTGTTGCAGGCTTGGCCTATAGCTGATGGTGCTATTGAAGGAATGTGAAACCTTCAGGAAGTAGAGTCTACAGGGAGAAAGGTTATTTGGGGTATGCTCTTATAGGGTATATTGGGACCCTGGTCTTTTCCTTCTTTTTGCATCCTGACCACCAAGAAAGGAGCAATTTTGTCCAAACACATGTCCTTGTCTATCATATTTATCCTGGCACAGTTCCCCAGCCTCCAATGAGCCCAATCAACCATGCTGTGAAGACTATGGAACATGATCCAAAGTAGTTTTCCCATCATGTGCATGATTATTTCATATGCTCTGCCATAGTAATCAAAAGCTAACAAACACCTTCTCTTTTTCTCTTTATATATACCTAAGTCCATGAGTCAGCCTCAGGGTTGTGACAAACTACTGTATTTGTGCAAAGAAAGATCCAGGGCATATAGGTGGGAAGTGGGGCTGGAGCATTCTAAATCCCTGCTTTTGCATAGTTCTGCAAGAGTACTTTACAGTTTTATTATTTAATACATCTCTTTTATGCCTTAAGTCAATTTGGATTTTATATTACTTGTAGTTGAACAAAATTTACCTGGTTTATGGGCTGGCATAACTAGGAAAAAGAATGGATGTAAATAATTCACAGTTCTGTTCACACTATAAATGTTTTCTGAGAATCTACCACTACATAAAACATTGTTTAGATGGGTTAGGGAATTATCACAAGATACTAATATTTCTTTTTAGTGTTTTCTTTTAGTTTATAGATAAAAGTATACATTGATTATTAAACAAAATAGAAATACTATAGAAGTAAATAAACTGATTTTAAAGACAATAAAGTTAAGGAACAAGAATTTTGTCAGAAAAGAATTATACATTTTTAATATCTGAGAATAATTGTGCCCAAAATAGATGGAGGAAAAATACACGTACTAAGTAGATAAATTAACATATGAAAAGGCATGTTGGGACAATACATGTAACGTATTTCTGCCACGGCCATTATTCAGGTATACATGAGAAAAAGACAGTGCAAATTTATACCTAGAAACTACAGCTCAATTTATCCTTTGTAGGATATTGAAGGTTGATCTAAGAAATACAAAAAGCATTTAGGAAATAAAAAAAGATCGAGGAGTAACCCTGGGAGTTTTCAAATAAAAGAGAGACATTATCAGACTTGTTTTAATATGCTATTTTGACAGTGATGAACAGGAGAGGCTGGACAGGACAAATTTAAGGTAATAGTGCAGTATTTTGTGTGAAATTAAAGTGATTATCAGAAAAGCAGACAGATTCTCAACTCTTAGGCCTTTGTCTTTGACAATTCTGTAGCCACAAAAACAGAAGAAGTCTGGCAGGGTATACACACAGCTGTCATAGGACTTGTAGGTTAGGGTTTTGTGTGTGTGTGTGTGTGTGTGTGTGTGTGTGTGTGTGTGAACTACAAGTAATAAAACGAACTTTCATTAACTCAGGTTAATTGAATAGAAATTCTGAGTATTTTGGAAAATTAAATGAATTACTACAAACCAGTATTAGCAGAGACAGGGACATAAGCACCTGTAGATTAGAAAGTGCTATTGTCAGCCATGTTCAGCCATGTGAGGAAGAAGCCTGTATTTCTTTTACTCTAATCATTCTCTTCTCAAGATTCAAATTCTTTTGCTATGTGACATACAATCCCATTTTTCTATTTTTGCTGCTGTGGACTGAGCTTTTAAGATCTTATGCGCATCCATCCCTACTAGGGAACCAGGAGCACATTACCACGAGAGGATGAACTCCTCAAAGTGCTGCTATCAAGAAGCATGGGAGAGAGGCTACGGGGAGAAACACAGAGGTCAGATGAAAGCCTTACATACAGGACATTCAAAAAGTAAAACATGTGGGGAAGGGATAGTTTCTTAGTTACTTTTCTGTCATTCCTGGGACAAAATATCTGACACTCAAAGATAAAGGGGGAAGGCTTTCTTTAACTCAGAATTTGAAGAGATTTCAGTCCACAGTCTGCTGGCTGCAAGGCAGATGGCACACGGCAAAGGGGTAACTGTTCATGGTTGCAGAAGATTCCAAACACAGCAGGTGGAGAGGGAAGAAACGGAGAGAGAAAGAGACAGACAGACAGAGGGGCGGGGGGGGGGGGAGCGCCCTTATATCCTTGTATTGTAGTCTGGCTATCGGCCTTAGGGCAGGTGTAGCACTCACCCCCTACCACTGGGGTTGGTATCTCAGAATGTGATGCAATTTGGACACATGGTTATCACAGAGTTGACCAATTTAAAATGAGTTCATCCGTACGGATGTTAAATCAGTTAATCAATCTCTAAATTCAGCTGCCTCTGAAAAGTCCATTCCCCCCTGACTGCATGAGGCTTTAGGGGACATACAGACACAAACAATAACAGATAGATTTATTTTCACTTCAGAGATTACAAAATTTTATTGTGATCTCAACTCAAAGTAATCTGAGACAACAGATAATATTAAAATACCATCCAGTAGTACCTTGTTGGTAAGAAAAGTGAAAAAAGGATAAATTAAAAAAAAAAACAATTTAATCTGACTTTTCTAAAGACAAAGTGTTATACCAAAAAAGAAAATCTAACTCCTTTTTAAGTACTCTTTTTATGATTAAAATAGTATTCTTTAAATATAAACTTATATTCTAATATAAGTAACAGTGTCAATTTCCATGTTTCAAAGATTGCGTTACTTAACAGGAATTTTAGAATAATATAAGTCTAATAGTCATTTCTGGAATAATCAGATACTAAATATATATATATATATATATATATATATATATATGGAAATTTTTGAAAGAACATATGTAGCATTTTAAAGATTAAATTTACGTAGCATTTTAAAGAGATTGGAAGACACTTCAGGGTTTCCATTTCATTTCAGCAAAAATATATTCATGCAACATCATGATATTGTATTTATTTGTGTTTATAAGAAACATTGAAAGCAACATTCTAGAATTTCTTGACTTGTGCATCATGTTCTTTATATTCAGTGTAAACTGATTATGTAATTTGGAGATCTATAATACAAAGGATATTAACAGCAATTGCAATCTGTGTAAATTATGATTTTCAATTAAAAATATTAATAGTGCCAAATCACAAAGTAGTTTATACATGGTTATCATAAAGTTAACTAATTTAAAATGAGGTTAACAGTGTAGATGTTAAATCAGTAAGAAGAATGTTGTCTTAAAAAGAGAATTTCAGACATAAAGGCAGGCACAAAGGTAAGAGCAACATAAAGACCCATGTGAAGATTCTCACATGAAAATAGGGAGGTAGTGATGTTCCACAATCAAAGAATTCCAAAAGCTACCATTGAAACCAGGAACCAGAAACACCAAAGGAGGGTGCCCTGAGCCAGATGCACCGGAGTCACCATACTTGTAATCCCTGTACTATGAGTCGCTGAGACAGGATCAAGTGTTTGAGCCTAAAGTGGGAAATTTTTTAAAAATAGAATTGGAAGGAGGCTGGGGATGTCACTCATTGTGAGAACCCTGGATTCAATACCCTGCAGCAAAAAAACAACCAACCAACCCAAATTATCTGACAAATTTCAAATTGAGGATGGTCCTGACCCCATGTTGATTTTAGATTTCTACATCCAGAGTAAAAAGATTAAAGCACTGGTTTGTTTTTTTTTTTTTTAAAGCCACCCAATTTGTTAACAGATGCCTAACAAACTAATGCATAGTGTATTGGAGAATTTTGTTTTGTTTTGTTTTGTCTTTAATTAATTTTGTGAGTAAACTTTTAATATACACAATGACCACTGTCAGGGACCACAGATTATAAATTAAATGCGGGAGACCAAGGCCTTGTTTCACCCTTTGACCTAAGTTGGAAGGCAGAAAGTCTGCTTTTCTCTGTCATAGCGTAAGCCTCACTGGTTCCATGATGCTGTGACAACCCAGGGCAAGATTACACCAGATGAGATATGCTGGTTCCTTGAGAGCTAAGTAATAATAAGGAAAGGGATGCCTCCTGAGGAAGGACAAACTTCCTGGTTAACCTGCTGTGTCTCTCCACTGTCTTCATCAACATAATGGCCTCGCCAGCACGGAGTCCTCGGATAATCCCTTCAGCTGAGTACATGCTGCGATTCTTGCTTCCTGTGGCCTTCTGCTTCCCATGTACAACTGATCCACCCAGTTGTCCGTGCACCACCATTTTGTCTCTGGTCTTTCTTTTGCTTACACGTTAACACCTGATAGGAGATTGGTGCCTACTGTGGAGTCCCTACTAGATCACATTCGTCATGGGGTTTTGTACTTGTACATAATATATCTTGCTTTCTCCTTTTCCCCATTCTCCTCTTGTCCCTTCTCCCCTCTCCATTTACATTTTTTTCCCATTTTTCTCTTCTATTCATTTTTTAATTTTCCCTTTCTTCCCTTCTACTCCCCCCTACTCTCCCCCTTATTTCCCTTCTCATTTGAACTTTTTTACCTACTTCTCAAAGTCTATCATACATCTTGTCTTTATTTACCCTTTTGGTTTCTCACAGAAAAAAAGAAACAGTGTAAATTTAAATATGTGTGTGCAATTTGTTTCATGTCAAACTATGTTCTCAGGGGCTGAGGATTTAGCTCAGCAGCATAAGCGCCTGCCTTGCAAGTGTGTGGTCCCGAGTTCGATCCCTGGTACCAATAAAAATGAAAAAGACAAAAAAAAATTATGTTCTCAAGGTGCATCGATTTGGAAACAGTATTGCCATGTAGTAGCCAGTCTCATAAAGGAACAAAACTAGTTGATTCGCTACACTCCACAGTTGTCTCCTATCTAGTACCTGGTGATTGTAGCTTACTTTGTAAACCCTGACCCTGTTTGTCACCTTATTGCATAGCAACAAGCAATCTCAGATTATAAACAGTCACTCTTCCTATAATCCCACAGTTTGAAAATCAGCTGAAATTTTCTGGGTTCATCTGAGTTCAGCTACCTTCTGTTTCATAATGCTATGTGATGCAGGGATAAGATTCAAAATTCCAACTCAACTGGTTGATCCTGAATCTATATTTCCTCCAATATACAAAATACACTCAATCTTTTCACCAAGATAACCCAAGGCACTTTGGATACCAAATTCAAAGCAAAACTACTGCACCTATGTTTTGTTCACACCTGGCTTCCATTGACCCAAGTAACCAGAATATACTGCCTACCTGCCACAGCCTAATAATACAGGAAATCATAACCCTAATCAACAGTCTCAATCAAATCAGCAAAGAGTAAGAAAGGTAAAGGGCTTCTCTTATGTACAGCTATTCAAAATTATAACTGCAAATATGTTATAAGGTCCTATTTTTATGTGGATAAGAAATGTGTCTTTATGAAATACTGATTTTCCTAGTGATTCCAGCTCCACTGAACTCCTCAACTACTTTTTCACCCCATGTGAGGTCCTTTTGGTTTTGCATTTGCTTCTTACCTGTGTTGTAGCAGGATGTGAAAGTGGGACATTTTAATTCTCCATATAAAAATATCTTTAAGTACTAACTTAATTCAATGTTGCTTAATTTTTATGTAAAATAATTTTTCTATAGTTTAATTTTTAAATATACACAAAAAACTCTCCAAAAAAGATAATTAGGCATTTTGTTTATTCTTAATTCTTTGTTCATCTTTCAATGTATGTCTTTTTAAAGTTAAAAGCACATCTTTTGATGACAAATGCTGGTAAGGCAGTGAAAAAAAAGGAAAACTTTCCCATTGTTTGTGGGTTGTAAACTGATAAAACTACTATGGAAATCAGTATAGAGGTTTCTCAGAAGATGAAAATACAGAAATTCCATTTGACCCAGGATATCCCTTTCTGTGTAACTGCCTAAAAGAGTTATGAAAGATACAATACCACAGTGATGTATGCTTGTCCATCTTTATAGCACTGCAATTCATCATAACTAAATCTAGAACACAACCTATGTGTCCATCAATAGACAAATGGATTTTAAAATGTGGTATTTTTAAACAACAGAGCACCACTGTGCATATGGAAATTAAATAGTACTCTCAACACCCAGTGGGTCACAGATGAAATAAAAGAAGAAATTAGACATTTCTACCATTAAACAATAATGACAATACAACATACTGTAACTTTTGGGACACAATGAAGGTAGTTCAATGAGGGAAATTTGTAGCAGTGAATATCCATACTATGAAAACACAGTGAGCTCAAAATAATAACTCAATGTTGAACATCAAGCTTCTAGAAAAAGAAAAGCAGCCCATGCCAAATCTCAAATGAGGGAGGAAATTATAAAGATCAGAGCCAAAATTAATGCAAAAAACCTACACAATCAATCAATGAATCATCAACTTGGCTCTTTGAAAGTTTAAATAAAATCAACAAACATTTAGCCAATCATACTTTAAACAATACACAAATGCATGCAATTGGGAAGGCAAAGGGTGAAATCACTATGAAACCTACAGAAATCAAGAAGATCATCGATACCTACTTTGAGAATTTGTATTCCTTTTTTTAAAAAAAATTTAATGCATTATTTTTTTGATGCTGGGAATTGAAATCAGGATCTTGCGCTAGTCAGCCATTACTCCAGTTCAATGCTCAACAATTTCCTCAGTTCAAGAACAGGTACTCTAATAAGGTAGGAAATGCAGAAGAAATGGGCAGATTCCTAGATACAAACGACCAAAGCTGAATCAAGAATATATAAAAATCCTAAGTAAACTAGTATTGACTAGTGAAATAAAAGATGCAATTAAAAACCTACCAACAAAGAAAAGCTCAGGTCCTGATGGATTCCCTGCTGAATTCTATAAGAAATTCAGAGAAGACCTAGTACCACTACTCTTAAACTCTTTAATGAAATTGAAAAGGAAGCTATATTCCCAAATTCTTTCCTGTAAGCAAATTACATACTTGGAAGGAAGTAGCAAACCAGTTTAGAGCAAGGTTAGGGGAAAAGTAAAATAGCATAAATCCACCTAGACATTTACAGACTTTTTAAGGGTTATTAACAGGGATAAACTGCTGTTTCCTGTCCCCTCACCACTTCTGGCAACCTTGCGTAAGGTTGGAAAGGGGAGGGAAGAGCACAGAGATCCACTGAGCCTGGAGTTTGACCCAGACAAAGGAAGTGGGAGAAACAATGTTCCTTGTTTCAGCTGTCCTCCAAACACAGATCCTTCAACTTCAACACACCACTGATTCCAACTACAAAACAGAAAAGGAGGTGATATGGGGAGTGATTGAAGCTGGAAATCAATTGCACATGCAGAGCCAAAGAAAGCCCTGATAACACAAGAGCCTGGAGCAAGTCAATAAACACCTCTTCCAGCTCCAAGTAAACAAACTCTTACACCTCTGAGAAGATGAGGTGCTCACACAAGCCATACAAAGTTGCAAAACAGAAACTAACATCAGCTTTCTAACTGCATGAATAAATATACTGTGGTGACAGGGCAGTTCCTTTGTTCCCGTCAGAAGAGAGGGCTCCACTTGAACTCAGCTTGCAGCTCTTCTCTATTTTCTCAACCTGTCATGATCCTTCTCCCTGGAACTTTGAGAGTTGTATTGAATGCAGCAGATAAGTTCTGACCTCAGGCAGGTCTACATTCATAGCTAGAAATCTGTGTGGGGTATTAGTATCACTATAAATTTATCTTGGAGAATAATTTCCATAAACATACCATCTTCACATAATGGCAACAATTAAAAAGATAAAAGAATATCAATCCTTGTTTTGCAATTATAATGCATGTTTTGAATTATATATCTATAAAACAAACATGGAAAGGGTGATATTCTTACAAAATTTACTTTTCCTTATTGTGAGGTCTTTATTTTCAGTGTAGGCATCTGTAATGTGGGCAAATAGAGTGTTTAAGAGACATAAACACACACTCATATTCATTGTTAAGAAATTTCTAGATTCTATATTTTATTGCTTAATATTAAGCAAGATGAACACACTGGTGTACTTTTTCATAAATTATAGGGTGATTAATTTGTGAACTAAAATTCATTTTTAAAAATTGTAAAGTTGAAATGCACCTTTGAAGCATCAGGGAATACTACTGTATCCTACCAGTAAACATGTCAGCAAATGCAAAACAGAGATATACCATACCCAAAGTTCTGTGCTAAAACTAACAGATTCTCACTTATCTGAGTTTTCATTCAACTTTACAGTAGTTAAAAAATTTAAGTAAGTTCTCCAAACTTGTAGGCAGTTTGTGTATCAGTCACTTATCTATTGTTGAAACAAAATACCTGATACTCAGAAGTAGAAAGAGAAGTTTAATTTGCTGGCAATTTTAGTAGATTTGGCTTCTAATTGGCTAGTTCCAAGTTAGCAGTGGAATGGTATAAGAGCATACATAACAAGGACAACTTGTGCATCCATGACAACCAGGAAGCCAAATGAGAAGAGGTGGAGAGGAGCTAGAAACAAGAATGTATCCTTCTAGTTCAGATCACCAGCAACTCATCCCACCAACCGAGCCCTGCCTCCTCACAGTGGCTAAGACCATTGCTGAGTAGAGTGCTCCCATGATCCAACTACCTTCCAAGAACATGAAACTCTTGGAGGACATTGTACATCTAAACTACAAAAGAATTTTTAAAAATTGTTTAATAAAGTGGTAAAATAAATATTCACACTAATTATTTTTAGTATTTAATCTATTTCAACAAATAGGTATAATATTTTATAATCTTATTTTCTTTATACCTTCTACAGTTACCATAGTTATGGACTAAAGCATAAATTCTGTAGAGTCTGTTGTGTTTATATGCTTTAATATAATTCATGTAGGGGTTATTTGCTATAGAATTGATTTTCTAGCAGAACATGAAACTTCAAGAAACTGTACCAAATTTTAACACTAAAAATATTTACTTTCAATAAACATCCTAAATATAGCTGAAGAAATATAACCTGAAATAAAAGGGTTTATACATAATAATTACTAACACTTCAGTGCATAGATGTTTGCCTGTTAATTTAGTGGCAATGAGTTAATTTAAAGATTCAGAAAAAATTACCTATGTAATATAATTAATTATTAAGCATACTTAATATGCAATGTTATCTATATATATTCCTATATGAAATCATATAGGAATAGATATAGAAATTTTCTCTTGTTCAAATGTGTTTTTGCAATTTATGGGAAATAAATTTATAAGACATTTAATAATTTTCATGGTGAAGAGAAGTTTTTTTCTGTTTCAGGAACAACATTGTATTAAACATTATGTGTATTCTTTTACAGAATGTATAGAAACTTTTTTGAGAATTTGCTACTGTTGTATTGTGATCAACAAAAATACAAAATAATTATTTCATTAACATTTTTAAAAAGACTGAAATCTATTGCATCTCAACAACAATAAGATAGAGTGTTGCATGTAGTTAGAGAGAAGGAAATAATTCTTCTTGAGGTAATCCTCTAGTTACAGCAAAGGTAGGGACAAATAAATTATTATATGTGCCATACAACATTCTTTTAAAGAAATATTTAATAAGTAGGTTCAATTTACTTAAAAAATCTGAATTGTAAGACTACATGCTGAACAGAATTATTTTAATCAAATATCACTATTCTCTTCTTTTAATTTCCACCATTTGTAAATGTATACAGTAACAGAACATGATTTAGTGACTTTATACAGTTTACTACCGTACTTACTCATAATTGAGTTGTGATCTAAACTAATGGAGGAATAAATTAAATATTGAGTACAAAGTACAATTATACATGTTTTATTGTGTACTTCACATAAAGAATACAAGAATTGGCTAAAATCATAAAGATCATTTCTTATGCTTCTTACCCCTTGATGAGATTAGGACCCTTATAATCTAATACCCTCTCTAAGAATATCTTAACTCAAGTTGACAATGAAGTTTAATTAGCACAGTATACTACAATTTTCTTTCACCTTTCTTTAATTACCTTTATAGAATATTTAATGTCAGTATAAAGAAAAACATAATATATGACATGCAATTCATCCATTTCTCCACTAAATTAGATAAAACTTTCTTACAGTAAATCAATTGCAGCATTGAATTACAAATTTAAAAATGCTTAGACACAGAAATATCTAATTTGGTTGACCTAATGATGTCACATCTTATTTAATATAATAATTCACTTGATTTAAAAGAAATGTTTTCAACTGAACTTAATTATATACTAATCATTGACATATACTTTACAGAAAACATAGCCAAGAATTTACTGATAAAATTATAACAAAATTAACTCAATTTTTATTTTCATCCAAGAGAGCAAACGCTCAATGCCAAACTTGCCTTAATTCCATAAATAGCTATAAAACTGAAAAAATATAACATGATTATTTGGGATATTATATTAGTAATTGCTAGATGGTTATTATCCCTGAAAGAAGGGAAATAAATAAGAGACATAAACCTGTGTAATTTATGGGAAATAAATTAATAAAAATGTTTAATAACTTTGTCTGCCTGGCGATAACATAGAACTTGCAACCAGATATCAATATGCTATCACGACTCCTCGGACCCAGGTAGAGCTAACTCTATGGTCTGTGATCTTTGCAACCTCAGGTCTTACTTGCACAGAGGCTTCACACTTGCTTTGTTTGTTGGTTGCTGGTATACTAGACTTCCTAATACTTTCAGCTTTGAAGTTGAGATTTATGACTGAAGTGTAATAGGAAAACGAAGTATGCATATGACAACAGCAGACACTAGCAATATGCCTAGTTGCTGTTCTAGTCACGTGTTGTATATTTAATGCACTGGAAGCAAAAGTTTTCAGTTTCCTAAGTTTACAGGACATTTGGTGAGAATCCAGGTGAGTTCAAGGTGAACAGCTCACAGATAGGACTGAGCAGAGATCATCAACATGCGGACATTCAAACAATCAAGGTTTCTGCCCCAACCGGAACCTGATTTGAACAAAAAAGAGAACCCTGACATTCTAATAGACATGGACATTTTTATTCAAATTATCCCTATGTTTAACCATTTGTGCTGAAAATTATGTCACAAAAATAAAGAGAAAGAGTAATGAATCTCTAATTTATTCACATTTAGTCTTCTCTAACTAATCATTAAGACCTGTGATGGAGAACATTAACAGGATATACTTGTATGAATGTGAATGCTTTTAAGTCGAATTTTTTGGGGCATTGTTTCTATAGCTGTGATAAGAATGAAACACGTAAGTATATACATGCTACAAAATACAAGTCATGCAATTTCAGTGATCAAACATGGGGTAATTGCTCTTATGTTTGTTTTTAAAAATCTCTGATTTCATAGCATAAAAATAAAAGTATAATAGCAAATTAAAAACCATGACATCGATATATATCCATCTATACAAATCTATATTTATCTATATCTATCACATAGAGAGAGAGAGAGACAAAGATCCATAGACAGAGAAAATGCAATGGAAAGTAACTTTTCTGTTAATGCTTGGCTGGAGTAGAATGAATACTGCCAAATCCTTTCTTGTTATGACGTCACCATTTTCCTGGATCATTGGCTACAGTAATAGGATTTATTTGCTGCATTTCATCTGCACATTTCTAGTTCCATATTGGAATCTTGAAGCACCTCATGACATCAAGAACAGTGAAGATATTTAAGGAAGTAACCTCTGTTTTACTCCTCAAAAGCAGCATTATGATGCACCTTCCTTCTCCATTCCATCATTCAAATACTTGTTATGCTTTGGATAATGTTATATGTGGGCTATTTTAGTTACAAGTGGAAGAACTTTGGAGGAAATGCGCTAATACAACACTCTGGAACTACTAGAGAATCATTTGCATTTTAGAATATTGTAGTGGGTACCACAAGCAAATAAAAAATTGAGGAAAATTGAAAATTCTATTACTAAATGATGGCCTCTCAATTTGGTAGGCAGAATAAGTCCTGGAGAAGCACAGGCCATGTGGCAACTCTTAAGCACTTAGGACATGGTATAAAATATAAACACTGTTGAAATCAGAGCAGAATGAGGGCCAAACAGATATAATCACAATATGCTTTATATCCACTAATTTACATTGTGCTTGCACATTTGAAATAGATGGACAACACATTAAACCTAGTTTTATTTGAAAACTTTGAAACATTTTGACCTAGAGAGAGAAAATAACAAGAACCATCATTACAAGAGGGTCTTCATGTCTTACTCAACTCTCAAACTTGGGCTAATTCATAAATCACAGCTCTTTATACCATAAACAAAAGGTGAAGACAACGAACAAAGAATGGACACATTGCCAGAAATTGATACTGCAAGTCAAATGTCACCAAGGTTTTTCTATACAGACATTGAATAATATTTGTGGAAAAACACTCAAGTCAAGATAAGAACATGGCTCATTTTGTGTAGGAAAACAGGTTAGAGGATGGGCATGGATCTCTAACTCCTCCTACCTTACTCAAAAGCAAGGGAGTATTGTGGCATGCGCTCTCTCCTTACATGAAGAGAAAGGGCCAGCCGTTGGTGCACCTCCGTGTTTTGACAACTAACACAATGGCATTTGGTCATAGAAGTGAGGCTTATTAAGGATTCCAACTGCTGCTCCATTGTGCCTTGTTCTCTAAAAGTCGAAAGTATCTGTGAACAGATAGGGGTGTTTCTCACTGCAGCTCAATAACAGCAAGACACAGTTCCGAAGTGAGGCAAAAAGTGGGAGAGGGAAGAGGAGGGCCAGGGGGAGACAGGTCTGTATGAAGGCTCTGCATTCAGTTCCCAGTTCCCCCAAACCACCCAAGAATGATTGAAACATTACTGTGTTATCAACTGTAGAACTTTACTTTTTAAAAAAAGTTTTTATCCTAAAACATCAAGGACTGGTTTTGAAAAATAAAAATTTCACAACATAAATTTGACAAAGAAAGCATATACTTGGGCAAATGTAAGTTTTTATCTATAATTCAGTTAGTGAATGTCTCACATAAAAATTTGATTAAAGTTCACTTTTAAACTAAATAAAACATGGATTTTATGTTGTTATCATCTCCATTTCGTGTTTTTGATAGTCTTTCCATAATAAAATTTCAAAACCTAAGGCAGCATGCTAGGACAGTCTACAAGTACATCTTCACTCAAATGCACTTTCCATGTCTAAAGGCATGGGGCAATAACTAATCCCATTTATTTTTAATTATTTCCATGACTTATTTGAACATATTGTTTAGCAATTGGAATTCAACTTATTTACATTATTTTTTATATTTTTCCTGTAAGATGGTAATATGAATGCCAGACCTTAAGCATATAATTGTTGGTTTTCCTTGTATTGTTTTAACATGGCTATATCTTCTCTTAGTATGCTCACTGTTTTCTGTTATCTGTTATTTATTTCAGTAGTTTCATATAGTCACAATATAAAATATTATCTTTCAGGTATACATTGTGGATCATATGAAAATTATCCTAATTAAATCCCTCACAGAATATAAAATATAACATCTGCCTTTCATGACCAGTTTGTGTTATTCACAAGTTTGCAAACTGTAATTTTGAGGGAAAAAATAAATAGATAAGACTGAAATAACATTGTTCCTCATTATTTGGGATTATTCTCCATTTTAGCTACAGTTTCTACTATCCTATTTCCATTTCAATGAATAGGTCCAGAAATAATTTCTTTCTGATTGACTCGGTGATATATGTCAGTAAAAAGGTATTCCTTTCTATAACATCTTTCCAACATATCATTATTTTAGCTAAAATTTTTATAGACAAGAGTGAAAAATAAGGAGAAGATTAAAGTTAAGAAAACACAAAGAGCTGTGACTCGTGTTGAAGGCAGGTCTATTATACTCTACCTAGCTGGGAAGCCTTGGTGCACAAGTTGGGACCTGGTAAGGCCCCATCCATTAACCCCAAGTAGCTTGGGATCATTGATGTGCTTGCTGAAGACCTGTCCTGCATACTCCACTTGGGACCTTGTAGAATCCTGTGCAGCCTCCCCAAGGAGAAGGGGAACTACAGTGCACTACATGGGGCCTGCTGAAGGTCCACATAGAGTACTCCACCCATCCAGGGAGGCTTTGAGAGCCACTCAGGACCTGCTAAGGCCTGCCTAATGGCCCCTGCTCAGCTGAGGAAACCTAGAATAGCAAAGGCAATTCTGGGCAACAAAGGCAAGGCAGGAGGCATCATAATCCCCGACTTAATGTTATACTACAAAGCTACTGTGATAAAATTGACATGGTACTGGAGTAAAAACAGCCCTGAAGATCAGTGGAATAGATTAGACCATACAACCAAAAACTACAAACACACTCAACCACCTTATCTTTGACAAATGGGCCAAACAAAGTTTGCTAGAAGAAAGATAGATTCTTTAATAAGTGGTGCTGGAAAAACTGACTTGCCATATGCTAAAAAAGTAAAACTAGACCTATGCCTGTCTCCATGAACTAACATAAAACTAAAATGTATCAAAGATCTAAATATTAAAACAGAAACACTAAGAGTCCTGGAAGACAAATTAGGTACAAATCTTGAAGACATAAGGATAGGCAGAGAATTCATGAACAAAAATCAAACTGCATGGGAAATATTTCCCAGAATGAACAACTAGGATCTCATCTTATTAAGAAGTTTTTGCTTGTCAAAAGAAATATCCAATAGTGAAAGGAAAAACCACAAAGTGGAAATAAAATCTCCTTCAACTGTCCCTCAGACACAGGATTCCAATCTAGTACAAATGAAGAATTAAAAAAAACAAGCCCCCACAGTTCAAACACCCAAGGCAAAAATGGGCATCAAAAATGAATAAACACTTCTCTGATGAAGAAATCCAAACAGCAAATAAGTATATGAAAAGATGTTCAGCATCACTAGTCATCCAAGAAATGCAAATTAAAACAACACTGAGATTTCATCTGACTCCAGAAAGAATGACCCAGATCAAGAAATCAAGTAATAAGAAGTGCTGGAAAGGCTTGTGCAAAAAAAAAGGAACTCCTTTTGTACTGTTGTTGGGAAAGTTAACTGGTATGACCAGTGTCATAATCAGTGTGTAGGTTCCTCAAATTAGAGGTCTTATTTGACCCAGATATCCTGTTTCTAGTTATATTCTCAGAAGAATTGAGAATATCATACCACAGTGATATATGTGCACCCATGTTTATAGCAGCACAATTTGTAATAGCCAGTCTTGGAAACAACCTAAATGCCCATCAAATGAGGAATGGATAAAAATTATGTGGTATTTGTATACAATGATATACTGCTCAGCTATAAAGAAGACTTGCATTGAGGATTTTATAGGTAAATAACTTGAGATCATACTCGTAAGTGAAATAAATCAGACTCACATGTGTAAACACCATGTTGTCTCCCTAGTGTAACCAACTGAAACAGTAAATAAGATACAAAATCTTCAATAAATATTGTAAAAGATTAAGAAACTGCTCAAAATAAGTCAGGAAAAAAGAGAAAAGAAGGAAAGGAAAAGAAAAGAAGACATAAACTAGTGTATATATATATATATAAGATAGCTAAGATGATTGCACTACTAATTCTATTAGTTCTTGGAACAGAAAAGTTAATATTCACAGGATTAGATCAATTTTGCATGTGTATATCTGACAATCTGAGTAACTCTTTTGTAGATAACTGCAAAATAACAATCATTGTTAAGTTCCTATCCTCTTGTTTTGAAAGTCTATGTTGTTATTGTTTTGAGTTTTTTTGTTATTGTCACTTTTGTTTCCTATTTTTTCTTGTCTTTTCATTTTTCCCTCTTTAAAATTAAGTTTTAGAAAAGACAATGATTTTTCTCCTTGCTCTTTTCATGTTAGTAAATTGTTCTTGTCACTGCAATGTCGTATGTAGATTTGATAGTTATAGTTCTTTGTACTTCAATTTAAAAAATATGAGGCAAGGGGCTGGGGATTTAGCTCAGCGGCATAAGTGCCTGCCTTGCAAGCAGGCAGTCGTGAGTTTAATCCCCGGTACCGATATAAACGAAAAAGACAAAAAAAAAAAAAAAATGAGGCAAATATTAAGGTCACTTTTTAAAAGTAATAGTTTTATTTGTGTCACATACATTTTCAAATACTAACAAACGGCTGAACCTGCAGTAGTAATTCACATTGAATACTTTATGTTCTCTATTTCACTTTTCTTTTCTGTCACAATTTTTGAAATTTGGACAATTTAGATAATATAGTATGACAGTTCCAGAAATCAGGTTCCCCACTTGTTATAAACGTTTCTGCCTTTTGGGGGTTTATTGGTCTTGTTTCATTTGACACTTGACTGCTAAATGACATTCCTACATGACATTTATTGCCTGTGTTGTGTTGGGTTTTCTCAGTGTCAAATTATGAGACTTTCTGAAATTATCTTAAATTCTCTGCCCTTGATCTGTCTTTTGCTGAAGAATTTTGAGTTAATGTACAACACTCTTTCACTCTCCAATGTTAATAGTTCTTTGGTTTACAGTTATTTATTTATTTATTTATTTATTTATTTATTTATTTATTTTTGGCGAGTGCACTGAGCTTAGTCAGCACCAACAGGCTCCAATTAAGTCTTTCTCTCACTTTGTTCAGTCTCCTGAACACCATGCATATGTCAAAAGTTTTCCAGTGTTCCGTAAGCGTCACAAATTCCTTTCATCTGTTAAAATTTCTCTTTCAGTTAAGGGTTTATGCTTGCCTTTTAAAGACATATTTGACTCTTACAATGTTGCAATACTCTTCCTGTCTCTTAAAAACTCTTTCAGAAACTTTAGTCCTTTGTCATTTACCTTTGTTTAAAATCAATCTGTAATTGACATTTATGCATTCACTTATCTATAGTGATTATTTCTCTACCAGTGGATCAGTGGTGGTCACAAAACCAGGAAAAAATGCACTTTACTCACTGTTTATAGGGTTAGTCACACACACACACACACACACACACACACACACACACACACACACACACCACTTGCAGTGTTTCTACTCTTTTTTGTCATCCCATTACTGTAAATTATATTTTCATCATAAAAAGCTACTTGAAGAATTCTGGATCCAGGACATAAGTTCTCTAAGTTTTTTGTTTTTCATGATTCACTAAGATATTTTATTTATTGCATTTTTTTGAAAGATTTAAATTCTAAGTTATAAACCAGATGGTCATTTCTTCCAAAGAGCATTACAGGAGTTGATAGAGACTAAATTTAATCTTAAAATTAATTTTTAGGAAATCAACAGTCTGGTGATGCTGTTGCTTCCAAGTCAAACATAGAAAAATGTTTTCCTTAAAATTTGTTTGAACAAATTGACATATAGTTTGAAATACTGCTAGGAACCAATTCTTGTCCCTCCAAAATTTATATATTAAAGCTCTAATTCTCAGTGTGACTATATGGAAGATGGTGTCTCACATGAATGGTTAATGTTGAATGATCTCATGTGCTTAAAGCTGCAGTCTAGTGTCCTCATAAAACAGTTAGAAACATCAGGTTTTGGTTTCTGTCTTTCTTTTCCGTATGAGGACATGGTGGAAAGATAGGAGCTCAAATACTAAAATACTAAAATACCTCACTAGGATCAAAATAGTTGGTACCTTGATCTGGAAATATTACCAAATCTGTTGGAGAATATGTTTTTAAAACCATACAGGCCATGG
Source organism: Cavia porcellus (assembly GCF_034190915.1). Lineage (NCBI taxonomy): Eukaryota > Metazoa > Chordata > Mammalia > Rodentia > Caviidae > Cavia > Cavia porcellus. The sequence goes on along the minus strand of NW_026947494.1, from coordinate 78,713,369 downwards.
TGTTTTATGATACCCTGATCTGATTTAAAATTTTTTTTTACATGTGTAAAATTTTTTACACATATTCAATTTTACATTTTCATACTTCTTTAAATAGAATCATTTGCAAAATATTAAAAATATATTTGTGATTTCCTATATTAAATTTGTATCTGGTGACTAGCTACTACAGCAATTAAAAATTTACCTCAAGTTGCTTTTGAATTAATTGCTATGTTATTTACAAAATTCTTTCATTCAAATGGTTACATAATGTTGTTTTCACTGTTTTATTGCCTACATAGTTCTGTGTGAAATAGAACTGCTGTGGTGATAATTTGACTCTGTGTCACATTTCACATGAGAAAATAATTAAAATATTTTACTTTTGATTATGATATTTATTGAAGCTTTTCATATGTCTTTTCTAATAAAAGTTATTTATAAATATTGATGAAATAGAAAGATCTTAAACATCATCAAATGCAATTCTGTAATCATTGATATTCCCCATGATGCTTCTTTGTTTCAGTCATATGAAATATAACTATTAGGATACCATATAATTTTGATTAATTATATGTATATTATAGATGATTCATACATAGATAAAAAGAAACCATGAGACATGGCCTCTATTAATGGTTTATCGATTGTGTCTAAGAGCAGTTTAGGAGCTTAACCAAGTCAGCTCAGTAACTGTGCACTCCAGGGTGTACAGGACCCATCATCCTAGCATAGCCCAGGGCCTGGACAAGTTTCACCCTGGACGGCATAAAGGTGAAACGAGGAAGGGTGAACTTGCTTCTTTTTCTCAGAAGTACTCCAGACTTCCTCTTCAGCCTGAACTTCACCTCCTGGCTTCTCCTGTGGAATCTCTGGCTTCCATCACTGATCCTCCAGCCTTGCATTGCAGACCCATCAGCCTCTTGGTACAGATTTGCACAGACACTGCAGGGAACTCCAGACACCTCAATGAAGCCTTCGGTCCCCAGTATACATACACCCTCTGCACATTTCCTCATCCAGCTCTGTGGGTGACTGTGGTAAGCTAATCTTGTAATTTCATCTGCATTTATATATCTTGCACTATCTGTTACCTGCATAAAACACTGACTGATACAACTGAAAAACACTGTAATGATAAGATAGAGCTCTGATTTTACAACTTCATATAACAAAGAATAATACTAGCTTACATAAACCAATTTAATGAGAGATATTCAACTATATTCATAATTTTAATAATATGTCAATATTCACATTGATTTCTTATATCATTTTAATTTTGAATGCTATTTAATAGTATTTGTCAAATTAATCTTAGGTCAATATACAGAAAACATTGTGTATAAAAATAGTGACAAACATCCCCAGAACAAGGAGGCAAAAAATTAAAGGAATAAAACTAGTTTGGGAAAATATTGAAGGAATATTTAGGTGCCAGTAATTTCTAGATAAACATTTTTCAAAAGCCAGAGTTACATTTTTCCCTATGTAGATATTAATAAGTAGAATTAATAAGAAAAACTTTTAACAAGAATTGTATGTTTTAATTATACAAATAGCAGTGGAAATATATAAACATTTTAAATATGCTATGAAAGAAAAAATAGAAGTTTAAGTTAGAGGTGGTGGCAAACACTTGTAATCCCAACACTGTAGGAGACTGAGGCAGGAGTACTGCAGAGTTGAGCCCAGCTTAACTACTTAGTGACTTAATGAAATCCTGCCTAAAAATTAAATTAAATTAAATTAAAATAAGAGGAAGTGGCAGTTTCTGAGGACGTAGCTTAGTGTGAAAGATCTGCGTTCAATTTTCAGTATGACACATATATACACAAATAAATAAAAATAAAAATTTAAATTTGTACATTTAAAAAAAATACTGAGACTGTTGTGAACTGATTCATGTTTTTCCCATTTATGATTTTTGAGAAATCTCTAAACCATAGCATGCCCTTCACAGCCAATACTCAAAAACTTTGAAAGACAGCCTCAGAAGATCAGCCTGTCTTGAAAGAAACTTAGCTACCTGGTAACAAAATCTCAAAATTCAATTTTGACTATGTGGGGTTTTGTTTTGTTTTTGTTTTCTTTGGTGCTTGGGATTAAACCTGGAGTTTTATATGAGCAATACAAATATTCTACTCCTGAGCTACGCTACCAGACTCCCAAAATTCTTAAAAGAAACTAGTTACAAACTCATAATATAAAGCATAACATCAGGGAAGATAATTACTCAAACATATCTCCAATCTAGAAATATTTCTGAAATATGTTTATATAATCCAAAATTTTTCTGTGTGTTTCAAGACCCTTAAATTATCTTGTCATGGGTATCCTATCCCTTAGAAGAAAAACTCAAGGGTTACTGAAATGCCTAACCTAAAGGTTTATTCTGTCTTGTAATATTTAAAATGTATTGTTCCCTTGCCTAGAATATATTTTATATAACTATCTATTCATTTGTGAAATAAATATATCTAAAATGATTTCTATATTCCAGGAACTGTCACAAAAACTGGTGAAACAGTGTAAAACAGGAAAAAAAAAAAAATAGCTGGGTGTGGTAGTGCTCTCCTATAATCCTAGTACTCTGGAAGCTGAAGCATGAGGATCGTTGCAAATTCAAGACCAGCCTAGGCTACAAAGTGATCTGCATGGTGAGACCCCATCTCAAAAAGATAAATAAATGCATAAGATTAAAATTAATGCACTCTCAAAAAGATTACATTACAGTGCATAAAGAATACAATAAACTGGGCTTGGTGGCACATGACTATCATCATGGAATTCCAGGAGACAGAAGCAGAAACTTCTCAAGTGTGTTCCCTCCCTTCAGCTAAGCAGCTTTGGGTGACCTTATCTTGAAAATTAAAAAAAAAAAAAAAAAAAAAAAAAAAACAAACAAAAAAAAAAACGCTGAGAGTTTAGCTTACATGAAAGCCCTGGATAAAATCCCAGTAACATAAACACACACACACACACACACACACACACACACACACACACACACACGCTGTATATCAGACAGTGGCAACAGTTTATAAAGGAAATCAGCAAAATAGTGTCTATTTGATGAAATATGTAAATTATAAATACAGAATTATAAATACAGAAGAAAGTAACAGAAACCTAAGAGAAGTGATGGCATGACCATGACATGGGGAAAACAGCACTTTAGTTAAGAGTCAGTAGAACCTGAAACAATTACAAGCTTCTTTTATTTCAAGAATAAATAGCAGTGTAACCATGTGTTCCCAGTACAGAGATCAAGAAGAAAGTGAAATACGATGGAATAACTTCAGAAATTTGTCTCCTGCTCAAAATTAAACAGTAAATCATTGGAGAGATTATATGCTGTGTTGGCTTTGAGCTGAATTCTGTCCCCTAAATTTCTTATGTTGAACTCCTAACTCCAGATATACTGATATTAATAAAGGAGATATTTGAAGGGTATTTGAAATCAGATGAGGTCATGACAGTGAGGCCAAATGGCAGAATCAATGACTTTATTAGTAAAGGAAGAGAAATACCATTATCTATGTTGAGGAACATAGCAAAAAGGTGGCATCTAAAAAGGAGAGGTCTAATTAGAAAAAAAAAAAAAAAAGCTGGCATATTGATCTTGGACTTCCCAACCTGAAGCTCTCTGAGAAATAAATGTTCATATTTTAATTCATAAAATTCTGTTATAACTGCTTGAAAAAATAAGCACAGATATACTGTAATATGATTTCCATCTCGAAAGGAGTATTCTGGCTATTGAATATAGTTTTATGTGACAGTTTTCACAAAAAACTAAGCCAATAACATTGGTGACTAGTAACACATTCATAGCATGCAAACACAATTTTATACAGATATTTTATTTCTGCTGATTTTGTAACAGTCAAAAATTAGAAAACTCACATGTTTATGAAGGGATTAATGAATGAACAAAGGGTAATAAATCCACGTGGAATTCCAAACTGAAAAGAAACAATGATAATCACAATAAATTGCATGAATATCTAGAACATTATACACTCAAGAGTAATGAACATAAAAAATGAATTATATAATACTATAGTAAGATAAATCAAATTTACAGTTATAGCATGCGGATCAGTGATTATCAGGGTGTTTTGTATGCAGGGACTATGTATCAAGAACAGACATAATTGATCAGCATGAGTGATGAAAGTGACCTGTATATTCTGAAGGGATATTCAGCAGGTATATATATTTATCAAAGTCACTGAACTGAAAACTGAAATTAAGAGTATGTTACCTATTCAAAGTATACTTCAATAAAGTTTTCTTTCAAGGCCAGAGTAATAATGAAAGCAAAAACAAAAACAAAAAATCATGATTTTTAAATGTAGTTTTCAAATTTTAATAGAGTGGATTTAATTAAATTTTATTTACAGATAATTTTTCCTTAAGAAATCTAATAAGAAGCTGTGAGAAAATTCTACAGAAAATATGATTGTAAGATATTCCTCTAAATTGACTTACAAAGTTCAATAAAATAATTTGTGTGAGGATGCTAAGGTAACCTTGGACTCTGAAAACAAGAAACTGCATGAAGATATGACTTTTAGTCTTGCCAAGTTTTCTAGTTTATTAGAAAAGTCACAGAATACATTTCATATGAATATTTTCAATTCTTCAGTAATTGAAACCTAGATGTATTTTTTCAATATTCTTTGTGTCCTTTGCTTGGCCTTTCTCTTAATGTGCTGACTATTTATAACTTTGGCAGTATAATTTCAGATCCTCAATTATTACTTTCTGCTTTACTCATTTATTCTATTGGCTATTTATTCTTTGAATAAACTGACTTCATTTTTAGAACATTTATGTTCTATATTAGTTCATTTATGTTCTATATTAGTTCATTTTATAGAACATTTCAGTTACTTTTTATTTTTCATGATACCCTGAGGCTACATTTTCCCTGGGTTAGTCTGTCACTGTACCCAGGTGACAATCCAGATGCCCATTCCTCAGAAAGACAAAGTCATAAAGTACTATTTATTCGCAGCTGGCTCCCTTTCTTACCTTATTTATGATACGCAGAGAAGAGGATTACAGAAAGTGGGAACAGGAGACCAGTGAGACACTTCCACAGGAATTAGAGTTAGGTAAGGAAACTCTAGACACTAAAGGACAAATTGCTAGAGAGCAGTCAAGTTTGAAAACCTCAATCTTTTGTAGTCCTCACTGAAAGGAGTCCTAACAATTTTTCATGGTGATGTTCAGAGAAAACTTTCCTTTGGGTTTTGTTGTAGCCTAGTTCTAACTAATGCACCTCCTTCCTGTTCTGTATGTGCAGTTTCAATAGAGATTAAAATTCCATTTCCAGTAAAGACTTAAGTTTCAGCTCCTTGTAAATCCCTCCCCTTCCCATTCTTTTTAGGTTAAGTCTCCATTTCCCGTAAAAGTCTTAAGTTTCAGTTTCTTGTAACCCCCCACCCCCTTCCACCTATCTGTAATAAAATGTGCTGTTCCTTAAGAAATTTTTAACTACAAGGAAGTTACAGGAAATACCAAGAAGCCCAGGTGCTACCAAATTGTTTGCAACATTCCTGTGGCTTTTAGGTTTTAAAAACCTAATCCTTTAGCTGTAAGGCGTGCAGTCTTCCATATTGGCTCCCGGAGGCTGCATCGCCAGGCCTGGCCTAAAATAAAGCCTTTGTTCCCTAAATTTTAATTTCTTGCTTCCTTAGATTTTATTCCAGGGTCCAAACTATCACAGCTTTGGCCCCTGAAACGGATTGTTGGGGAAGGAGCCATTGAAATAAAACCAGTAACTTTGATCCTTCTTGACAGGCTGTCTCATTTAATTTACTGGGACAAAACACCTGACACTCACAAGTTAAAGGAGGAGAGGCTTATTTAGGATCACAATTCATAGAGGTTTAATTCCATAGTTAGCATACAAAAGGAGAGATGTTCATGACATAAAAGCAGAAAGCAGAAAAAGTGTGGAGAAAAGAGCAGGGAAGAAATTAACCCTTGGAGGCTGGGCCCTCAGTGATCCATCTCTTCTGACCATGCTTTACCTTCCAATATCAGCTTAACTATAAAGTCATCAGTGGATGAATTCACTGATATGTACCCACATCCCCCTAATCTGATCATATCCTAAAAGCATAGCCTTGAAACTTTAGGGAGATATCTAGATATAAACAGTAATATTCCATCTTTGGTCCTTGTATGCACTCTATCTCTGAGAGTTGCCATATCCTAATAATTTTCAGCACTGCTAAAAAGTAGAAATATAGAGTCTCCTCTGAGATTTAAGAAAATTGATAACTATGACCCTTGGTGAAAATGAAAAGAAAGTTAAACACCACCAGAATACAAAAGCACAAGGTAAATATTCCCATTCTAAAAGGGAAAAATAGAGAAATAGGAATGGGACCAAAGCAAGATCAAAATTTAGCAGAGTAAACTTTAAATTCTGTGTTTCCATATCCAGAAACCAGGGCAAGCTAAGGTGAAATATGAACTCTCAGGAGGCTGGAAAGCCCCCACTGAGATATTTCCTGTACTTTCCAGCCCTCCAGGCCTCTTTTTCTTAACCCACCTTTGCCCATTCCTTGCAGCTTTCTTTGAATATTCCACATTCTTGTCTTTTCCAACAACCTGAAGTCTCTATTCCACTTTCTTTCCCTCACTAAAAGACTGGTCTGATACCTGAACACAGGACCATAGAAAATTTTCATATTGTAAGTATTATATTGTATAATCACATCAGTAGGATTCCAGAATATTGACGTGGAAATTCAGTTGAAATTACAGCACATTTTGACACTATTTAAGAACAAAGTTCTAAGGAAACTCAAAAACAGTAGGGAACAGCAAAACAAACCAACAAACATCAGGAATATTTAGCCTCTAATAGCCACAGCTGAAAAAAAAATATTAAGCATTAACGCTTAGCCATATAAAGATAAAATCCTCATATTAAAGACTTACTCCACTTTTTACTCAGAACATCATTATTCTTGAAAATACTAAAAGGCACTGTAAAAGGTAAAATATGTAAGGATCTGCAAGTTGAAGAAAGAGTGAAGAATCAGGACTAGACGTAAATAAAATCGAGAGCATGTAATTACCATGTCTGATACGGTAATGATGCTAAAGGAAAAATCAGACAATGCACAATCATCATAATCTATGCAGGAAATACCAATTCTAATAACAACAGGAAGTGTCAGAAATCAAAAACCGTTACCAAAAGAATTTTTGGAAATGCTCAATTACTGGACTTATCTGAAGACAGGTTTGGCAAAGTTAAGGAATGTCAGTGGTAATTCCCAAGACTAACATTTAAAGCAAAAATGAGTAAACAGGAGAAAGAACCCAGAGTATATTGAGGAACTACAGAGCAGTTAATAAATATGTGATATGTGCAAAATGGCAATACCAGGAAAAATGAGAATAAATGATGAAAGAAGCATTTGAGACAATAATAATTGGGATTTTTGAACAATTTTCAACAACAACAATAAAACAGGTTCAGAACTGGAGCAAAATCTAATGTTATTATTCATAACACTGATCTATAACTCAGTGTCATTTGTTTGCTGCTGACAACATCAAAAGAGAAAGGACTTATTCAAAGCAATCTCCGCAGAAATGGAAGTGCCTCAAACCTGAATCACAGCTTCATGGTGATAAGTGTGTTAAGGTCTTTTTAAAGCAAGGAACAGTGTGAAGTGAATATAACGAAGTAACAGACCTACCCAGGCTGTTTCAGGAGCAGCATCTCTCCCTTCTGCTCCCCTGCCTGTGAAAATGCAACTGGACTTTGACCTCTTGGTGACAGCATCTGAATAATCTTTCCATTTATCTAGGCTGCAGAGAAGTAGAGGAGGTGACTTAAGCCCTCGGCCTGAAGTTTGGATTCAGTAATTATACAGATACACACACACACACACACACACACACACACACACACACACACATATACATTTGATTAAGTATTCTACAAGCACTTATACATATTTTGCAATTTCAAAGAGAATCAAAGAAGGTGTGAATTGCAAACAACTCACAAACTGATAAATGTTGCACTTTTACAAGTACCATAGCAAAGAAGAAGAGTACTTCTACACAAATACACTTTTGAGAGCTAAAAGAATTAAGGTTAGGATAATCTGAAAGATAATATCAATTATCAATTTTCATTTTATAATTTGTTGGAAAAGCACTTTGGCTATTTTAGAATGGAAAGGACTATTTAAACTAATCAAATGATATTTAAGGCACAACTTATAAATAAAATTTTATATAAAATATCTTGAATATTTAGCTAATTTTGCTAATGAAATGTAATATCTATTCACCTCTGGCAGTATTTCTTTTTTGGGGATAAAATGAAGATGTTAATATTGACAATGTATCAATTGAGCCATATATTATAATATTGTTGACATTTCTTTTACGATAAACATTAATTCTATTATGTGACATCATGATATGTGCAAAATGCATACTTTATGAAAAAAATATGTAAAGTAAATATTGAGTTAGTAAGCTGAATAATGAGGCTAACCTTAAAATAAGTCAAATAAGGAACATGTGACTGCTACCAAATTTTCATAACTGAAATACATTTGTTAATTTTAAACCAGGCTTAAACCAAGCCTTTTTGGTTTAAGTATACTTTTATTTGGTTGAAAGTATGCTTTTAAAATTATATTGCAATTTAGGCCACCATTTATATGTACACATTTAGCTTTATGCAATTATATATGAAACAGCAAACACAATTCACTGGCCAAGTAGAAAGATATTATTTTGATATACTACTGTGTTAGTTACTTTTCTTTCATTGCTGAGCCAAAATACCTGACACCTAAAATTAAGGACGGAAAGTTTTTGTTTAGCTTACAGTTTGTGGAAGTTTCAGTCTATAGTCTGTTAGCTCCACAGCAGTGTGGCATGGAAATATATTATATACAAGAAACACATTTAACTCAAGAGAAAATTCATAGACTGAAAATCAAAGGATAGAAAACAATGACATGACAGGAGACCAGAATAACTTGAGTAACTTGCCTGTTAACCACAGAATGGATAAGAAAGAGATGATGTTTTCAGACAATGGAAAGCCACTCAGCTATAAAGTAGGATAATTGATTTTATAGGTAAATGGATGAAACTGGAGATCATGTTCATCAGTGAAATGGTTTGGACTCATACAGGTGAACATTGTGTTATCTCCCTAGCACAAACCCTGAAGTAGTTAGTGGGGTCCAAAAAGCACAATAGATATTATGATAGTGATAGGAGAGGAAATGCCATAAAAAGAAAGTGGTAATCACTCTTAATTTCTTATTATTTTATTTTGAATTCTTGTATTGTTTCCATAATTTTGTTAGGCTTCATTTCTTTCTGTCTTGTTTTGTTAGATTTTATTGTGTCTGATGTTATGGGCAGCAATTTTGAAGATAATAGGATGTATTATGGTAACTGTTGCTAATTTCCCATTATCTTATTTTCAAGCCCTGTAATGCTTTCATTATTTTGTTTTGTTCGTTTTCTTTTGCTTGATTTTAATATGTATGGTGGTATCTCAGTTAGCCATTCTGAAGAAAATAAGATGCTATGGTAGCCACTGTTGATTTCTTGTTGTCTTATTTGAAGTCCTGTATCATTTGCTTTGTTCTATTCTGATTTGCTTTATTTTTTTTTTTGTATTGTTAGGTTTTATTCTCTTTAAAATAGTTTTTTTAAAAAAGTAATCCTTTTTCCATTTACAGAAAGTATGAAAGAATTTCCCCCCTGTGTTATTACTATAAGATTCCTATAGATTAAATTCACAAAAGAGAGGCTCTTCCTCCAGCCTGATCTTCCCCTATGTTTTCTGAAGATTTTCAATCTCAAACTCATCTATACTGAGCTTTTAGTGATTTCTGAATTAATGTGACGTTCAGACCCTATCACTGGGGTATTATTCAACATAGTTATCTGTTCTTTACTTTTTGTTTCCTTTTAGAAATTCTTGGATTTTCTTCTTAACCATTTCCTTAAAGCATTTTCTATGCTTTTTTTTCTATTCATATAAATTTTTAGTATTTTTTATTTCAAAACCATATTTGCTAATTTATGTTTTTATTTCTTTTTCAAAAACTTATGTTTTGGGGGTTTTTAAACACTGACTTATTTTTAAAATGTTTTTGAGTATAATAACTTTTTTCCTCTTTAGTTAATGTATATTAGAAAAGAAAACTCAACACTATTATGATATATGGATCAGTGGGCATTAAGATCTTCATCATATCCATAAAGAAAAAACATTTCCAGATAGCTTTCTACTCTCATCTGAATTCTACCCTCTCAGATTCACAAATTTATTTAAATTTCTACTGTTCCTTTGTTATCCATTCAGTTAGGTAGTAACGTAATGAAAATACCCCTGAACTTTGCATGAGGTTGGTCAGTGAACAAGTTTACTTAGAGCAAATAAATGAAAAGCTGCTCCGTTATACTTAAAGTCATAAAATACCCCAGTTTTCTCCACCATAAAAATTTCCTTGTTGCCTTTCACATTTCTTATAGATAATGTAAATGTTCTCAGACATATTTTCATTTTTTTCTGGTTCAGATTATATACTTGTCTCTGGTTGTTGCACATTTGAACATGTTGACATGTGTGAGCTATGCCTTGGATAATAAGTATTCCAATTTTAAAGTTGTACTAATTTCCTACTAGTTTCTTCCATTTCTCACGCTTACCTTTCTTCAATCCGAGTCTTCTATTCTCACTTCTATTTTGAGTTCTGGGAAATCAGACATTGCCTTCCAGTAAAACCATCTCCTTCATACCGTTCGGGCGGGCAATGAGTATCCTTGGTTTTGGTTTCCATTTCTTGCAATATTTCCTTTGAATTTTCCTTAATTTCTCAGTTTCATTCTGTGGATATAGACTTGCATTTTCTGTGCTTTCCCTTTACTATAATTTTAAAGTTAACTTTTGGGGTTTTTCCTTAGTTTTTTTTTTTTTTTTTAATTGGGATTCAAGGAAAATAATGTGAAGAATAATATTGCAGAGGTAATAGTCACCCTAAGTATAAAGTAACTAACATGCACCAAATTCTACCAATGACAAGCCAATCATTATATAATGTACAAAATCTAACTTCCTTAGTCTTCATATCAACCCTGGGAACTAGCATTGGCATTTACAAGAGATGATAGTCACACTTAAAAATACAGAGTACAATTGTATCAGAGTCTGAAAAGATGCTACTGGGAATTCCTTACCCTTACCTTGTTTGCACATATGGAAAGAGGTAAGTACAATCCCTCTGATAGTAGGCTGGCCTCTGTACGTGCTTGGACCAGCACACTGTGGCAAAAATGATGCCATGCCTGGCCCTGTATTAGACTTAAGTGTTCTGCTGCCTTAAAAATGTAGAAGCAATCAGTAGTGCCCTCATTTTTAAAAAAAGAGACAAAATTGGCAGAAAGTGCTCTTATCAGTGAATTACCGAGTCACAAAGAGGTACTTCAGCACCCAGGCTTCCTGGTTCCTGTCCCTTCACAAGACCTGATGCCAAGTCAACACAGAACAGTATGTGAAATGTAGTCACTTCCTCCTCTGCACCACATCCCGCCTCCTCCTGCCATCTTCTTGAAAGCGTGGTAGAATAAAAGTGTGAGAAACACTGGGCCCTAATGAGCAGCTCCCTATTAACACTAAGTAAACCTTCTCCTGTTTGAGTCCACAAACTAATATTGCCCTAGAAATGAAGAATCAGTGCTGTCTTTCACTTCTATGAGATTTTTATGTAGTGAGTGAACAAGGTAACCATGTAATTAAACGTGGTTAAAAGCATAACATGGGCATTCAAAGCAGCACAAAAATATGGAAGAGATTAATTTCATTGAAAATTAACAGAGACTAGTTGTTTAGAAATTTTAAGTATTTGAAAATGTGTATGTACTTTGCTAAATAAATCAAAAAACCATTCACAAATATGTATATATAAATAAAATTTTTACAATCTGTTGAAATTTGATAGGATAATTGTTAATGTTCATTTCAATAATAATGCAATTTGGTTTGAGGAATCTCTTCTAATATGAAAACTAGAATTTATTATCTGAGAAGAATTTTTGTGAGTTCTTATGTACTATAAATAAAGCTATAGTTTACCTTCCAGAGTAATCATAATGTATCACTCTCAGTAATGATTGTAAGATACTACATTTTTCAAAATTTTTCTTGAGGCTGTAAAAAGCCTTTGCCATACTCTATGTGTGTACTTCCTAAATTAGAAATATGGAACAACATGTAAAACTCACCACATGTTGGAAGAAAAATTTCTTATTTATATTTGCAAAGTACTTACAGTTAAATATACTGCTTATTTTTAGATAAGAAAATCATCAAGCACAGAAATATCAATTTATTACTGAAATCTAAGCAAGTAAACCAGAAAAAGAACATGTGAGGGGAGGGCCTGGAATTTAGTTTAGGGCTAGAGATTTACCTCAACAACACAAGCACTGGTCTGGCAAGTATAAGGTCATGAATTTGATCCTCAGGACCAAAAAAGAAAAAAAAAAAAAAAAAAGAAAAGAAATTTGAGGATCAAAATCTGACATAGAATGAGCACTGGAGTATTATTTTCTATAGAATTGAAATTTTGAAATACTATTTGTGACTGTTTCTGTGCTGTGTTGAGTGCATATATGTAAACATATAATTCACCATCAGAAGCTTTTTGAGCAGAAAATTAAGAGACATGAAATTTCTTCCACTTAACCAGAAAAACTGTGCTCAGTTTTTAGTCAAGTTAGCTTTTCTAGGTTTCAAACTGTGCCTTTGTTAAGTTGGCAAATAGACTTCTTGATTTCTATTCTCACCAGATTTCTAATCTCACCAGATTAAAACAACACAGAGGGGTGGCAGAGTTACAAACATGGAGTAAGAATTGTACACCAAAACTTTACATGAGCTGATTTACTAAGTCATCACAAGTGAACAAATTGATACATCTAAGGTTCTTCCTGCAAAACTTCCTAAATTATTATGCTCAAAGAGAGAAAGCATTTTTAAAAAATATATGGTATTTTAAAGATTCCTTTAGGGCTAATACAAGTTTATTCATGATCATTAAAATAATTTATACATGCTGTTATGAAAGATTTATATTGTTCAGGTGTCTGTCAAATACATAAGCTTTGATTTATTCATATTTATTGTAATTTCACTCATAAAGATTTGAAATGCCTTCAAGTGTTAAGATCTGTTCCATCAAATAGAGCATATTGAAACAGCAAGACAGTTACTTGAATTCTAGTAAGAAATTCTAACTAATATAGCCATGATAAAGAAAATAAAAATTATCTAAGTGAAGATTTAATGAGTAATTTAAACCAAATTTACACAAAATGTGATTTGGAAGTAATTTAAGTGACATAAGATGAGAGGAGCTGTGCCCAGCCCCATGTAGAGGGGTCAACTCATGCTGGAGGAGTAGTGGCCAACGCCTGTGTGAGAGAGCCCACCACAACTAGAGAATTGATGCCCTGCACCCACATGAGAGAACCAATTTTTCCAAAGGAACAATACCTCATCCCCAAGGGAGCAGAGCACAAGGCAACAGAGTCAAAGACTTACCAACTAACCTAATCCTAGAGGGGACAACACCCAGAAAGAAGACTTCAAGATGGTTACCATTAAGTCCAACAGCCCATGTGAACCTCTCTTTGCACTCTAAACCCAGCAGGTAACAGATGGTTGATTGTGTTCCCCAATCCACCAATGGGAATAAGGATATAAGTTGACTTAAACGATAACCACAGTCTGGAGGGAATGAACAAACAGGAAATTATTTGCAGGAAGAGCACCTCAAAGACCTGTAGACTCTAAAGTTAGGTATAGGGAAGTATGTCTAAGAGAATCTCAAAATTGTAGATAATTCAGAGAAACCAGTCATTCAATAACATAAATATTCTCTTTTACTAAATCATTTTTTGATTTTTCTATTTTGTATTATATTTAACCTTCTTTTACTGGCCTTTGAGGGGATGTGGATTTTTCTCCATCTTTGTATTTTATTTTGGTTTATTTTCTATTCCTTTATCTTTTTCTCTTACAAATTTTCTTTTCCACTTAAGTTTTTGTCTGCTGTTTTTATTGATTTTTTTCCTTCTCCTTTCCTGTTTATTTCAGTGACCATTCTCTATCATGATTAGTTTTTTCTACCCCTCAGTAAAGCCTCTACTTTACTTTTCTCTCTTCTTCATATATGAGTGATTAATATTTTTCATTTTTCTCATTCATTTGTTCTGCAAACCATTTGTCTTTACTAGTATAAATACTAAGTTTTATGAATTTCTAGATTATTAAAAGTATTCTATTGCTGCTGAATACATTGATATTGTTAATACTCATAAAGTTATTTCAATGAGTGCATATTTACTGTCATTCAGTGGCAGGTAAATATTTGGTTGGCTTAAGTGTTCATACTGTAATGGTAGAGGTCTTTTCTATGGACAAGTTTGGCATTTTGCATAACTATTAATTGGATTTCTTGAAATTCCAAATTCTAGATTTCCTTGAGATCATTAACAATACTGTGGTCTATTCTGGGAGAAGTAGATTCTAGGTGAAATACACTGCATTTTCTCATGTCAAGTAAACAGAGGTGTTTTGATCTCAGAACAAATGAAAAGACCAGTTGCTAGCTACATCTAAAAGGCAAAATTAAAAAGTAGTTATTAAGCAAAGAATTATTCCATACCAGAAACAAGACTTTAAAATATAATCAGATCAGAAGCCTCAACACAAATCAAACAAAGAAAATTGGAATCATGAAAACACAGCCAACAATATGCCTCCAAAAATTCCTGACTTTTCTAAACTTGATCAGTGAGGCAAGATGGGGGAGGAAACTGAAATAATCACACCTGAATTGTTTGAAATGTACCAAGACATTTAAAAAAAATCAATAAGGCATTTGGTAAGTTCAGAGAAGATATGTCTAATGAGACACTGGGCCGCTTTAAAAAATTATCAGTGATAAAAGTTGAAAAAGCTACAGAACATGTGGCAATGTGTGTGTGATCAGGATAGACTGTTATCCAAAACTGATCAAAAGAAGCAAAGAAAGTCTGTATATACTGTTGAAAGGAATAATCCAACATAAGAGGTGACAAGTATTAACATATATGCACCAAACTATGGTGCACCCAAATTCATAAAATAAATAAAACTGAGCATGAGATGAAATAAACATAAACACAATGGAAGTGTGAGATCTTAATACGCCACTGTCTCAAGCAGATAGTTCAACATGACAAAAAAATCAACCAACAAATACTGCATCAGAAATGAACATAAAAAGTTTTCTGAAATAGACCATGTATTCACTAATAGAACAAGCCTAAGTGAATGTAAGAAATTAAAATTATACCTTGTGTATTATCAGATCATAGTATAATGAAGTTATAAATCAATGAAAAAATCCTGAAATTGTGTAAATGCATGGAAATAATATACTATTAAATAAATGATGGTCTACAACAAAACAATTCAAGAAAGAAACAAGAAAGTTTCTAGAGCTAAATGAGAATGCTAGTACAATATACCAGAATTTATGAAACACAAGGAAAGCAATGGTAAGAGTGAAATCTACAGTTATGAATGTCCAAAGGGATCCCAAATAAGTGACCTAACAGTATACTTCATGGTACTAAAAAAAAAAAAAAAAAAAAAAAAAAAAAAAAAAAAAAAAAGCAATTCAAATGTAAAGTTAGTACAAGGAAGGAAATTACAAAGACCAAAGCAGAAATCAATGAACTTGTGACCCAAATGCAGTGCAACAGGTTAATGAATTTCAAAGACAATTCTTTGAAAAACAAACTGGACACTCCAGAATAAACCTAACAAAAAGAGGAGTAAAAAGAGCCAAAATGATCATTAGAAATGAAAAAGTTGAGGCCACAGTGGACATGACTCTAATCAAAAAACATTGACAACTGTTTTCCAAACTTCTATGTCTACTCCTAAATTCATTTAAATTATGAAAAATGAACCAAGATTTTAAAAACCAGAATAATTCCCAAAATAAGCAATGCAATTGAAACAGTAATAAGTAACCTACAAACTAGGAAAAACTCAGAAAACGGAATTCTACATAATTTTCATAGAAGTTCTAACATCAATGTTCATTAAGATTTTTAATGACATTGAAAGTAATTGATACCTCCAAAAATCATTGCTTGAAGCTAGGAATGCCTTGATTCCAAAACCAGACAAGATCCAAAACCAGGCAGAACAAAAATACACAAAAAAGAACTATACTACATGCTGTTTAATGAATATAAGTGTAAGATCTACAAGATATTGCCAAAAGAAAGAATGAATTATCAAAAAGATTATACATCTTGACCAAGTACACTTCTGGAATGCAAGGATGGTACAACATAAGCAAATCAATAAAGGTAATGAATATTATAAACAGAAGCATGGATAGCAATCACAATTATCTTAATGGTTGCAAAAAAAGACTTTAACAAAAATCTGACAATATTTCATGATAAAAACACTGAAGAAAATAGATATAAAAGGACCTTATCTCAGTCCAGTAAGAGCCATTTATGACGAAATTATTCCAACTTTAAATTAAATAGGAAAAAGTTGAAAGCTTTCTCTGTAAATTAAGAAAACAGGTAATGATATCCAGTACTATAACTTCTATTCACCATAGTACTACAAACATTAACAAGATAAATTAGACATGAAAAATAAAGAAGAGGGAAAACATAGGAAAGAAAAGAGTCAAAACTATCAGATGACATAAATCAATACACACTGAGACCAATACATAAAAAACTCTGAAAATCAATATCTCTTAAAATTAATAGCAAAATTCAGTAAGACAGCAAAAATCAAAATGATCACATAAAAATTATTAGTGTTTATTTGCACTAACAATCAACCCAATGAAAAGTAAAATAGGAAAATATATCATTCATAATAGTCCACAAAAATGAAATACTTCAAAACTGACTTAACTGAAGAAGTGAAAGACTTCTACAAAGATAACTACAGTACTCTGACAAAGGACAGTGAAGGGACATTAAAAACTAGAAGCACATACCCCATTCCTGGATAGACAGAACCAAAACATTCAAAATAACTATACTCTTTAAATTGATATTCAGTCCAAATGCAATGCCAATCAAAATTCCAACAGAATAGGTGATAACAACACTAAAATTCTTGTAGAATCATAAGAGATCTATAACAGTATAGAACAGTAAGTCCAAACATCAAACCTGAAGGAATCATCATTCTGAACTTGAGTGCTTGAATTTATATTATGAAGCTACTGTGTTAAAAAAAATAATGCATGGTACTGGCACACCAATCTCATGGGTCAATGTAATATAATAGAAAATGACGAAATAACCATACACTAGAGGAAACATCACACACTGGAGACCAAAATATACACTGTAGGAAGCACAGCCTCTTTCAAAAACGGTGTTGTTAAAACTGGCTGTCCATATGCAGATGATAGGATTTTTCACCATATATTAAACGAAAATCAAAATGGATCAAAAAGTTAAATGTTATACCACAAAAAACCCTGCTAGAAAACAAAATAGATAAAAATTCAAAATGTTAAGCATACCCAAGGACATTCAGAACAGTTGCACAGGAAATAGTACTGAGCATCAACAAATAGAATTATATTAAATTAAAAACTTTTGCACAGCAAAAGAAATCCCAGCAGAGTGAAGGGATAAGATGATCTGTGGAATAGGGAAAAAAATCCCATTTCTTTTGACAGAGGGCTAATATCTAGAAAATATAAAATGTAAAAACTCAGACTGCTTAAAATTTTTAAAAATTGGCAACTTAATTGAATGGACACTTCTGAGAAGATGAAATGCAACTAGGAAATTAATACTTATAAAAAAATTTTCAACATCTCTAGTTTTTGGACAAATGAAAATCAAAACAATGCTGAGACTACATCTTACTCCAGAAAAAATAGCTATTGTCACAAAATCAAATAATAACAAATATTAGTGAGGTGACAGTGGAAAAGAAAGCTTTCTACATTGCTGTTGGGAATGTAAACTAGTACAACAACTATGGAAATCACCATGGATTTTCCTCAAAGATAGATATATAGCATTCAACCCAGGTAACTCCCTTCTAGATATCTTCCTAAAAGAATTAAAGGCATCATATGACAGTGATGCAGGTGTACCTATATTTATAACAGCACAATTCATAATGATAGTTAAATCTTAGAAGCAGACTTTATGATCATCAGCACAAAAATGGACAGAGTACACTGTAGTTATACATATGGAGCAGTACTTTGAAGAAAGAAGGATAAATTTATGTCACTTGTGTGAAATGGATGCACCCTGAGATTATAATGTTGATTGAACAATAACACATATAAATTTAAATATCATGGATTTTTTCTACAAAAAGAAATCCTAAGTATTAACAATTTAAAGAGCAAAATAAAAGATCAATGACAGAAAAAAGGATATAGATCTTTTTTTAATAGGGAATTGGACCAAAAGATTAAGGGAGTTGTATGGGGAGCAAAAGAGAAGTAGAACAAAATAAGACATACCATGAACTTGTGCCAGCTTCCCAAAAGATATGTCATCATTAAATATTGCAATGTACTAACAAATGTTAGGTTTAAAAAACCATGTAGTATCATAGCCAAAGCAGACTGAGATTCCCAGATATATGCTATTCAGTCATCAAATTGGTCAATTTGTTCTTTATCTTCCTAATTAGAAAAGAAAATCAGAATTGATTCATATTTTTATTGAATGGTAAAACACATTTGTAGTTTTGCATCAGGAATGTTAACTGTCTAACCATCTGTCAGAGTAGACCAATGCCTGGACTTCCTAACATTCTGACTACATGACAGTAATCCATGACACCCACAGCACTGTACTAACTAGAAAGGATGGCAGAGCCAGAGAGGGTTCAGATGTGCTGGAAACACAAGTGTCCCAAATGTTACAAGATGACTTTCCTCTAATTTTTGGGAGAAGATCTAAATATGACAGTCATTCAAAGTATTCATGTTCAAATGTTAAATATTTTAGGAAAATTAATGTTAACACAGCATAATTGGCAAAGAATGATTTGTTAACAAGGTTTCCCTTGTTACAGGGGAAAAATATCTCCCAACTTGCTAGATGTCTGATACTCTGAGTTCATATTCTCTAAAAATCAAAGAATGAAATCTAGGTATACTGATTAAGAATAGGAAGTATTTACTGAGAGGAAGAAAGCTGTGTCTAACAAAGATAGAAGGAATCTTAAGTGAGTAGTTGGGGACCCCACTTCTTAAGGAATTTTTATAGAGCAAAATCACAAGATGAGGATGGGCTAAAGGGAGACAGAACTATAATCAACCAATGAGATTACAAGTATAGTTGCTTAGGTAATATTGATCCAATGGGAAATCACAAAGTGCATGTGAGGTACAACAAAACTATGGTCAACAGACAAGATTACAGGTATAATCACTTAGGCAATACTTGAAAGAGTTTTGGCCCAGATGGGACACTGTAGCCAGTGAAGCCTTAGAGGCAGAACCAAGGAGCTTCCATCTCCCCCACCCCTAGGAATTTACTTGTGACTCCATCTTCCCCATCCCTAGGAATTTACCTATGGCACCAAACAAAGACCAATGGGCTACTTTTGTATCCCTAATGCCATCATAGGTTCCACCTCAAACCTTGGTTACTTATATGCCCCCACACCACATGTCCGCCAGAGAGAAAGCCAAACTCCAGTGGTCGGGGGGGGGGGTTGTTTTCTCTCTCTGCATTCTCAGAATAAAGGCCTATTTTGTTTTACACTTCTCATCTTTTGGACACACTATATAATCTTATCATTTGGTGCAGTGACTCGGATCAGCAAGCCATTGACTCCTGGGGCCCACCCAGTTTGAGTCCCCAGCCAATTCATGAACCGGATTACCGGCCCAATTTATCATAGGTGAGCAAACTCCAGGGAATTCTTCAGTGCTGGACTTGGCCCCAGGTGGGTTTTCTCCCCATTTCTGTTGGTTCAAGTGACACTCTCATGTCCTTAAGACAGCCCAAGGCAGAGTTTCTCTGACCACCCTAGGTTCACACTAAGAGACTCTTATATCCTTCAGAGCTTTAAACTCTCACGAGCAGAGCTGTTACTAAAACCCATGAGAAATCCACTCGTGAATCTCTCAGTGATGACTGAGAAATATGAGATTTGGAACCCTACTCACCATTTGTCCCAAAGGACAGGTAATGGCCCAACCTCTGGACCATGGCCCGTTTCTCATCTGAGATTTTGCCATGGGAAACATTTTTTCTACTTCCCAAAAGACGCCTTTGCAATGCTTGATTTCCAATCTGAGTACTCTTAAAATTAAAAGAACCTTAAAAACTAAACAATTAATCTTTTACCGCCAGGAGGCTTGGCCAACCTACCCATTTACCAGCAGCCCATGGCCCAAAGAGGGGACATTTGACCCCTGTATTCTCAAAAATTTATATGATTGTTGTCAAACTGGTGAGAGGTTAACAGAAATCCCTTACATACCGGCTTTCCTCACTCTGAGAACATGCCCGTCTCTCATTAAATCCTGTACACCTGCTCGGGTATTTTTAGCTAACTCTTCTGTGCCACAAACTCTCCCCTCCTGCCCTCATGATCCACTGGAGGAAGTACCCCCGGTCTTTTATCTGTCGCCTCCTCCCTATCCCCAAAATCGATCCTCACAGTTATCTCCTGCTGTGCAATCATCTTCCCCTCCATCTCCCGGGACCCCTAATTCTCCCAACAGCTCTAATCTCTCTGTTAGTGCTTCTTCAAAGTCTCTGACCTCTCACTCTCCTGAGAATTCTTTGTCCACTCCGACATTCTCACCTCCCACCCATCCTACTAGGTCTCAGTCGCTATATCCTTTCGGCAGGCCGCTTGACTACTGCAGCTTGTGCAGGATGGTCACCATGTTGTGGCCCTACGCCACGTGAAAGGGTGCCGCCATCTTGGGGCAGATCTCATGGTCAATGGCCACCCCTGTGTGGCTCCTCTTGTGATCAGCAACAGCCACCCTGTTGTGGACCACATGACAATTTACTGTGCTAGGAACACCACTGCAGGGCACACAGTGAGATGCCCACAGCCTGTGTTTCCTTGTCCCATGTTAACTGGCAGCCACTTTGTAGCCAATCTATAGATAATTGCTCACACGTGCCTACTGGACAGTTGGCTGCCCAATGGCCATCTACTCCACAATCTTCTCCTCAATCTCTGCTACCACTTTGGGAGCAAGCTGGCCCCGAAGGATTTGTTGATATACATGTGCCTTTCTCCCTTTCTGACTTATCTCAGATTACTCATAAATTAGGTAGCTTCTCTGTTGACCCACAGAATTATATCAGGGAATTTGAATTTATAACTAATTGCTATGATTTACCTTTTAAGGATGTTTATGTGATTCTAAATACTACCCTCAACTCACAAGAGTGAACTCAGCTGTGGCAGGCAGCTCAAGAAGAAGCTGATTGCAGAAATAAGGTAAACACTGCTGATAATAACCCTGGGCCTACCACAGTATCAGACCAGGATCCTAACTGGAACTATCAAAATGGAGAAGGTTCAACTAAATTACATAAGATGATTGAATGTCTAATTGTGGGCCTTAATAAGATTGCCCACAAACATACTAACTGTAACAAACTTTTAGAACAGGTCCAGGAGGGCAATGAAAACCCAGCTGTGTTCCTAAATCGGCTTCAGGAAACCTTAATTAAGTTTACTAACGTAAACCCAGACTCTCATGAAAGGATAATTGTTGTTAACTCTTATTTTATTTCCCAATCTGCTCCTGATATTCATGCAAACTACAAAAGGTTGAACATGGCCCTCAAACTCCACAGGGAGATCTTCTTAAATTAGCTTTCTATGTCTTCAACAACAAAAAGAGGAAAAACAAGCTCAAAAAATAGTCTGATCTCTTAGCAGTGGCACTTGGGGCTCTCAAGACAAGAAATCTGAAACAAGGTGTGGCTGCCCAAGCCCCAATCAGACTGTGCTTTAAATGCAGTAAACAAGGACACTGGACAAAAGACTGCCCCAACCCTGGCATTCCTTTAGGGCCATGTCCCTACTGCAACATTAAGGGCCATTGGAAGAGCAACTGTCCTAGCCGCTAGTGAGCGGGTAAGCCATCCTCTAACTCCTTGCCCTCACAGAAGACTCCATCAATGCCAGATTCATCACTGACTGCTCAGACTTGCTGCCAAAGATTGACGGGGCTTGGGGTTCACAGCCCCCACTCCAGTAACCTTATCGGAGCCCCGAATCTCACTGGAGGTCTCAGGTAAGACACTATCTGTACTTGTAGAAACGGGGGTGACTTATAGTGTACTTCCTGAGTTTTCAGGACCTTGTAATAAGTCCTCAATATCTGTTGTGGGTGTTGATGGCCAGCATACCCAACCTTTGCAAACTGGGCCTGTCCCATGTAGGTTCCAGACTCTTTTCTTTACCCATAGCTTCCTAGTAATCCCAACATGTCCCACACCCCTTTTAGGTAGAGACCTCCTTCAAAAGCTTAACTTCTCCTTCACTTTTTCCCTCACCACAGCCCTAATCCTCCAAACAGCCTCACAATGTGTTGCAAAGCCATTCCCTCCCTTCCTCCTTCTCTGGTTGACCCCAGAGACACCTCCAATCCCACTCTTGCTACCCATACTACACCTGTTATAATTTGTCTCAGGAATCCTTCCATTTTTCCCTGTGTTCCCCAGTACTCCATAGCTCCCCAACATTGACAGGGACTTAAACCCATAATTAAGTGCCTTTTGGACAATGATTTTCTTAAACCTACCCATTCACCCCACAATACTCCCATTCTCCCAGTACTCAAGCCTGATGGGTCCTATCACCTGGTACAAGACATTAGGGTAATTAACAGTGCTATTACCCCAATCCACCCAGTGGTGCCAAATCCCTATACTATGTTCTCTCATATCCCTCTCTCACCACTCTCTTTATAGTTATAGATCTTAATGATGCCTTCTTTACTATTCCCTTACATCCTGATTGTCAGAACCTCTTTGGGTTTACATGAACTGACCCAGACACTCTCGGGTCTCAGCAACTTAGTTGGACAGTGCTCCCCCAAGGGTTCAGAGATAGTTCCTACTTCTTTAGTCAAGTTCTCGCTACTGACCTCACAGAACTTGATCTCAAACCTGGTGTCCTTCTTCAATACATAGATGACCTTCTGTTATGTTCCCCATTCCACATGTTAATCATACACCATTCAGCCAGTCTTCTTAATTTCCTTGCTAGTCGTGGATACAGGGTCTCTCCTGCTAAAGCCCAGATAGCCTCCCCAAAAGTCAAATACCTAGGTCTCACTCTCACCCCCACCACTCGTTCCATCACCACAGATCATCAGGCAATTCTTCAAGATCTCCAGGTGCCCACAACTAAACAACAGGTTAAGTCTTCCCTAGGTTTATCTAATTTCTTTCGTCTCTGGATTCCTAACTTTGCAGCCCTAGCTCAACCACTCTTCAAGGCCACTAAGGGTCCCTTATCAGAACCCCTGGACCCTACTAGGCCCATACATGCTCCCTTTCATAAATTAAAAGAGACTCTCTTAAAAGCCCCAGCTCTTACCCTTCCTGATCCCACCCAACCTTTCACCCTATACACTACTTCTCAGGGCCACAATGGTATAGATGCACTAGGACACAAAAAGGGACCTTCTTTTCAAGCAGTAGCTTACTTATCAGAACAGTTATATCACACCGTAAAAGGATGGGCTCCTTGTCTCCAAGCCGTTGCAGCTGCAGCCCTCCTGACACAGGAAGCTAAGAAGTTTACATTAGGACAATCTATTAAAATACACTCACCTCATCACCTACAGGAGCTTATCTCACATAAGGTGCTCCCTGCTCTGATGACCCCTTCTCGCCTTCAACAAACAGGTACACCTGGCTCTCTCTCAAAACCATTGCATCTCTATTTCAACTAGTGGTCCTCTTAATGTGGCAACCTTACTTCCCACCTCAGAGGGCCTTCCTCACCATGACTGTATTGAGTTCTTACAGATGATTTCCACCCCTTTCCCTCACATCAGTAGCACACCTCTCTTTAGCCTTTGACACATCTATGGTTCATAGATGGCAGTTCAACAAACACAGACAACCAAAAGAAGGCAGGATATGCAGTAGTTAACCAGTCAAAAGTTATAGAGGCAAATCCACTGCCACCTGGCACCTCTTCGCAGAGGGCAGAACTTATTGCCCTTATAAGGGCTCTTACACTAGGAAAGGACAAAATTATAAATATATACACTGACTCAAAGTATACATTTAGCATTTTACACTCTCATGCTTCTATCTGGCAAGAACGGGGTTTTATTACCACTCAGGGAACCCCCATAATTAATGCTCCCCTTATCCTTAAACTTCTAGAGGCAGCCCAACTTCCAAAGCAGGCAGCAGTTATTCATTGTAGAGGACACTGAAACTCTACAGATCCTATTGCTCAAGGCAATGCCTTTTACAGATTCACAAGCCAAGTTAGCTACACAAGGGCCCTGCCCTCCTCATCTTCTCCCATTAGTCCCAAACAGTCTACATCAGCCTAATTATTCACCAGAGCAGTTACAGCTACTTCATAAACAGGGTTACACACAAAACACTCAGGGATGGATTATTGAGAGATCTAAACTTGTTCTCCCACATCAACAGGCCTTAGACATCATTACTGACTTACACAACTGTTTTCATATAGGATCACAGGCCCTATACAAACTCTTAGCCCCAATAGTCACGCACCCTTCTCTAAAAGCTATCATTCTTAAGATTACTCACACCTGTTATCTCTGTGCTAGGACCTCTCCTGAGGGACATATGGAATCCCCTTCCTTTCCTACCCATCAGTTTTGAGGACACACCCCTGGGCAGGACTGGCAGATAAATTTTGCTTTCTCACTTCTTTTATACTTTTTCAGGATACATAAAAGCCTTTCACACAACCAGGGAGACAAGTTCTGTTACAGCAAATCATTCCAAGGACTACAACCAGGTTACAGTGACCCATAGCTGATATTCTTGGCAACCTCAACAGTGATCAAAGTTGCTAGACTGCCATCCTGGTTTCACATCACTCAGGCTAAGCGGTGCCCTCCCAGCCCTAAATCTGATCATTCTGAGTGGTCATCTCATGTTTTGTTGCCCACCTGTCTCCGTTTCATGAAGGCCTCACAGCCACATTTAACAGGCTAAGTCATGTTTTGTTATCCACTTTGGTTCCTAATTTCTTATGTTCTATTAATGATCATTTTTACAGCAGGACTCTTGACAGTCTTTCCTAAAGACTCCCACATCATGCATAAGATCATCTTCATAATGTTCTATGTGACAACTGTCTTAGTTCCTTCTACCCTCAGCTGTTTGGTTAAACTTGACATCCCTGAAAGCCTAGGCCCTTACCTTCCCTATACCAGTACAGCCATCACCTTCCCTGCTCCCCCTATTTTTTCCAGTTCGACTCCTGGACCAGAGACAAGTTTTACACACCTACCCTCTTAACTTTTATGCTTTCAGATGGGGGAGTAATCACCTCTCATAACTTCACTCCTCCTAACCCCACATTTATTTTTTGGAATTCTGCCTTACCATGCAAATGTTTCTACCTCAACATGGTCCTGATGTAATGACATGTCTAAATCAAAGGCACCTTTCCTTCTACCTCACCTAGGTCCTTAAACATGACAGTGCCATGTCTCCTCATAACATCTTATCTCTTTGTTTTTCCAGTCTGATATACGTGCATTCACCAGTGAAGTTTTCCTGGCTAAAACACCTGGCACCAGCTTCTACCTGGCATCAACCATCATCCTGTCGACTCCCCTAGGCCCCAGTACAGTGGCCCTTTACAGCAGGAAGCAGTTAAAGAAAGAAATCTTTGCCTCTTTTCATAATAATAATCATAAGATGGGATATGAAACAGTTTTGGCCCAGACAGGACACTGTACCCATGAAGCCTTAGAGGCGGAACCAAGGAGCTCCCATCTCTCCCACCCCTAGGAATTTACCTGTGAATCCATCTTCCCTGCCCCTAAGAATTTACCTATGGTGCCAAACAAAGACCAATGGGCTACTTTTGCATCCCTAATGCCCCCTTAGGTTCCACCCCAAACCTAGGTTACTTATATGCCCCCACGCCACGTGTCCACCAGAGAGAAAGCCAAACTCCAGTGGTTGGGGGGGGGGTGTTTTCTCTCTCCGCATTCTCAGAATAACGGCCTATTTTGTTTTATATTTCTCATATTTTGGATGCACTATATAATCTTATCAATACTGATTACATGGTAATTAAACAGGGAAGCAAGTCAAGTGCCAGTGCACATCAGACATGGAATAGACAAGAACTTTCCTGGGAGGGGTGGGTTAAGGCTTTGCTTTTCCATCCAAGGTCATTCATGTCTATTTAGAATATCAATCACTGAAGTTTATCCCTAGGGGAAGTATATGCGTGTAGTCCTTCCTCTTGGACTTCAGTGAATAAGCCTCCACACTTCAACAGTGATCTTATGAAGGTCCAGTCCTGCCTGATTGCCTGAAATATTTCTAAGTAACTTAGCTATCTATAAAACCCTTAAAAACAGAAAAGTTGCAGAATTCTTCTAACAATAGGTGCATTGATTATAAACAGATAACAGAAATGAGTCAGAGAAACACTTTGATTGGTTACAGCTCTTTGCCTTACTTAGACATCATGGAACTAGCTGTCAACCTCTGACTGGCACTGTTGTAAGAAAATTTCCAAGTAAAGCCAAAAGGAAGACTCTTCACACTGAGGAGACAAGAAGGCAGAATTTAATCTTTAAGCTGGTGGCTTATTGAATCTTCACACCTGTGGACTATTGCTAGATAGTCCAATGGCACCAGCACTGACTTTACAGACAGTTTAATTTATATAGCACTTAACAGTAGGAAGTACAAAACAAGTAACAAAACATTATATACTTGGATACATGCACTGAGTCATGTATCGACAGGCAGGCTAGTCTTGGATAGATTTGTTGAAGCAATGTAGTTGTTTATCTTAATATAGAAGCACTCTGGGAGCAAGGTAAGGGGGTCCTTACAGAGTGAGCCTAGCAAAAGGTATTCTTAATTAGTCCAGGGTGCCTTAAGGTACAGACAGTGACTGACTCAGTACTTACCAGCGGTCTGCAGCTGGGCTTCAGACACTGTCAAGGTCAACTGAATTCAACAGAAGCAGCAGAAACTTGGTCAGAGACTCTAATTGCTCTCTATGACTTACCTATAAGTTCTATTTTATAAGTGTTCTGACATTAAAATTATGCCCTAACAGCACAGGTTTAACTGTAGTGATTGGCTGCCACTCAACTAGTTGCTACAAATACTGTTATGGGCAGCTGAGCCAGTTAGAAATATTATAGGCAGTCAGGCAGGAGTAGGCCTTGAGGAAGCTGGCACAGAGGACCAGATGTCTGATGACTTTGGAAGGGACACACACCTCTTGTTGTGGGCTAGATCTCAACACAGAAGGCAAAACAAATGCCACCACACCCTTAAGTATAATCCTTAGGGATTAAATCTGGATCACCTTCCAGATTCCAATCCCTAGGGAAGAGTCACTGCTACCTCAGAATGCCCACTTCCTATGTGACTTGCTTTCCCTTTGTTCCTAAGTAATCAATTTTACCTGAACTGTTGTTTTATTGGCTACCTATAGTTATATTTATTTTGAAATAGAATTAAATGACTCAAAATATTTCACCATTTTCAGCTTTATTTTAATGAATTACTTGAGTTTATGATTTAATTTTTCCTTCTACCAAGGAAAGAGCTTTCTAAGTACTCTAACTTATTCCCACAAACCTAAGTCTTTCAGTATGACAGATCCAAAGAGACATTGTCCCTGGATCT
This sequence comes from Cavia porcellus, assembly GCF_034190915.1. Taxonomy (NCBI): domain Eukaryota; kingdom Metazoa; phylum Chordata; class Mammalia; order Rodentia; family Caviidae; genus Cavia; species Cavia porcellus. The sequence continues at coordinate 78,685,400 of NW_026947494.1, read as the reverse complement.
CTCAGTATTAGACACTCTTTTCTCCGCACTTTTATTTGATGCTTTGTGTAGCAGCCAGAAACTTGCTCACATGCATGAACTAATCATTGCTTTGCTGAACACTCTATATGCTCTGCAGATATCTAGGTTCTCACCCTTGTGTTTCTTTGGATATATGTGTCCTAATTTAATGTGGCATTGGTAGCATCCCAGCTCATACCATCATCTCAGTTTTCTCAGAGCTACATTTTCCTCCCTGCCATGAGTCATCATAGGAATTTACACATGGCCACATACTCAGGTCACAGGAGTGCTCAAGGATTCATAACCCATCATCCGTCACAGCCTGATCCTCATTGTGTTGTAAATGTTGATTTTTTTATTTATCTTTTTAAAAACAGTTGATTGAAAGAATCAAAGTAAATATAATCCTTGCACATTCCATTACTATTAAGGTTTGGACCTCAAATAGCCTTCAAATGTTTCATACATTCAGATGAGGGCTTTTGGAAGGTGATTGGCTTATGTATGTTTTAACTTCAGCGGTGGATTAATTCATTGGTGACTCATAATTTGGTGGCATAATTGGGAAGTGTTTTAATTACTTTTCTCTTCACTGAGACAAAATACCTGACATTCAAAATTAAAAGAGGAAAAGTTTATTTGGCATACATTTTGTAGAAGTTTCCATTAGTGGCTCCATACAGGGAAGCATGGTAGAGGGATATATCAGAGCAGATACCTAGAAAGCGGGAAGCAGCAAGTGACAAGTGACAAATAACAACCCTCTTTCTGTCCCTTATGTCTTATCCAGGCTGCCCATGCCCAGGGTAGGGTACCTATAATTTTACTCAGTACTGTACCAAAACAGCACCAAGTTAGTAATCACCTGCTCTTGATCCCAGCATCACACATCCTGGATCCAACTACCTCTCAAAAGCCAACCTGTGACTTCATGAAGATTAGGGAGCATATCTAGACACAGCTATAACAGGAGGTGATGAAAACCTAATGGGTAGGACCCAGCTAAGTGGAATGAGTCTTGAGTGAATGCCCTTGGGAACTACATCTTACCCACAATCCTTCATCTCTGTTTCTGTCTCTGTCTCTCTTGGCTCTCTTTTCCTGGCTGACATAAGGTATGCAGCTTTCCTCCATGGTGCCCTCCCACACTGATACTCCTGTCTTGCCACAGGGCAAAAGTAAGAGAACCAGATGTCCGAAGACAGAGACTGCTAAAGCTATGAGTCCAAGCATTCCTACCTCCAGTTGCTTTTTCATGGCAATAAACCTAACAAAAATTATCTTCTGGCTCTCATGGTTTCATGTAAATAGTCAACTATTGTTCTTCCAGTTATTCTGTTAAGAATAATGTGTCTTTACTCTCTTTTTGGTTGTATTTCTGATCATCTGAGGTTTACTTATATTGACTGCTTTATTTTTTATTTTCAAGCTTTTTAATTTTTAAATATTACCTTGGTCCCTGAAGATTATAATAATGTTGCATGGCAAAACTGGCTAGGAAAGAGGATGACCTGAGCACTTTAGCACTTTTGTCCATTGCTTTCTGGAGGCTGTGATCTATTCTGTATCAATTCCAGGCTCTCCTGGGTGCTAAAATGTTTGACTCATGGAGTGAAGGACGCAATCTTTCTCAACTTTGTCATTCAAAACACCCATGCATTACACAGCCTTAGTGAACATTCTGCAGAATAATTCTGTAGGTGACAACCAACTGAATGTTTGGATCTCATTCAGTTACAGTAATATAAATCCTAATTTTTTTCTGCCTTTTATACTCAGCATATGACTCCAAGAAGAAAAGTGTGACCAATCTCTACTCATTTGAAAATAACTCATTCATTATGTAAAATTTATGTTTTAACTCTTTTGATCTATGAAGTTTTAGTTTATATGTGTATAATAATATCTTTAAGTTCCTTAATATTTCTAGTTATTAATGTCAGGTGTATTGGGGCTGTGTTCTCCAACATCCTAATCAGAAATAGGCTTCCAGGCCTCGTTATTTCACATTAGGCAATGGACTTGCCTCTTGAATCATTGTGATACATTTAAATTAAAGATTTTTTAATTAATTTGATCATTTAAATACTTAAGTAGCTTATGATTACATTATATTTCTTTTTGTCTTTTGCTAATAATTAGCAATTTTTATTTGTTAGCCCACATTCCTATTTGAAAATTTCTGTTCACTTTTTCTGTGACAGGAATTATTTAAAATCTCTAATGTGGTTCCATCAGTACTTGTTGTATTTCTTATGGTTTTGACTTTCTTTCTTCTTCCTGGCTGCTTACAAACTATGTAGGACCCTCCACTATCTTGATAACCAAGACCACATTTTAATATTTCAAATTCTAGATAAACATCTTTGTTGTTACATATAAAATAAAGAGAATAAATGCTGTGAAAAAATATATATTCAACTAGTTATTCATTCCTAAAGTGTAGAGACCCCTTCACTAAAGTCAGAATCCCCTGATCCTACCTATGACTTCCTCAACCTCACTCCAGAATTATGTATAGCTCTACAGCATTGCTGTAATTATTTTAACTTTGGAGGAAATTTTCTTAGACAAGGCAATATTTTTATTAAACAAATATTATTATAATTTTCCAGGGAGTACTTTCTCTTTTTAACTAACACTCTTACTATTTTTTTTTATTCTTTTGTTTAAACACACACATACCTATACCCACAGATAATTTGAAACTTTCATTGGAAATGGAAAGATGTGTATTATATTAAATTCTCATTACTCACAGTTGTATATACATGTGTATTCATATTGATGTCATACAGATAAACCAAATGTATTTATATAACAATGCATAAGTCACATCTGTAATCTTTTTTAATATCTATAAGCTGTACAGTTTAAACTTTCATTGTATGTTATTGTAAAGGAAAATTGTTTGACTTATAAATAAAGAAAAAGTCTTCTTAGGTTGCATTTTCTCCAGAACTACGTGATCCTTAAAGAATTCAGCATATTACTGCATACCTGCCTCAGAAACCAAGAAGTAAGTGGATTGATTTTCATTCTGAGTTATATTTTGAGTGAATTAGCAAGTGTTTTAATGTCATATGATACTACATAGCTGTGTATTTATTGAAAGTAAAAAGACCATTCTTAGCAATCACACCATCAACATTCTAGAAAAAGTCACCATCGCTCTGAAGAAAACCACTGTTATTGTGAAAGATTTAGAGGGATCCTGCAGAGAGACTTCAGACACATCAAAGCAGATATGAGGCTCCTTGGAACAGAAAAGGAGAGGCTCAAGGTTGACAAATGATGGGGAAATAGGAGTTATTTTCCATTCACACTCTCTGCAGTCAGGTACAGAACATGACCAAAGGTGCTACATAATCAAGGCAATCAGGGTGCACCTTACATGAGGTCTGTGTGTGATCACTTCCCTGTCATCATGGCTACTCAGGAAAGTTCTTCTCCTCTTGACAGCCAGACTTTCATAAGTGGAAAAGAATATATCCACAGGCTTCAGATGAAGACAGGTGCTGCTCGTTCAGTATCTCAAGCCCAGAATGTGTTTGTTCTTGAAGGAAATCACATTGAACTTGTTTCAAATTTAGTTGCTTTGATCCAGAAAGCCACAACAGTTCAAAACAGATATCAGAACATTTTGAGGTGCTGTCTATGTTTCTAAAGAAAGAAAAGTTTCAGTTTGACGAATAACATCTAAACGTTATTCATTTGCCAAAACTAGTCCCTAAGTTTTCAAATCTGCTTGTAATATTTTGACACTGCAATAAAAACCTACAAAAATTCTATTGGAAGGTTTTAAAAAATTGTTTATCAATTGATTTTGTTTAATGTAATTAAGTAGTATGTAACTGTAAACATACTTAACTATGATTCTAAATATTTTTCGTATATGATTTTCCTTATATATTATTTTGTTGAGGTATATTATGAAGTTAGAAATTTTAGTACCATTATAAATATTATACTATTTAACATATATATGATACTATTTATGAATTGCTTATTTACCTCCACATTTTGCAAATTAACAAAAGGTGGACAATTATTAAATTGAGTTTCTTTTATACACTTATTCACTACATTTTTCTACGTGCCAACCTCTGTGATAGGTACAATTTCTTATGGTAAAAGTATAGATGTCATTAGTTCTCTTATGGGACTTGCAGTCTTTTATGGAAGAGGCAGATAATAAAGAAAAGAAGCGATGAGCATCAAACAGTGAGTAAGTGCTGGGTTTAAAGGAGAAAGATGATGCAGAAAAGCTGAACAAATGAAAAAGTAGCTATGAAGGAAGAAACCAGCGGCAGACACAGTTTGTATGAGCTGAAGATAAATGTAATACATTTATAAATGTACGAGGCACTGAACCAAAGTGATGGCCAGGATAGCAGATGGGCAAGCTCAGAGTCATACCAAGAAAAATTGACACAATTCTCTTAGGACGATTCTTTTGCAATTGAATTATTGTAAAAATCAGTGAGTACTGTGTTTCTCTCCTAGTCATATATATGGGAATTAAAGTTACTTATTTTAAAAATACAAATAAAGTAATCCACACATTAATTTATATAATATCATCTCCTAATGACGAATGATACCCTGTGTTATACATAATAAAAATTAATGAATCTTAGAATTCATTTCCTCTCTTCCATTTTGTTTACTTTTATGCCTATGGCATGACAGACTGATTCTCTTCATTTAACAAACTAATATTCATATGACGGCAGCTACAGTAGCATTTTCTAGACCAATAATGTTTTCATCACATAAATGCTAATTATTCAATCATTTTCCTTGGTAAATATATTTTTATCACTCACAATATGACAGGCATTATGTTAGGTGCTGACAGTGAACCAAAGGTGCTATTTGCTGCCCTTGTGGGGAGAGTGGCTGAGAGAAGATACAGATAACAACAAAAGAATCATTTGGACCATAGAAAAGTTATAGGATTAGACATCAGTGGCAAGGAGAAACATGCAGTGCTATGATTCTATACTGTACCAAGAAAACCCCAGTAAGGAAAGTCCAGGAATGCTTCTGTAAAGGGGTGGTGATGGTTTGACATAGGAAAGGCAAGTGAGGTCCCCAGCAGAAAAACAGGGCTCAAGATGAGTTATCAGAGAACCACAGCAAGTGAGCTAGGCCAAGAAAGGGCAGAAGAGGACAAATTCATCAGAACGATGGGAACGAGAGCATGGTAACAGCTGACTTTGCTCTCTGAGATTGACTGAAGCTCAGCTGCTGTAACTGACAGAGAATGACATGTGTACAAGAATGAACTTCCTAGCCAGGCTGTCAGGGACACATTCTATGTCAGATTGCAGATTGTCATAGCTGCATTCAAACACAGAGGAACCCTCAGGACAAATTTGTAGTTCAATGGATAATGCATACACTTTAGAAATACATTTGTTTCTGTTGAGTCTACTTTATTGTAGTTTACTTCTTGTGTGTTTGGTCTTTGTTTATGTGCTATTATGTCTTCAATCTTCGCACAGGTACCTGGGGTTGAAATTAACGATGCTGTCTTCCATAAATAATTTATATTTTGGCTTATGAAACTAGTTCACTATGAAAATTAGATCAATTTATTATCTCTCAACATTTTTAAACTTAAAGTTTCTCATTTCACTTATTCTTCTTATAATACATCTTAAATTTACAAATGTTCAGTTTGCCTAACCGCTAAGGCAAAGATTGGCAGATGGATCACTGTGCTTGTATTGATTCTTGCCCTTTGCCTCCAAGCAGCCCTTTCTTATCCTTTGTGAAAATATCAAGCAACAATCTTTGGAGAACATCATGAGAAGGCTCCATTTTTTTACTCTTAATTCAAGACCTTCCTTTTTTTTTTGTACTAAAATATCCTCAGAACAACATCAACATTCAGTGGATAGACTTTTAGTATATGAGTTAATATTGAGGTTTTTATGATTATTTTAAGATGTAATATTTTATCATTTTTAGTCGTACTTAAAAATCAGTTGAAAACCAAATATAAAATTTATTAATTTTCATTAAATTGGTATATATTTTACTTTTTAATTGCCATATAAAATCATCAAACTGTTTCCTAAATCTCAGCTACATCACTGGATCTCTAGCTTAAAGGTCAAGTTGATTGGATTGGGAGCCACTTATGGGGATAAGAAAAGTGGGTCTGAGTGGGGTATAGGAACAAGACCTTAGCAACTATATCTGTCCCTGATCCTTTCCTCTTGGGCACTGTTCTATAGCTTTGCTCCCCTGGCTGCAATGAAATTAGCACACATGATATGTTATATTCTCCCAGTGTATTTATTTTGGAGTCAGTGTATCGTGAACTAAATTCCCTAACCCATGGCAAATTAATCCTTTCTTATGTAAACTGTGGGTGCTATGTATCATGACCCACTTAAAAGAAAAATGAAGAATATACTGACCGTATTTTTCTATATCCTACATACTGTTTTTGCTACATTTGCTATTTTTCTTTCTAATTAGGTTAGATATTCATTACTGAATAGAAATCACTTTAAAGTAGAAAAATATGCTAAAATAATATGGAAACAAAGAATTATACATTACTTAGAGGAGTGAATCCATCTTGTCTCTTGTTTTTATAAATATTTATAGTTTCACATCTGCCCAGGTTTACTACCAATTGTCTGTAACTGCTTCCACGTCACATAGAAAAGTTGAATCAAAATGACAGAGACCATATACTGACACACCTAAAGTATTTTCTTTCTGGTACTTAAAGGCAAAATTTGACTATCCCTGGCTTAAAATGGTAAAACAAAAGTACAATAAATTGTCATGACTGCTGTTACATTCAGTTTTCCTATTAAATTTCCCAAAGATTTGTATTTCCAAACTGTATCAAATAAGATTGGAAACACTATCTTTGTAATTTGTTTCTTAATTTTTATTAAACACAATGGAAAATGATTTTTTTAAATTTCCCCAAAACTGAGAGAGAAAAACACGTTGCAAAGACTTTTAAAATTAGAAGATAAAGAAATAGACAGCAGCACTTTATACAATAATGATGATGGAGAATTGAATTATATAAGTGAAATAGGTAAATTTTCAGATGACTATTTCCTAAATGAGTTTTCTCAATCTTAGTAAACTGTTGAATGGACTATTTATACAAAAGTGAAAGGAAATAATGTTCTTTCCAATTTAGTCATTCAGCTAAAGACTTCATCATAAAATATTTTATGACAAAATTCTGGCCCATTCTATTTTGTTTTGAAGCCAAATCTCAGGGTTTTTCTATTCATTAGGTTTATGTACCAAAATTTACCAGATGCTCTTTGGAAGTGAAATAATGATGAAAACATGAGTGTAACCAAAGAAGATTAGAGGGAAACTCATGATAGAAGTATTTTAAAAAGCATTGACTACATTATTCTCAGTGATGTTTATGGATTAAAATAATAAAATAGCTATGTAATTACATCCCAAAAAATGGTCATCTCTTAAGAAAACTGTGAGCCACAGAGGTTTCAAAAATTATTTACTTACTATATTTTGATGATGGAAGTACAAGGAAAATCACAATTAATGATTTCTAATGCTTGTTAGAGATGTGAAACGTTTGATACTGGTATTATCAAAATGAGTATTCAGCAGATTTATCATGACAGTGGGTAATCAGATGCTTGAATCTGAGTATATTGTCATGTTGAATGCATATAAAGTGAAAGCTATCAGAATAATGAACATAGTTTACTGTGAAGTTGCTATTACAATTTCTAGTAAGATTACATTAGTTTATTCTCTCTTGTGTACAACTAATAAAATGGCTTAATGTATAAACAACTAAAACAAGTCCATTGGACTCAGAATGTAAATAATTATGTCTATTTTTCCTGGCATAACTCTTGGCTAGTGAAATTATTATATTGACATTTTCATGTGACTGTCATCTGCCTTTCATCCTTTATATAATTGGCAAGGAAATCATCCCTTAGTGTGCTCGTTGAAAGCTAAATACATGCAAAAAGTTCTTAGAGGATGCCACTTGCAACAATTTTCCCTTCTTGATCAGTAGTTTCTTTTCATAGAGCTGAGATTCTGTTAAAAGAAAGAAATTATTTTGTTTACCCTTCTTTAATGCTATTCTACTTTTCTTCCATTTTTATCTTTTCCCTCTATTCCTTTATCTCATTTCTCTCCAGTCTCCACATTGAGTAGATAATGTTCTCCAAATGTGTAGAGTATAAAAGATACCTCTATCACTTCTTTAAATTGATCACATTCTATTGTAAACTCAAAAACCCAAGTATTATAATCCTCTTTCTAGTCTACCTCACAATCCTAAAAGTTGTTTTTGTAATCCCATTGAGACAGTATTGGAATCCCAGCCAGTCAATTCCAATCTACCACCACCAGTGCAATCCACAGTGAGCATAAAAACACAAAGGCCTTCCAAATTAAGGGATGCCAAGGCATCCTAAATCCAACTTTACAAATCCTAGGCCTCTCCCAGCATTTATTATCTTGTGAAGAAAGGGGGGGGGGGTGTCTCTCAGGAATGAGTGATAGTCAGGATGTCAGGAATTACTGAGTAATTTAAGCTGGCTGGCCAGGTGCAAGGATGGCATCTTTGTAATTTGCAGAGATAAAGATATGCAGAAGGATCAATTTACATAACCCAATTAAGGTAAGAGTGGAATTGTTTTGGGGGCTTGGTTTGTGATATGCAAACTCTTGTGCCCCGGGGAGTCATAGCCTCTTATCTTGAGTCTCCTACCCAGTTAACATTCCTGGAGTTGTTCGCTCTAAAATACTAGCGCCTGGGCTAGCCTTATTTGCAACGCTTAGAGCCAACTGAAGAGAGAAGGAAATATCCTAGCCAGCCTTTCACATATCAGTGTAAGGAAATGAGTCTCCAAGTAATCAAAGTTACAGTAATTGTTTTGGATCCAAAGGGAGTCCCTGGAGTTGTCTCTCACATCTGTGATGGTCACACATTAGCACTTGGGTAGCCTTTTTGCCATGCTCAGAGTTATTTGAAGAGAAGGAAATATCCTAACCACTCTTTACATAACAGCATAAGGAAAGTGTCTCCAAATATTCAAAGTCACAGTAATTGTTTTGGATTCAAAGGGAGACACCGGAGTTGTCTCCCACAACATTCTATTTAAACTGTGAGCCTAATGAATAACTTTGAAAGATGTAAGATTTTTATGAAATATACTTTGAGTTCACAAACTCAAGTTGTCCAAATAAATTTATTCTAACTAGTATGGACTTTAAACAATGCCTTAAGAGGAGACTGAGAGAACATGGCGGACAGACAACAGCAACTACTGAATGCTCTCTAAAGACTCAGCTCAGAGGCCAGGAATGATGCGGACTAAGGAGATACGAACCAGTAGAGATATGCTCTGCTGACTCAGGAACGAACTGGGCTGAGAGAATCCAACTTGGAATACAGTCCTGGCGCTAAAATAGGAACAGAAAAATCTCGGTGTGGAGGCTCGACTCCGCGCCATTGGAAACCGCGGTTTGGATCTCCCGCCGCCCGGCGGCCGGCGCCTCCACAGCGGCTCAGCAAGGAGAGACGCGACCGCCGAGCTCTGGGAACGGGAGTAGTTCCCACGCCATCGGAAACCGCGGTTTGGATTGCCCGCCCCCTGGGGGCCAGCGGCTCGGCAAGGAGAGACGCGACCGCCGAGCTCTGGGAACGGGAGTAGTTCCCGCGCCATCGGAAACCGCGGTCTGGATTTCCCGCCGCCCGGCGGCCAGTGCCTCCACAGCGGCTCGGCAAGGAGAGACGCGACTGCCGAGCTCTGGGAACGGGAGTCTCCGAACGGAGTCGGAAACGCGACGGACAGGGAGGAAGGCTGACTGGTGGCGAGGTGAGCGAGGAACTGACTCCCTACCGCAGTTTGACTCCAGTGGAGGTTTTTCTGGGCGCGGGCAGTCCTGTAAGAGCAGGGCGCGGTGGCAACTGCAGCCGCACACTTCCCTCTCGGACGGGATTGGTGAAAGGTGCCTGGCCGGAGGGACGCTGCTCGCGGACTCGCTAGGCTGGCCTAACCCAGATCCCAGAGCCTGACGGTGGCCCGGAGGAGCGACCGACTCCTGCGTAGGCTGCCTCCTCCGCAACTCCCTGGGGCGCAGCGGTGAGCGGGAACAACTAGCCAGCGCAATTTGATCAAGCTGTGGCTGACAGGCAGGGAAGCCGGGCCTCCTGTGTAAGATTACATTTTATAAGGAAGAGAAAATATGGGGAAGGGAAGCAACAAAAAAGGCTCCTCGACCCCCAATCCTGAGAATCAGGCAATTGTGGACACTGCACCATTATACATTAAGCGCCATTTAGAGAGCCTCATAGACCAATTCAGGAATGAAGTTATCAATGACCTGAAGCTAGAAGTATGCAGAATAGTTAGAGAAATGCTAAGTACCACCCAGGAAAAAGCAGATGGTGGAATGGAAGAACAGAAAAAGAGGGGAGAATTGCTTGATGGAGAAAACAGAGAAAGCATTGAGTATGTGAAGCAGGTGCAAAGGGACTATCAAGAAATTAAGAAGTCTACCCAAGACTGGCATAACAGCTTGAAAGAAACTAAGGACAGACTATCTGAATTGGAGGGCAGACTTGAAACATGGGAGAATGAAATGAAAAACTTCTTAAAAATAACAAAGAAACACACAGCAATAATACAAAGACAAGAAGATGATAAGAGGAGCCATAACTTAAGGATTAAGAATATAAAAGAAGAAGTAGGGACACAAACAAGTGAACTACAAAAGCTACTCACAGAAATAATCCAGGAGAATTTTCCTAATTTAGCAAAAGGTAAAGATACTCAAATGTATGAGGCATACAGGACCCCAGCTACCTACAACCCTAACAGAGAAACACCCAGGCATATAATAATAAAAATTCCAGAAATTCAATACAAGAACAGAATATTAAAAGCTGTAAGAGACAAGAAACAGATCACTTACAAGGGAAGACCCATCAGAATTACAGCAGATTTCTCTTCACAAACCATCAAATCACAAAGAGCATGGGGAGAAATAATTCAAGCTTTGAAAGATAATAATCTCCAGCCAAGATTGAGATATCCTGCACAACTGTCCCTGGAAATTGATGGAAAAACGAGGTGCTTCCAGGATAAAGAGGAACTGGGGGAATTTGCAACCACCAATTCAACCCTACAGAAAGTATTGCAGGATATTCTAAAAAAAGAAAAATACAAAGAACCCAGAAATAGGGGCGGGGAGGCCACAACGAATGGAGTAGAGAACAAAATGAAGAAGACAAACTGACAGCTACTGACAGAAAAAGAGCTCAACAGAAATGAGACAGAAGATTGGATGATAGGAACAGCTTGTTTTGGAGAAAATGACATCTTAATAGGTAATGCTGATTTAGTACCATCTTGTTTTGAAGTCTCATCTAGCTTTTGTTCTTCTGTCTCCAATGGTCTAAACAGGTTGTATCTTATTGGATTTTGTTATGTACGATAGTATAAGAAAAAACCTTTTAAAGACAAGGAGATTATACAGAGACCATTGTTCATTTTCTGTTAGTCGATTCTAAATACTCTATAATGCTGTCATTCTCTTAAATGGATTTACATTGTTTTGATATACTTAATGCTACAGTATATGAAGTTGTACTCAAGGACTTCAGGGAAGGAGTTAATATGGTAACTATTTTTGGGTCAGGATTAGCTGGTGGTGAAACACTATTCTGCTTAAATGGTTATGTTTTGATCTGCCCTGTTTCGCTGTTATGCCCTCCTTTTTCTCAATCTCCACTCCATTATTTACTTTTTTATTTTTATCCATTTAATTAAAGGGAAAAATATAGCAGGATATAATATAGTAACCCACTTTGACTTTCTATTATCTCGATTTGAAGCCCTGCATTACTCTCACCATCTTGTTTTTGACTGAGGTTCCTCTATTCTGTTTTGCTGGATAGTATCAGGTTCGAAAGTTTAGGCATCAGCTGAGAAGATAATGAGATTCATTATAACGCCCATTCTCGTTGACTTTTATCTACTTTTGAAGACCTACAATATCTCCAATGTTTTGGTTTTGTCGGTTTTATTCTTTACGGTTTTGTTCAATTGTATTACAACTAATGATATAGGCAATTCTATTAGAAATAGTGGGAGGCATTATGGTAACCATTGTTGATCACCTTGTATTATGTTTTTATATTATCTATTATGTCCACCCTTTTGACTTGACCGATTCTGTTCTGTTATGTCACATTTGGTTTTACTCTCTTCCAAAAAAAGCAACAAGAACCGTGGGAGCAATGAAACCCAAAATGTGTAATAGTCACTGTACAAAAGAGAGGAAAAGAAAGTGCTCTAAACTATATAACTGCATGTATATTTAAATGTATAAGATAGAAAATGATAGCACAGAGTTTTATTGGATCATTGAACAGAACTGTTTGCAGTATCATTGTTGGAATGTCCACTCTACAAGCTTTAATTTTGTGACTTAAACAATTATTTCTAAGATGGCAATATGTAATCCATTAACTAGTGATTTCCTACTGCGCATTTTTTTATTCTGTAAATCTGTATAACTTGTACCCCTTCACTGTTTTTTTTTCTTTCTTTTCTTTTCTCCTTAAATAAAAAAAAAGAATGCCTTAAGACATGTAAATATCTTTAATAAAAATAGATCTTTTATATCTAATATGTGGAAACTCATGTTATTTCAATCTAAAATGTAAAAGTTTTGTAATTGGTAGGAGATCAATCTATAATTTCACTCAAAAGTCAAAATTTCTATGATATTTTGGTCTTGGCAATAATTTTAATATGTTTATAATTTATTAGACTAATTTATGAATCATGTCTTTGTTATGAGAAGAAATATATCTAAAAGATGTATTAGAAATTAGTTCTTGGATGGGAAATATTTTGATAACATTAAATTATAAATCTGTGTTTCTTGGTCACTGATGGATGAGATAAAAGAGAAAAGGAAGTTGAAACTGGTATGATAAGCCCAGGGACACTGAAACAGCAACCTCGATACATGCAACAAAGAAATAATTTCTTGAATGTAAGCACAATTCCTACTAGAATTGTTCCTGTGGGTTGGATAAGTGCTCTCCCAAAAGTCTAAGTATTAAAGCTTTGGTCTTTAATCCATGCTCTGAAAGGAAGTTGTAGACACTTTAAAAGGCAGGATCTATCGGCAGATTTTAGGACATCGGTTTGTGACTCTGAAAGGGTCCCTGGTCTCTTCTTCATCCCTTTGGAAAACTGGCCAAGTGCTGAATGGATTTCCTTCCCTGCATATTCCTGCCATTGTGTGCTGCCTCCCTGCAGGCCCCAAAACAGCAGAGTCAACCATCCCAGCCTGAAATCTCTAAGATTATGAGATAAAGTAAGTGTCTGCTCTTTTTAAGTTGATTGATCTGAAATTGATCCTGTGACAGTAACAGAAAGCATGATGGTGAAGATTCCAAGAATATTAAGAAACTTTTAAACAGAGGAAATGAGACAGTATGGCATATATCTTATTTGATATTTTTTAAGAATAACATAGAGGCAATGCAATCCATAAATGGTCAATATCATAGGTGCTGAAAATATTTTGAATTTAGAAGGCACTGGTCACTCATGCCCGAAGATGATGGTGCCCCTCAAACTGACTGGAGTCCTTCAAATATAAGCACACAATTTTCTCTTCTTTCTTATTGCATCTGGAGTGTAGACCTAGTGACGAGTGCTGCTATCACCAGGGTTCGGCCTTTCCCTCTTAGGTTGTTAGCCTACATGCCAATTATTTCTAGAAAAATCCCACAGACACAACCAGAACTGTACTTTAGTAACCCGCTGGTCATTTTTCACTTTAGTCAAACTGACATATCACAATTAACGCCCACAATCTTTTAGAGCAATTTTGTACTCTTTTCTATTCTAGCCTGTGCCATAGGAGACTGACCTTGTCTATATGGACTTCCAGATACTATCAGTCCCTAGCCTCCTGTGTCTGATAGGAGACCCTGGAAGACAGAGAGGGATACGCTGGGGGAAGGATGGGGAAAAACTGCTTCCCAGAGTATGTCATTGCTGAATTGCTATATTTTAGCTGCCTTTCATTGGAAATCTAATTCTTATCAAGCATCTCTCTCATAAAACTGACTTTTCCCTCAGCTTCCAGTATCTGAACACTTTTCTTGACTCTTCAGGTCTAGGCTATGAAACCATTCCTAAATGGATCTAAAAAGACAAATACACCACAGCTGCCAAGTAAAAACATCATGCTAGCTCTTATTCTTTACCTACTCTTCCTAGTAGGGAGTTTGACTTAGCACAGGGGGAGGAATGGATTTATAGGCATACTACGTGGCTCAAAAGTGAGTAGACACCAAATAATGTACCCACTCAGTGCTGAGCCCCAATATGTGGGGACAAAGAATCATAGCAGTAGATGAGACTTGTCTAGTTTTGTAAAAAGAGAAATGACTGTGGCTTAGGTACATATCGATTTTCTAGTGATGGCTAACAATTAGTCAGTTAAGACACAGAACAGCAAAAAATTAGAAAACTGGTGACAAGAAGAAATAATAAAGAACAATATGGATAGAGTGCTTAGGGTTAGTGCTAAGTACCAAGATACTCCATTTCAGATCATTGCTCACCAAGAGCATCCCCATTACAAACATCAAATGGGCAAAATGGCCAAGACCTTTCAATACTTTCTCAAAACTGCTCTTGTGCAGAATGACCCTTTGCATTAGGGTAATTTTTGTATAAAAAGTGTATTTCTTGGGCTGCAAGGGCAGTAGCGGTTGTAGTAGACCATGGCAGTGGCTTGGCCTCCCAGTTTCCCTTAATGGTGTGGTCGGGCAGCATTGCCGAGGGGTTTCAGGCAGAACAGAGGGAAGCAGTCCAGGCAGGCAGGAGGGGCGGCAGGGACAGCTCCGAGGCAATGTGGAGGATGTTGTCCTGAAAAAAGCAAGAACGAACTGACCAAGCTGACCGAGGTGCAGGGGAATTGCGTAAAGGAGATGTGGCCTCTGGGGCAGAGTCTCATGCTTTCGTTTATCCAGCAGGCCCAACAGTGCCTAGGCTGACTGACATCTTTCTTCCAGATGCAGACTCTGCTGATTTTGCAGCTTCTGGGCATGGGAGTAGTTTCCAGAAACCAGAGTTGCCTTAGAACTCTGATTCAAAGAACATCTCATGATGTAATGAGACGGGAAAGCAACAAATTATCTGCACCTTCTACCTGCCGGAGTCTAGCACATGTGCCTTGGGAGGACAGCTCCTCTGAGCCGCTGTTGCCAGCAGTTAATTTTTCTGTTGAAAATGGACACTCTAGTTCCCAATTTTTTTGTTTGTTTGTTTGTTTGTTTTTGTCTTTTTCGTTTTTACCAGTACCGGGGATCGAACTTACGACTGCCTGCTTGCAAGGCAGGCACTTATGCTGCTGAGCTAAATCCCCAACCCCCTGGTTCCCAATATTGTCATTCAGATAACTTTTTATGGTCAAAGAAGACAGGTACTTGGCAATTTTCTGCATGAAGACTGCAGATATTGTGAACACATCCATGTTCTCTCCAAAGAGCGCTGCAGAATCAGGGGAGGCTGCTTTAGGTACTGGGAGAGTTACTGCCATGTCTTTAGGAGACTTAACTAACCATGGGTTTGAGGACTGCCCCTTGCTCCTGAGTGCGCTGTGGACTGGACATTGAGAAGGAGAAGATACAGATCATAGCACAGACACAACACACTGGAGCCATCTGCTCGAGTGATAAGGGCTTCCTCCTGGACAGGAACAAGTTGAATCTTTGGAATTTGTAACCTACTATGCAGATCACACATAAAACAAGGCTCAGTGCAGACACCCCTGTGTTCCTGGTTTACCTCAATATGACGGTCCTCCACCTGTCCCTTACCAGCCACTGAAAACTGAAAGAAATCAGTTTCTTCTGACTCTTACTATGCTGCAGAAAGTTCGGACTGGCTGTGAGTATATGCTCCAGCCCCTGTGAAGAGTAACTGTAATTTATCAGCCCACATGGTGGCACCTGCCTGTAAGCACTTGGGAGGCTGAGGCAGGAAGATCACTGTGAATTTGAGGTCAGAGTGTGCTACCCAGTGATTTCAAGGCCAGCCTGAATTGCAAATAAAACTCTGTCTCAAAAACTTAAAAAATAATAATGTTAATAGTAATAAATAAAAATGAACAGGCAGTTAGTTTCCCATGAAAGAGAACATAATGCTATCTACAAATAAATCAATGCTTATTAGTAAATTTGCACCTTTTTAGCAACTGAGTAAGATTCCAATGGAGTATGTTTACCTTATGGTTTTGCATATTGTGCTTGTGATGTTTCTGGTATAAATATTCTAGTTAGACAAGAGATTATTGCAGAGTCCAAGGATGTGGCATATGCTAACTGCTCTGTTAAATTTTTTTTCCTATTGTAAAAGGTTACATTTTTTTTTTACATTAAATAGATGATTCCTTTGAAATAAAATGGTAAATGCTTTACCAGAGAACCATTGGGTAGGGCACGACAAATGATTGTTAAAAACAAGAGAAACATTTTACTTCTCTGACACTTGCTGGATGCATACCCAAACTCATTTTTGTACTTGGTGATTTGATTTGTTTCCTTTTGATTAGGAAGACAGAGTATCTCCGGCAGTCGCTTGACATACAGACCTCTCTACAGCCCAGACCAACACATGAAACTTTATTTCCATTAAAGAAAACAAGCAAGAAAGCAAAATAGAAATAATGAGTCCATGGTGTTCTTAAAAAAGACTTCCTACCATTTTGTACACAGAATGTAGATATCTGTAGATGGGGATTCTTGAAATTTACCTTAACATCTCTTTTGATCTGTTTTTGGAACAGATTGATAATAATTTTTTTTTTGGCTTTGACCACAAATTCTCAAAACTTGCTTTATTGAGACCATAAACCTTCCAACAATAACCTCCATATACTTACAAATTATGGTTGGCTGATTATCAAAGACAAACACATTACGAAAATGAAAGACAAACTCATTATCATTAATATATTCACCCAAGAAGAAAAAATATGCTTTATTGAAAAAATTTCACAAATGATACGGTAATCATTCAAAATATACCAACAGAAACCTCAAATTTTCTCTGAAAATTTTACTTAAAGAATATAGACTGCAGTAGGAAAGCAAAATATTCAGAAATTTTTGGGAATTAGTAGCATGTAAACTAAAAACAATAATAGTCATGACAGGCTAAGTGTGAGCAACCCTCAAGTCCTGTGGTTGTATTAACTTTCTTTTTTAATTTTTTTTAATTTGGAAGGTAGTAAAATACAACAGAACAAGATGGAACAAAGCTAATCGAGACAATGCAGTGAAACTGGTATAGAAGTTAATAGCAGGTTACCAGGGTAATAGTAATAGGTACCATAGTATATCTCATTTTCTTCACAATAGTTGTCCTTTCAATCAGGTACAGTAAAATCAAACCAAAACCATAACATTATAAAACCTATCAAAATGGAATACTTAATAAAGCAAAACAATCAGATTAAAGTAAAAGAGTGAAAACAACATTTACCTTCAAAGAGATGGTAGAAGGGAATCCCCCATGTTTGCTATATTGCATACAGTCATCCTCCCAAGAGATGCTCAGTCCCCTGGCCCCTAGTTGCTAACAGGGGAGGTGGGGGGGGTGTTTGATTATCAGCCTGGGGTAGGCTCACAGGAGATGCTCACTGGTTCTCTTCAAGGCTTGCTTGCTGGTGCCTCAGCCACTTACCAGAAAGAAAGGCGTGTTGCTTCTTGCTCAGCACCCTAAGTTCCAACATGGCTGGATCTCGGGAGAAACTGATTGTATAAACTTTCTTAGTCCTTACAACACCAGGGTTGGTAGTGTCATTATGTAGATTTTTAGGATGAGGAAATCAAGGTGAGACAGCAAGTTGAGTCACACGTTTCAAGAAAAGAGGAAAACTGTGATGTGAATCCTAATGTCTTGAAACAAAAGATTACAGCTGAGCTTGGAAACTTTCAAAGTGGTCACCGCTTAACTGTGATTCACAGACGCTGAGCTTTGTACCCACACTCAGTGAAAACTTTCACTGTTCTGCATTATTTATGGACTTTTGCTCCAGTCACATACCTTAATTAATTCTCTGCCCAACTCCAGCTTCTGGTTCCCTTCATTGGTTCCTTCTCTCAGGTGTTAATGACCTTGGGCATCATTCCTCCAACACAATCATGGCTGTGGCTTCCTTCTTTTAACACAGTGAAACTGAATGCAAACCTGGGGCAGTTCATAAACTTCTCTAATTTATACTTTTTCTCACATTGATTTTACTGCATGAGTTTCCTTGGTCTGTCATAACAAACTGCCATAAGCTATGGGGTGAAGTCGACAGGAATGGATTCTCTTAAAATTTAGAGACAAAAAAAATTCAAGGTTCTTGCAGGTTATTTTTGACATCTTTTTTCTTTGCATGTAGGTAACACTGGTCTTCCTGTGTCTTTAAATGCCCTTTCATGTATGTCTATGTTCTAATTCATATTTTACAAGGACACAAATCATTGGATTATGATTCACCTCAATACCTCATTTTAAATTGATTGCCATTTTAAAGGTCCTTGTTTCCAAATACAAGTTTTGAGATATTAAGAGAAAGGACTTTAACCTGTGTATTTTAAGTGTGTATAATTTAGCCTATGACATTTACTAACAGAAGGAAAGAATTAAGAGAAAATGTACAGTCTTCAACAAATTTCCCTAATTTTAACATCTTGCATAACTGAGAGATCACAATGCTATGGTCAGGGAAATGTAACTGAGGCAATCTATACACACCATTTACCGTTTGAATACACTTGTGTGTGTGTGTGTGTGTGTGTGTGTGTGTGTGTGTATGTGTGTATGCTTCAGTCTAAAAAAGACTACATGTACAGCCTTGAGTAACCAGAATCACAGAAAAACCCTAAACAGCTCCAGCACAAGGGTGACTTTTTCTACTTGCTAAACCAGAGCCATTTCCCACTCCTGGCACTCACTTGTTTTCTATGTGTACAATTTTGCTACTGCAAGAATGTTATATAATTTCAATCATAGATTATGCACCACATTTTTCACAGTATCCTCTTGAAGTCCATACAGGCTGGTGCATATATAATAGTGCATATATCAAATAATTATTGCTGCATAGGATGTTATATTATTGATTCACAATTTATTTAATTTTCCACTAATTGAAACATACATTAGTATTAACTACTACAAATAACACTACTTAAATATTAAGGTATGAGTCTTCACTTATCTTTAACAAATATATTGTGAGACATCAACTAATTTTAGCTAAGCAAACAATGATTAAATTGTTCCCAAACCTGAAAATTCTGGGAATATGATATCTTCACCTTATTATTGCTCTTTCATTACTAAGTTCTTGGTTCAGACTTTTTTCTTTTTCTTTGTCCGTTTTACTGTGTCCTATGGCTCATAGGTATGATGTAGTGGTGTATAGAGAGGATGTCTTTGCTGTAGAAAGGATGAAGTGGCTGCAGAAGCCATAACATAATATCATCATTGGTTAGTGACTCTTGATCAAACTGATTTTACTCTGTATTTTTCCATGAAGTGAGTTACAAAGACCTCAAGGAGAAGAAATGACTACAAGCCAATGCATATGATTACCGAACCAGATTAAGGTGAGATTTCCTCCCAAATTCAGAGAATACAATATATGATTGTGCAGTGCCCAAACCGTACAATCCTTCTAGAGATGTGTGGAATTTTACAAGGACTATGAAAAGTAACAGAGTAACTAAAACAAAACAAAACAAAACAAAAAACATATTAACATGGCCCAAGAGAATGTGAATTATACCTAAGACTTTTAAAAAGTTAAGAAGTTTTTTCTATTTAGTGTTGTTTTATGACCTATAGTGAGTCATTGTTGACATTTCATTCCACTGTTTGCAGGTGTTCAGTGAATCAGAATGTGATGGCAGGTAGCATGTAATAGAGGAAAGATACTCAACTCATTGCACCTGAAAAAAGAGAGAGGCGAAAGAAAGGGAGAGAGAGAGAGGCTCTCTAGAGGCAAAATATACCCTCCAAAATATAACCCCATTATCAGCTTCCTCTAGTTCTCCAACAAAACTCTGCCCACTAATATTTCCCTTACCTCCAGCGGCCCATAAAGTGAATAATTCCTCAACGGATTACTCCGTACATGAGGGCAGAACTCTCATGAACTAATGAGCTCTAAAAGACCTATACTGAACCCTGCTGAGTTGGGAACCAAACACTCAACACATGAACATGTAGAGAACATTTTATATCCAAATCACAACATTCTCACAAATGTCCAAATAGTGGAAATTTAGAGTGAAACTTCGGTATTCAAAATGCAATTTGGGTTAGCTGTTAGCATCACTTGAGAGTTTATCAGAAATGCAGAATCTTTAGTAGGTGTGTGGCTCAGTGATACAGTACTTGCTTCGTATGTACAAGGCACCAAGGGGGTTAGGTAGTAAGCTCAATTTTTCATGGTTCAAAATAAGGAGATTTTTTTTAAAAACAAAAGAAATAGAGAGTTTGAGACACACTGAAATACCAATTTAGATAGAGACCATTTTGACAAGTATCTGGAGTAGATTGGTAGGAGTCTTATTTTAAACACTTATAAGCTGGTTCATGTCAGGCAAATTCCTTTTATCTCTTTGTTTGGTGTTATTACCTCTCCCATTGGCAATACTAAAATATAAACAACCTTATTATTAAATAATACATACAATACATTTATCACAGTATGTGACACATTTAAGTGTTCAATAAAAGATAGCATTTATTCTTTAATCTTTGATTTTAAGTCAGTTATAACCCTCCTACTAGAACATTCATGAGAAAACTCACGGCAGAAAAACCCAGATAAATGGTAATGTTATTTAGTTTTCCAAATGCAGTGAAAATCATTATTCTTTTTAGTTATTTTAGGTTTTGACCTTTAGTATATAGCTCAGGTGCTAATTATCACAATTTTGTTTATTGTATAAATCAACAGCCTCAGTAAATTGCATAAATTCATATTTATAACTATTACTTTCTATAAATATTTAAAACTAAGATTATTTATAAATTAAAATTAAAAGCTATACTTTCCTCACCATTATTTTAAATACTATGATTAATTCTGAAGCATAAAATATCTCTCTGTATTTAATACTAACCTGAAAGTAACCACCATAAAAGCTGGTGATGATGTTTTAAGAAATAATCTAATGTTTCTTTAACTGTATTTAGAAGATACCAAGATTGCTCAAAAATACTAGAAGGTGCCATAAATATCTAAAAAGGAGGGGGGAAACGTAGACTTGAGATATACCCAGGTCAAATACATTCTTAAAATGCTTAAAGTTTCACGATTAATATTACTCTAATAAAAGTTTCCAACTAGTACTTGGTAAAGAAGTTCTACGAGTTATTTAGTTAGGAATTCTTTGAATAAGATACACCTTGACATATGTGTACTCAGTGATAAACATGCTGATGAATGTAAACAAATGATAAATATACACATGCAGACTGTATCCAATTTTAAGAGTGAAGAGAAAATAGTAGACAAGAAAATAAATTAATAGGCAAAATGATGTTGGTTGTTGATAAATTCTTAAATAAAATAATTCATTATACTTGGATAATGAGGACTGAGGCAAAGGGATGTTGCCCTATATAGTACAACTTTTCTTTCATTCTTTCTTTCTTTTTAAGATTGTTCTTCCAACTTATGGGCCTAAGGTGAGCAATTTCCAGATAACTCAAAATAAAACTTCCTTAAACGGAGGGAAAAGCATGTGCAAATACCATGAGTTATGCGCAAAGTTGGTATACATGAAAATCATCTTAAAGATGAATTAAAACTGTCTCTCTCAGTGAGAAAGACAGATGAAGCCTGAAAAGGCACAGGACAGATCAAGTATCCAAATCAATGTGAAAGTGTTGGATTGCAATTTAAATGCATTGTGATAAACACTCACTAAAACAGTGCTGGAAAGGATAAAAGAATGTGTTGTAAGACTTGTCTTATAAGAAATGTGATGTTTTCTTCATGGGCATTAGAAATCTAGATTCTTGATGAATGTTTAACATTTATATCCAGACCACATCATGTATCTTCATGCCTATACATTTAAGGTTTAAAAAACCTATATTTGAAATTTGTATTGTTCCCAGAATTTTTCTTAGAACTATAGAAATTTTTAAATCTGAGAATATAAGACCAAAAAAATAACTAATTATTAGTTGAGTATAACTGACTAAAGATTTTCCTTTAATTTAAAAAAATCAGTAAAGAACAATATACAATTACTAGAAAATATGTAAAATGTGTTAAGGAATTCCAATTAAATATATGAAAATATTTGGACAGAAGAAATAAGCTTAAGATAGTTAATGTAAGATATGTTACTTATAAATATGCAAAATGTATTTTATTCTTGAAATTTTGCCAGGAGAGTAGGTATTAAATGTTCTCACTACAAACAAAAAATAAGAATGTGAGATAATATGTGATAATTGGTTTGATTTAGTTATCTTACAATATGTGCATTTTTCAAGGTAAGAAGTTCTTAATGATAATATACCCAAATTTGTCATTTAAAAATAAATAGATGTTTGTTTTTTGAAAGTAACTGTGCTAAAACTGCTTTGTAATTAGGGAAATGGAAATTACAATTAAAATTACAGTTCTTAACAATTCATACCATCCAGAATTACTCAAATGAGCAAAACAGAAAACGTTAAATAGTTTGGAGGAAGTGTAAGTGGGTATAACTATTTTGGTAAACCGTTTTTTGACCATACCTCTGCTCTGTCATGCTATATTCCTTATAGATAGCTAGCACACAGAGAGATTCACAGGTATACACACACCCCAACAAAAGTCAGTGTACAAAATTTACAAGACTAAATGTATAACAGTGATCACAGCAGTATGTTTTTCATAGCTAAAAACTGAATTGGTGATACGTAGATCCAAAGGAGAATAAGTAGGTTAGTTTAAAAACAAACCTTGGCCTCGGGGTATAGTTCATGTTAGAACATTTGCATAGTAAGTGCAGTCCCTTATTTTGATCCCAAGACCATAAGAAAAATATGCTATAGAAAAATAAATTATATTAAGTTCTGAAAACAGAATGTTATTCATAGAACAAAGGAAATTTTTTTTAAAAAACTACTATGTTTACTATGACATGGGTAGATACCACAATATAGTTTTGACAAAATAAATCAAACATAAAAGAGAATATGGCTATGTGACACCAGTGATACAAATTATCAAATTTATCAAAAAATAAGGGCCAAGGATACTGTTCAGTGGCACAGTGTCTGTCTCGATAATGCAAGGTCATGAGTTTGGTTCTTGGTAACAGCAACAACAAATCCAAAAATAATATGTAGCATTAGAAACCTCAACAGTGGCTAATGTCGAATACGAAACCCTTGAAGAGTTTTTGGAATATTCTTCATGTTCCGTAATTTAGTCTAAGTGCTAAGCCCACTAGTATGTTTACTTTGTAAAACTTCACCGAAATGCATAGTTTGTATTTGCCTTTTTATGCCTGCTTGTACATTATACTTTGCTTAAAAGTTTATGTAAAAGATTTTGAAAATGTCATTTATTTACTATAAAATGCTATCACCATTAATTTTGTCTCCTTTGACTTGTGCACAATAATTAGAAACCACTTCATATGTACTCTACCTAGATTTTAAGTGTAAATTAAGAATAAGAGAGATTTTTTTCAATAGCTTCAGAATTCTGAGGAATTGCCAAAAAATATTTTTTCCCTTTTTAAAAACATACATACCAATAACAATGACATCAACAGTGAGTTATCAGTGACATTCTTACACTGATTTAAAAGACCATAGGAAACTTCTTTCCTGAATCCTTCTGGTCTGCCAGGCACAGAAGTGGGCTCTGTCTGCTGTACAGGGAGTGCCTGCCTTTGTCAGGTTCCTGCTAACATCTATCAACTCTACTGAGATGAAAGAGACTAAGGGAAATGGTACATTGTCAAGTGGATGATAAAAATAAGTAAACTATAAATTAAAAAATATAAGAGATTTTAAAATGATTCTGCCGCTATATTAGTATAGTAAGGAACAAGAATCAAGGTGCAATATGAAGCATAAATAGAAACCCCAGAGATGTAAGGGGTGCAATAGGCTTGTGATCAATCATCAAAAATTATTTTCTGTTGTTTGTTCTAGCACCTCACTGAACAGCCATGACCACTGCCCTTTGTATATGAGAAAGAGGAAGAGAGGGAGAGAGGGAGGGGGAGACAGACACAGAGAGAGAGAGAGACAGACAGACAGACAGACAAATAGACAGAGAGGAATCTAGGGCTGAGGCTATCATCTACCTATACATTACTGTCTTAGTTACTTTTTACTCATTGCTGAGACAAAATACCTGAAGCCCAAAGTTGGGAAAGGAAAGGTTTATTTCTTACAGTTTTTGGAGGTTTCAGTCCACACTCAGTTGGCTCCAAGGCAGGGTGACATGGCTGGGCTGCAGCTCATGGCGGCTGCAAAACAGAAAGCAGAACCAGCAAAGAACAAGACACACCTTCTTCCTGCCATTACATCACATCCTGGCTCCACCCCTTTGTGGGTGGAGCACTGACACCATCAATCCAAACACTAGACAATGCAAATGCACAATGCAAACTCATGAGGCCTGGGGGCCACAGACATAAACCATGACAACCACATACTAATAAATTATTTACGGGGAATTGGTATGTGCACATAACACATCTTAATTCCTTTTATTAACACCCTTTACTTCCCTCTCTCCCCTCTTTACCTCTCTCTTGATTCCCTTCATCTTTCTACATTTTTTATCTAATCTGCTCTGTGTAACATTTCTTTGCACACCACCCTGCTGAGCCATTTTCAGTTATACGTGATTCTGCATGGTCTATGATTCCATCCTTGTACTGATAGCATGGAGCATCACAGCACTATCAGACACAGTGTTACTGTTTGAGTCTGAAATAGCTTCCACAGACATGGGGCTGTGGCAGCCAGTGGCACTATTAGGAAGTGGGACCTTCCTCTTGGAGGAAGTTAGGTCATGGAGGGTATGTCTTTGAAGGAAGTTCTGAGATTTTTACTCCTCCTCTTTATCTGTCTGTCTCCCAGTTGCCATAAGGTGAACAGATTCCTTCAACCATGCATTTCCTGCCATGATGCTCTTTCTTACTACAGGTGCTCACTCAACACAGCCAGGCAGTCAGGAACTCACAGGTCTAAAATATCAGGCCAAAGTAAACTTTTCTGCTAATAACAAGTTGTTTTCCTCTTATAGTAAGTTATTAGTCTCAGGTATTTTGTTAAAGTTCCAGAAAGCTGAAGAACATATCATGTAATCACTTATTCCTACCTCTGCATACCAGGTTGTATATGTAAAGTCATAATACTCAGCTCCCTCAACTACACTTCGTTGATATTTGCCCAAGTGGACACCTTGAGCTCTTGAGGATCTGAACCTACCATACTTACGATTCTCTTCTTGAAATCAGCCTCGCCTCAATGTCTGTTACTTGATAAGATTCCTGAGCAGTTTGAAGTTCTTCTGTATGCATCTTTGTGTTTTGGGAACAAAAATTAAGTTTCCTATTGGTTTATGCAATATGTCATAATACTTCAATATTGTCCCTTAAAGAATGCCTTTTTCTACATTATTTCCCCTATTCTCAACTGGCACATTAATGTGATTAGGATTTAACATTTTTTCACCTATTCTCAGGTTATAAAGTAACATTAAAATAATAAATAAAGGTTATAATGATTGTTTCCATAGATCTAAATCCCAGTAGAGGGCAGGGAACATTACTGTCAGAAAATACTTTCTTTTGAAGAAAATTTAAAGGACAAATTAGCAATTAATAAAAGTTAATGATTCTACATTTTCCAGTAATAGATTAGACACATTGTCGAAGCAAAGGAAAAGGAACACTACGGTAGTTGTAGAATTTTATGAGTAGCAAAGGAATTACCAAAGTGAGAGATAATAAAAGTGAGGAGAGACAAATTTTTGTGATTAGTGCAGAAATGTGGAGACTTTAGTTACCATAAATTGTTTAGGGATTGGCTATCTTCTGCTTGCTTCATATTTCCAGAAGTGGTCAGCTCATCTTTCAGAGAATCCCCTCTACATTCTGCAACGTCATTCTACTTGAGCAATAAAATGGTCTGCATTTACTGACTTTGGAAAGAAGTAGGTCCATGTTTACTTTGGGGTGGGTGGTTTTATTTACCTTTAGTTTGTTTTAAGACGATATGACTTTCCCAATCACTCAGCAATGATCTGAACTTTGACTGGGTCCAGGGCATTATTTAGAAGTTACAATATTGTAAACTGAGATCTGAAACCACAAGTATGTGTACATTTTACCTACAGCTAACAATTAAGAAATTGAAACAAATTCAGTCTTTTCTTTTTTATTATTCCTTTTATAAATATATGTTAACAATACAAACTATTGTATTGTATGCATCATGGGAAGTTTGTCATGCATATAGTCTATATTTTTTAAGTTCTCTTCCTTTTTCCTGCATTACCCTTCCCTCCATCTCTCTGATCCCTTCCCATTTGCATAAGGACTTCCTGTTACTATTATCGATCTTTTATTTACACTAAGGATTCTCATACAAGAGAAACATTCAATACTTAAGATTGTGTGTCTGATTTATTTCATGTAACACTATGGTTTCAAGATTCACCCCTTTTCTTACAAATTATTCAAATTTATATAGATACTATTAATTCTGTATCCATTCCTCTGATGGACTTGTAATATTTAGGTATTATGAAGTGTCCTGCTACATTGTAATCCAATTATTGTGTATTGCAATCTAAATAATGTGATTTCTTATCTCATTCTTCTTGTCATCCAGAAAGTTTCCATTTGCAATCCCTTTTAAAAATTATTGGAATCTCAACCAGTTAATTCCAATGTACCACCTCCAATGCAACCCACAGCAAGAATAAAGACAATAGACATGCTTAAACTTATGGGAAACCAAGGGATCCTGAGTATAGTGCAGATGGAACAGATGGAACAGTATAGTATACATGGAACAAAGGCATTGACCCAAGGCCTCCTCCAGAATTTATTATCTCATGGAGAAGGAAGTCAATTGAGGATGATCTGAACTGGCCAGGTGGACAGCAAGTCAATTGAGGATGATCTGAACTATGCAGAATGATATGCAGAAAGAGCAGTCTGCTTAGCTCATTAGGTAGCATTTGAATGGTTTTCAGAGGCTGTTGCTGATAGAATTGTGGGGTGCAGCAGCTGAAAAGATAAGAAGTATGAAATATAAATGACCTTTATTTTAAGAATGGGGGGAGAGACCCCCCCCCCGATCCTCTGGGGTGCAGGATCTCCCCCCAGGGTCAGAGATCTCTCCGTGGAACATGTGGAGTGGAGGCATACATGTAGCTTAGGTTTGGGGTAGAGCCTGAGGGGCATTAGAAATGCACAGGTAGCCAACTGGTATTCGTTTGGCACCAGAGGTAAATTCCTAGGAGTGGGGAAGATGGAGCTCCTTGGTTCCGCCTGAAGCTTTACCAGCTAGTGTCTGGGCCATAATCCTTTCATATCCTGTCTTATGATTATTATTATGAAAAGTGGCAAAGATTTCTTTTCTTACTGCTTTCTGCTGGAAGGGATGTTATACTGGGGTCTATGGGAGTCGATGGGATGGCGGTTGATGCCCATGTAGAAGCTGGTGCCAGGTGGTTTGGCCAGGACAACCTTATCATTGGTGAATGCGCGTATGTTAGACTGGAAAAACAAAGAGACAAGATGTTATGAGGAGGTATGGCACTGTCATATTTAAGGACCCAGGGGAGGTAGAAGGAAAGGTGCTTTTGATTTTGATATATCATTATATCAGGGCCATGTTGAGGTAGAAACATTTCCACAGTAACGCAGAATTCTGAAAAATAAATGTGGGGTTAAGAGGAGTGAAGTTATGAGAGGTGATTACTCCCCTATCTAAAAGGGTAAAAGCTAAGAGGGTAAGGCTTATCTCTGGTATGTATGACATGGGAGTATTTAGGAAATACTGTTGAGAGTCCTGCTGTAAAAAAAAAAAAGGGTAAGAAATTAGAAACCAAATTGGATAACAAAACACCACAGCCTGAAAGTCGTGCCTGTGAGGCCTTAGTAAGGCAGAGATGAGTAGGCAAAAGGGTGGTTAGATTAGGGCTGAAAGGGCACCACTTAGCCTGAGTGATGTGAAACTAGGATGGCAGTCTAACAACTTGGATTACTGTTGAGGTTGCCAAGAATACCAGGTATGGGTCACTCTAACCTGGTTGTAGTCCTTGGAATGATTTGCTGTAACAGGACTTTAGTAAGTATATCAGCAGTCTCCCTAGTTGTGTGAAAGGCTTTTATGTATCCTGAAAAAGTATAAATAAAGTGAGAAGACAAAATTTATCTGTCAGTCTTGACCAGGGTTATGTCTGAGAAATTGGTGAGTAAGAAAGGAAGGGGGTGGTCTATATAACTGAGGAGAGGTTTATTAGGGATAACAGGTGTAAGCTGTTGAGGCCTCAGTGTGTCTAGGTCAGTCTGTATATACAAAAGGGAATAAAAAGCATTTTTAAGATTTAGGACTGTAGAGTGAGTGGTGGAGGGAAGATTTGGCACCACTGGGTGGATTGGGAAGAAGCAGTCTGGGACCTGCACAAAATAGGCCCTGTTTGTAAATGGCATAGGTTGAACATCAATACCCCGTAGAGATTGAGGACTTACTATAGTGGCCTCAAAACTCAGGAAGAACTCTGTATATATGGCCACTATGTCCATAAATATAGAGAATGTCTTACTTGAGACTTTTAGTGGGACTTGGACTCTGAGATGGACACCTTAAAGGGGGCTGTTGTTAGCCCTGAGCCCTGTCACTTTTCAGCAGCAAGTTTAAGCAGATCTATCAGTGATGAATCTGGCAGTGTTGGCATTTCCTGTGAGGGTTGGAAGTTAGGATGGCTTCCCTACTTTCTGGTGGCTAGGACAGTCCAGTAACCCTGGGGTAAGATCCCAAAGGAATGCCAGGATGGGGCACTCTCTTGCCCAATGTCCTTCTGCTGCATTTGAGGCATGGTCCATGGGGGGGGGCAGCTCCACCTTGTGTCGGTTTACCTGTCTCAGAACTCTAAGTGTCATAAGTGTTATTGTTATCTTTGTTGTTGAAAACACAAAAAGCCATATTAAGAAGGTCTCTGTGGAGTCTGAAGGTCAAGTTTTGCATTTTTTGTTTGGGATCTGGTCTATAGTAGAAGATATCTATAGAATTAAGTAACTATGCAGGAGTCAAATATAATCAACAGGGTATTTATGACTTTAGTAATGGCTTTCCATAAGGAGGACAAGGTCCAGGGAATTTTAGGAACTGACATGTCATTTACATCATATATAAGTATCTCTTTATGCTGTTAAAATGTCTAATGCCATCTGATTTTTGGAGGATGCCTTGTTTAATTAATTTTTACCTTTTTTATTTAGGAGAGAAATCAGCTATGGTGTTATTTAATATCAGCTGAATATAGTTAATTAGGGCTCAGTGGAGGGCTGAGCCAGGATGGGCAGACAGGCTAAAAAAGGTTTAAGTTTGGCTTCTTCCGCAGTGTTGGTTTTGTTGTTTTGCATGTATCATATAACCCTTGTCTTGGAAAAGAGCTAGTGGTCCCCAGCAAGAGGTATTTATAATTATTTTTTAATTTCAGTTGTTAAACATTTAGGTTGGTAACAGTGTAGTATAGAACATTAAATGGTAATCAATCATGAGCATTTTTAACATTTGTACGCCGAATAAATTTGTGAAACATCTCTAAGTGTATCAGCAATAATGAGTTGTCTGCTGCGCCTGTCTCTATGCTGGCAGACAGAGCTGCACTTGAGCTTGGGGACGGGGACTGGTCTGGCGTGTGGGCAGAGAATGCCCAGCATGGGCGTGGCGCACGCAGAGTGAAGGCGGAGTGTGCACCGGGCTGTAGCATGTGGGGCGAGCTGGAACAGCCCCAGAAATGCATGCAAGGTGGGGAGGGCAGTGGCAGTGATGGCGGCACGTGATGCATGGGGGGCGGTGCTGGGATGTGGCTGGGACCCTGCACACCAGGACCCTGCATGGAGTTGGGGCATCACATGAAACTGAGACTGCTCTCAGGGCACGTGGAGTAGGGCATGGCATTATAGCCAGATACTGCATGGAGCTGGAGCGTGGCATGAGAGCTGAGACACTGCACGTAGTTGGGGCACAGCGTGAAAGCTTAAAGCATCCCACATGTATCTCTCAACACTGTTTGGGCACACCTCTCTCATCTCAACGGGAAATGGGTCAGTTTGCATGGCAGGGAAGAGGGGAAACAGTGAGGAAACAAAGGGGACGCTGGTGGGAAAGGACACACACTCTCAAAACAAAGGCTTAAAGATACAGAGTTTTGTAAACTTGTCAGTGTGATTAGCCATAGATATGTATGGTTTTTTTGGGGGGTGACAGGAAGTGGTCCCCAAGATAATGTCTGGTGTGGGGTCTAGCCCACAGAGTTATAGCAGATGAGGCAACGGACCATGGCCTACTAAGTTCAAGTCATCACTTTTACTTGTTTTAGACTGATTGGTATTTTGGTTCCAAAGCTCGTAATAATTAGCAGTCACCAATACATATACGAGTGGATTTTTTCCATGGAGTTTAGTAATGGCTCTGCCTGTGAGAACTTAAAAAGCTCTGGAGGGTGTGAGAGTTCCTTAGTGTGGACCCAGGTTGGCTCAGAAAAACTCTGCCTTGGGCTGCCTAAGGACAAGAGAGCATCACATGAATCCACCGAAAAGGGGAGAAAACCTGCGTAGGGTCTGGCCCAGCAGCAATCTCTGGGGGTTGCTCACCTGTGGTAAATTGGGCCAGTGTTGTTTGTGAACCAGCAGCAACAAGTTTACAGCTCCTGAGTGTAGAAGTGAGTGTAGTCCAGTCTACAAATGGCAGGGGACTCAGACTGGGAGAATCCCAGGAGTGTCTCGTCTGCTGTTCCTGGTCAGGGAACCATATGATACAATTGTGGGGTGCAGCACCTGAAAAGATAAGAAGTACGAAATATAAATGACCTTTATTTTAAGAATGGGGGAGAGACCCCCCAATCCCCTGGGGTGCAGGATCTCCCCCTGGGGTCGGAGATCTCTCCATGGAACATGTGGAGTGAAGGCATACATGTAGCTTAGGTTTGGGGTTGAGCCTGAGAGGCATTAGGAATGCACAGGTAGCCAACTGGTATTTGTTTGGCACCAGAGGAAAATGCCTGGGGGTAGGGAAGACAGAGCAATAGGTAAATTCCTAGGAGTGGGGAAGATGGAGCTCCTTGGTTCTGCCTGAGGCTTTGCCAGCTACAGTGTCCTGTCTGGGCCATAATCCTTTCAGTTGCTTTAGTTTTTCATTAGTAAACTTTTGTGACCAGGGAAGTCATAGCCTCTCTTCTTGTGGCTCAACATTAGTTGACATTTCTGGAGCTATATGGTTCCACAATCCCACTGTGCTTAACTATTTATAGGGAACTTGGTGCCAGAAAACAGAAGTTCTCCACTACCTCAAGGATTATGTACCAGTACTTTAGCCAGCCTTATTTGCATTGCTTATGGGTAATTAAAGGGACAACAAAATAGCATAGCTCACTTCATACATATCAGTTCATGGAGACAGGGCTCAATTTAACTAATGCTGACGTAATTGTTTTGCATTCAAGGGGAGTCACCCAGGTCATCTCCCACAGTACTACAAACATGGGTACTCATATACCACTGTAACATGATATGTTTAATCTTTTAGGAAGATCCCTAGAAGGAGGATAGCTGAGTTTTTGAAGTCTCTCCACACTGATTTCCATCACAATTCTATTAATTTACAATTTCACAAACAGTGTAAAAGACTTGCCAGCATTTCATATTTTTATTTCTTGATAATAATCATTATTTTGGTATAAGATGAAATCACAGTGTTATTTTCATTTTCATTTCTTTTTCTTTAATTTTATTTAAGGAGAAAAAGAAGAAACAGAAAAAGGGTACAAGTTATACAGAATTTCATAAAAAAATAAGCAGTAGGAAATCACTAGTTAATAGATCACATATTGTCATCTTAGAAATAGTTGTTCAAGTTACAAAATTAAAGCATATAAAGTGGACATTTAAACAGTGAGACTGCAAACAGTTCTGTTCAATGATCCAACAAAACTCAGTAATATGGTTATCTATCTTATACACTTAATATTTATTCAGGCATGTCATTTAGAGCACTTTCTTTTCCTCTCTTTTGTACAATGACAATTACACATTTTGGGTTTCATTATCCCCACAGTTCTTATTACTTTTTTTTGAAGAGAGTAAAACCAAATGTGACATAACAGAACAGAGTCAGTCAAATCAAAGGGATGGACATAATACAAAATGTAAAAACAAAATACAAGGTGATTAACAATGGTTACCATAATGCCTCTTGCTCGCTTAAAAAGAATTGCCTATATCATCAGTTATAATAAAATTGAACAAAACAGTAAAGAACAAAACCAATAAAACCAAAACATTAGAGACATTACAGGACCTAAAAAAGAAGATAATAGTCAACCAGAATGGGCATCATAGTGAATCTTATTGTCTTCACAGTTGTTGCCTATACTTCGAAATTGGAACTATCAAGCAAAACAGAATAGAGGAAAATCAATCAAAACAAGATGGTGAGAGCGATACAGAGTTTCAAATCAAGTGAATAGGAAATCAAAGTGGGTTACTATAATATATCCTGCTATTTTTATTTATTTTTCCCTTGATTAAAGGATAAAAATAAAAAAGTAAATAATAAAAAAAGGAGATTGAGATAAAAGAGGGCATAACAACAAAACAGCACAGGTCAAAACGTAACCATTTAAGCAAAATAGTGTTTCACCACAAGAGAATCCCAACATAAAAGTAGTTACTTTAGGGTCTCTTTCCTTGAAATCTTTGAGTATAAATTCGTATACTGTAGCATCAAACATATCAAGACAATGTAAAAACGTTCAAGGGAGTGACAGTATTATAGGGTATTTAGAATCAACTAACAGAAAATGAACAATGGGTTCTGAATAATCTCCTTGTCTATAAAAGTTTTGCTTGTATTATCACATATAATAAAATCCAATAAGATACAACATATTAAGACCGATGGAGACAGAAGAAGAAAAGCTTGATGGGACTTCAAAATAAGATGATATTAAATCAGCACTAGCTGCTCTGATGTCTTGTTTTCTCCAAAATAGCTGTTCCTACCATCTAACTTTCTCTGCCTCATTTCTGTTGAGTTCTTTTTCTGTCATTAGTTGTCAGTTTGTCTTCTTCATTTTGCTATCTGCTCCATTCATTATGGCCTCTCTGCCACTGTTTTTGGAATCTTGGTATTTTTCTTTTTTAGAATATTCCGCAGTATTCTCTGTAGAATTGAATTGGTGGTTGCAAATTCCCCTAGTTCCTCTTTATGCTGGAAGCACCTTGTTTTTCCATCAATTTCTAGGGACAGTTGTGCAGGATATATCAATCTTGGCTGGAGGTTATTAACTTTCAAAGCTTGAATTATTTCCCCCCATGCTCGTCATGATTTGATGGTTTGTGCTGAAGAAGTCTGCTGTAATTCTGATGGGTGTTCCCTTGTAAGTGATCTGTTTCTTGTCTCTGACGGCTTTTAATATTCTGTTCTTATATTGGATTTCTGGAATTTTGATTATCATATGCCTGAGTGTAGCTCTGTTTGGGTTGTAGGTGGCTGGGGTCCTGTATGCCTCATACATCTGGGTATCTTTACTTTTTGCTAAATTAGGGAAATTCTCCTGGATTATTTCTGTGAATAGCTTTTGTAGTTCATTTGTTTGTGTCCCTACTTCTTCTTTTATGTTCTTAATTCTTAAGTTATAGATCCTGTTATCATCTTCTAGCCTTTGTATTATTGCTGTTTGTTTCCTTGTTATTTTTAAGAAATTTTTCATTTCATGCTCCCACCTTACAAATCTGTCCTCCAGTTCAGATAATCTATCCTTAGTTTCTTTCAAGATGTTATGCCAGCTTTCAATAGAGTTTTTAGTTTCCTGGTAATCTCTTTGAACCTGCTTCATGTATTCTATGTTTTCTCTATTTTCTCCATCAAACAATTCTCCCCTTTTTTTCTGTTCTTCCATTCCACCATCTGTCTTTTCTTGGACAGTTCTTAATATTTCTCTAACAATTCTACTTATATCTTGCTTTATTTCATTAAATACTTCACTTTTGAACTCGTCTATGAGGCTCTGGAGATATCACTTTATGTCTATGGGTGTTGTGTCTGATATCGCATGTTTTCTGTCCTCATTCTCCTTTGCATTTACCTTTCCTGGAGAGTGTTCTCAGGATTGGGGACTGAAGACCCTTTCTTGTTGCTCCCTCTTCCCATACTTTTTGTGCCTTCCATACAAGCATATATAGGAGGCCCAGTTTTGTTTTTTCTTTGTCGCTTACAGTTTGTTTGAATTCACTGGCTAGGTGTTCCCACCCACTGCAGTTGTACTAGGGAGACACAGACTTGGGCAGCCTCTGCTGGGTCCACCCCTCCAGGTTAACCTTTTGGAGGCTTCACTGCTAGGGTGCACCACCAGGCACTGGGACCTGGTTTGGGCTAGCCTACTGAATCTTAGTCCATGGCATCACCCAGGCCAGTGCTCCCCACCAATCCCACTTGAGAGGAGAATATGCAACTAAAGTCACTGCAATGTCCTGTTCCGGCTAGTCTGCCCAGTCCCAGAATGTCCTCTGTTGGAGCCTCTTAGTTTATGGAAGGGTCTCCGTTCCTCTCACTCACCGAAGGTTGATGCAGGGCTCCCCGCCAGTCCCGTTCTCAACTATGTTCACCAATTCCCGCTCTCTGAGCTTTCACGCATCTCTCTCCCTGATGTGCCAATTCAGACACAGCAGTGGTGGCAGGAAATTCAAATCACAGCTTCCAGTGGTGCGGGTTCCAGCTTCCGCACTAAGATTTTAATCTGTTCAGGTTATAGCACCAGGACTGCATTTCCAGTTGGTTTCTCTCAGCTTAGGTCATTCTTGGGTCAGCAGGGTGTATCTCCTCTTGCTTAGGACTCTTCACACCGCACCATTCCTGGATTCTAAACTGGCAATCTCAGAGAGCCTCCGAAGCTGCTGTTATCTGCCTGCGAGGTCCTCCTGGAAGTCCAAATACAGTGTTTTAAATGATCTTAGTCATTTGCCCGCTCCTGGGACACGTGCTTGACACCCACAGCTTGAAAGAAAGGGGTTAACTTTGACTCGTGGTTTTAGTCCCTGGATGGCTGGATCCAAGGCAGAAGCAGTGGTGAAAGCGCTTGGGCAGAGGAAGCAGATCCATTTTCACTTCTTTAATGGCCAGGGGTGTTAAACATTATTTTATATATTTACTAGAAATTCATGCTTCTTAATTTAAGAAGTGTCTGTTCATTTCAGTTTCCATGTTGATTGTGTATTGTTTTAGTGGAGGTGGTTGAAATTTTTAAAATTAAGCTTATAGGTGCATTTTAGGTATCATAATGATCATATTCATCATAAGGAATTTGTACCTGTGCATACATATTTTGATTCTTTTGTTTCCCCTTCCTCTACTCTCCCCTCAACTTCTCTTTCTCTCAAAACTTTGTTGCCACTCTTGACATTTTTCTTTTTTTTTTTTTCCCTTCCTTCATTTCTCCTTCATCCTACCCAGTTCACCCTTCCATCAGAAAATTTTTTTCCTGTCCCACAATATCTATTATACATTTTGGTCTTTATTTATACATTTGGTTTCTCACACCAGAGAAACAATGCAATATTTACACATGTGTCTCCAGTTTATTCCACTGGCATATGGAATTACTTAAACCGTGATGGTGGAAGGTGAAATGTGCCGTTGCATTAGAAAACAGCTCACAGTTCCACTCCTTGCTCTTATTTCAGAGCCCTGAAATTTACACAGGTTTCACCTATGCAACCTGTGCTCCCTTGGAAACCCTGGTGACCACTGGGCCTTTCACTGTCTCTAGTTTCTATCAAAAGAAGGCAATCAGAGTAGGTAGACCTTTCAATCAGTCTTCTTTAACTCAACATTATAAGTTTTGGGTTTCCCTGTGCCTCTCATACTTAAAAGGGATGATCTCAGGGCAGATTTAGAATCACAGCAACACTGAGAATAAAATAGAGATTCTCACTGTTAACTGCCAGTTCCTAAAACAAGCACAGCTGCCATTATCAATACCATTCACCACAGTGATACATATGTTGAAACTGAAGAACTTTTATTAAATGAGCATATCCATATTGTGTAGCTTCTTACTAGGTCATTGCTTTTTTGGTGTTCTGTTTTTTAGCTTTATTATAGTTTACTGGTATGATATTGGTATACATAGTGATCATATTCATCATAGGAAATTTGTACCTGTATATGATACATCTTGATTCCTCTTTTTTTGCCTCTCTTCCATTCAACCCCTTTCCCTTTTTTATTTACAAAACTGTTTCCATTTTATACCTCTTTTATGGTTGCATTTTCTTTCCACATTGTTCCGTTCCATGTTCTCACTACCGATTTCCCGTTCATTGATAAAATTTTTTTCCTGTTTCACAATACCTATTATATACTTTAGTTCTTATTTATACTTAAGGCTTCTCACACCAGAGAAATAGTGTTTTTACTTATGCATCTATGACTGATTTATTTCACTGAAAAGTAGTCTCAATATGCATCCATGCACCTGGAAATGTCTCGAGTTTATCTTTATTTATGGCTAATTAATTCTTCATTGTACATAAAATACATCTTCTTTACTCATTTATTGGTGTATGAGTTCTCAAGATTTAGCTATTACAAATCATGCTGCTATAAACATGGATATGCATATATCACTGTGTTATGACACTTTCAAATCTTTTGGGAAGATATCAAGAAGATGAATAGCTGGTTCAAATGGAACATCTAGTTGTAGGTTTTTGAGGAACATCCACACTGATTTCCATGGTGGTTGATGTAGTCTGCACTCCCAGAAGCAGTTGGGAAAGATTCCTTTTTCCCCATATCCCCACCAGCGTTTGTTGTTGGTTGATTGCCTGAAAGCAATTCTTAATGGAGTGAGATCTCAGCATTGCTTTGATTTGCATTTCATAAATGATTAGTGATGCTGAAATTTTTTAAAATTTGTTTTCTGTTTCTAATTCTTCATCTGAAAATTGTGCATTTCAGATTCCCATTTTGGGAATAGGTCTTTAAATTTGGAGGTTTGATTTTTTTGAGTTCTTTATATATTCTAAACATTAGTAACTTATCTGAGGAAAAGTTGACAAAATTTTTTCCCACAATGTGGATGGTCTCTTCACTCTGTTAGTGTTTTCTTTTGCTATGAAAAGCTTTTCAGTAAGATGAGACCCCAGTTGTTCATTCTTTGTGATAGTTCCTGTGTAGTCAGAGTTTTCTTAGTAAAATTTTTGCTACACAAATGTCTTCCTTAAATGTTCTATCTGTTATACATTCCAGCATATTTAATGTTTCTGTTTTAACATTTAGAAATTTAATCCACTTGAATTTAGTTTAGTGCACAGTGATAGACAGGAGTCAAATTTTTGTCATGTACAAAGCCAGTTTTTCCAGCATCATTTATTAAGGAGGCTGTCTTTCTACCAGTAAAAGTGTTGGACTCCATTATCAAAGATAAAGTTACTGAATATGTCCAGAGTTGTTTCTCTATCTTCTTTTGTGTTCTATTGATCCTTGAGTCTGATTTTTTTTCATTTTGTTTTGTCAGTGTCATGCTGTTTTATCACAATACCTCTGTAGTTCAGTTTCAAATTAGGTATGGTGATTCCCCATGACATTGTTGTCCAGAATTACCTTTGCTATTCTGGGTCATTTACGGTTCCAAATAATTTAAGAATTGTTTTTTATGGTTCTGTAAGATTCACTCTTGAAATTTTGAACAAAGTTGCACTAAATCTGTATAATAATTTTGGAAGTATGGCCATTTTCATTATATTATTTCTTTCTAGCCTAGAACATTAGATTTATTTTCCATTTTATGATATCTTCCTCAATCTCTTTTTTGCAGAGTACTGCCTCCAATGATGAGAACCATTGAGTACCTGTCAGGAAGCTGGTGTGACAAGCTTCTTCTGGAGTTTAAGCAGCACACATCTTCCCCTCCAGAGCCAGGAAGCAATGCTCAGTGTAAGGACCAGAGCTCCCCCAAATGAATCTCAGCCATTCTCAGTGACAAAGTCCCAAGTTCCTCCAATATTGATAATGGCCAAATTCATACCAGGGAAGCTACTCCACAGGCTCCTCCAAAAGAATCAATGGCTCCAAACAACAATAACATTTAAGGAAAACCTGCAATGCCACACTCCTCCTCTCCATGTCTCCTTTTATGCTGGCAACTTTCTTCTGGTGGGATATCTACATTCAGTACCGTGCTGACTTAATTCAGCTTGTGTTAAACTGACCACAAGTTTTTAATCTATAACAATCTGCCTGAAAGCTTTATCATTCTTTTTAATTTTTTTTTTCTTATTTGAAAGAGAAAAAAGCTTTATTTCAAAACAAGATGATAGGAATTTAACAAAGGTTGTTATATTGCATATTGCAGTGCTCAAAATAGTTGCTCAGGTTACCAGATATAAGAATTTAACAAAACAGTAAAGGAAATCCCCCACAGTTGCTATAATGCGTATTCTTATACTCTGAATAGACACCCAGACCACAAGCTCTAGGCCTGCAAAGTCAACCAAATAAATACAAATGTAAAGTTATTTTCTTTTTTACTTCAGTTGCTATCATCTCTGCCCTACTCCCATTGCTTGGGGGGGCCTGGATAAGGGGGCTACCTTTCTTGTGCCCCAGTCTGTGCCCCAGCCTGCTCACAGACAGGCATGGTTTGGCTTCTTGATTCTCTTCTCATTCACCATAGCTCTCTGTCCCAGCTCACAGGAAGACGAGGTGCTTTATAATTCTTATTAGTCAAAATTCTAATGTTTCAAAATGCTAACTACAGAATAGGTAAGTGTAGACTTGACAAAGAATTCTAGATAAATTCGTTCTAAGAGCCATCACTGTGATATTGTTCAAATTTGGCCCAAAGAGTTTTACAACACTGACTCTGACTTTCTGTCATGTATGTTCCCATGTCATACATGTTCTTTGTAATCACTACTGGGAAATCCACTGTAGCACTGAAGGAGAAAGGTAAGATCACGGATTGACAAAGTCTTCAGAAAGGAAGAAACTACAGCCAGAGATGGGCAGTAATGAGCATCAAAGTCACCTGTATGTCACTCTTATCAGTTAAAAACAGCTACAGAGATGATAAAAGGCTGTGAAAGATTATGTATGATTGTCTAAAATTGATGTTGGAAAAAAGACCTTTTAAATGTCACATGCTGAGTTGATGGTCTCATAGTATCGAGGAGTGAAGCTATAAATCAAGGGAGAAGTTAAGAAAGTTTTATTCGAAACAAGGAGAAATAGGATAGCTTCTGGGTTTCTGAGAGGGGTCCTAAGTGGGAGGCCACCGATGTTCTTTGATAGAGATAATTTATTCACCAAATTTACAATGGGGATGCAACATGAGTCAACCATAGTCAACCTATAGAGTTAAAAGAATCTCAGTTTAGTCAATACTGATACAACAAGGAAAAAGATGACATAGTGAGCGTACATGAAAAGAACAAGAGCATTTGGGGAAGAGAAGGAAGAATGGGTCTTGATGTTCTGGTCACTCATCTTACGTGTAGCTGGGAGCACTGACCACATGGGGCTAATGACAGACTAATTTCACAATGCTGTAGTCTCTAGGTGTAGTCTCTATGGGAGAAATACATCTCTTAATCTGTTAGATGTTGAATGTGCTGAATTTATGGTCTCAAATCATCAAGGAACAAAGGTGGAAACCAAAAAAATAAATTAGGAGACTTTTATTGAAAATAAAGAATAGTTCTTGAATTTCCAAGAGTGGTCCTCAATGGGATAGCAATTGTCAGTGGTAATTTACACAGCAAAGACACAGTGTGGTTCAACGTGGATCAAACTGCAATCACCCTGTGCTTAGCTTGTATTGGTCAAATAAGAAATGAGTCGTCCAGCAAGGATACACAATAAAAACAAAGGGACTTTTAGGAAGTGGTAGGTCCAGATAACCTGGTCACCTGCCCACCAGGGTGACTGATGTCTATCTGGTGGTACTGACTGCAATATAATGTCAAGTTATTGTTAATCCTTAGGGATGAATGTAGGATTGGCCATTCCATCTTTATCTGGGGCCTATCTTTCTTCAGATGCAGCTCCAGTCATATTCTGATGACATGCTGGGAAGCCCTGTTCCTTTCGGATTATATATTTATATCTACCTAACTTAGCTACCTGTAATATTGGGAGATTTGCAGACATTGCTGTTTCCTATCCTGAGGCTTAACTCTTTTCAGATTTGCTTCCAGCCACAATTTTACTGTCCTTATTGTGTTGATTTTCTTGAGGGCCAAAACCCTCTCTAACTATATATAAATTTCTATTTAACTTAGTTGTATTACAGAACCAAAACCTCTTCACTAGACACAGCTGTTAGATACCTCCTGATTTTGTATCTTCTGTATTTGACCATCAAATTCTTATCAGTACTTTTTCAGACAAAAGCATCTGCCTTTACTTAGCTCATGCTCCAGTTACATTTGCTAAAGTCTATAAGTAAATCCATTATTAAATAGACAGATGATGGGTGCCTCAAGCTCCCAATGTCACTGGAGAGAATCCAAACAGATTCTGAGAAAAATATGCCCATACTACCTTGAGGAAAAATTCACTGGCACCTGTTGTGAGAAAGATTCTTTAAATCTAGTTAGTAAGAGGCTAACAGGATTTATTATGCACAAATTAAAAAGCACACAGCCAGAGAAATAAGGTGCAAATCTGAAGTGGGTGATAATAGTCTGGGACTGTATATATTTATGAAAGAAATATTTATAAATATTTCTTTATAACAATTAGGAAATAGGGGGATATGTAGTAGACCAATAACTCTATGGAAAGAGGAAATGAAAACCAGTAGTCTTCTGCAGAGGAAGAGGTGATGACCCCTGAGCAGGTGATAGTCAATAAAAGACTCTTTGAGATCTATTTGCAAGTAAAAGAAATGGCCTGGCTTATTGTAACTTGGAAAGGAAAAAAAGTTAGCATAGTTTTTGTCTTCTGAAGCTGAAGTTTTCATTTTTAAAATAATGATTTTCCTTATTTATTTTCTCCCTATCTTTATTGTGTCCTCGCTCACTCCTAAAGGCTAGACCAAATCCAGAGGGAAACTGTAATCAAATGGAAAAATAGAACATTTAACATTTTATTTTTTGCCCCTTGAAGACAAGTGACTTCCTCAAATTTCCTTAAGCCTGAGACATAAACTGCAGTTCCACCTCTCCTCAGACAGGATGAGAGGACCAGGAGGTCAAAAAGTCCAGTTTTATTTGCAAAGGCGAGAGTAGAAAGACATGAAAGAAAACTGAACATGTACCGTCTCATTTGAAAATTGGAAGGACAATTAAAATCATATTTATTATCAAAGCTCATTATACAGAAAAATAAATTAAAGTTTGTTAATATTTGGAAGGCTGAGGCAGGAGGATCACCACAAGTTTGAGGCTATTGCAGGCTACAAAGTGAGTTCAAGGCTGACCTGAACCACATCGAGAAATCCTGTCTCAAAAAGAAAAAGAAAGGTAATGTGTATTTTCAGAGGTACGAAAATGAAAATATAGATTGTTGCATATTAAATATTTCTTTATAACAATTAGGAAATAGGGGGATATGTAGTAATGAGAGTATTTCAGAAAAAAAGGTGAAGGAAACAATTGTCAAAACCCTGTCCTTCCTCTGATACATCCATAAGTAAGTAGACGTAGGTTTTACACCTCAGTTGTAGGGCTCTTGATTGACATACACAACAGCTTGGGTTTGGTCACCCACTCAAAACAAAAACAAAGAAACAAAAAAGTAGAAAATAGGAAAACTAACCATGTCAGAGCTCAGAAAAGCAAAGGTTTACTACAAATGGAACAATGCCAAATGTTAAAAGGTAACATCCATTTATTCTTTTATGTTGCCTCCTTTTTTCCACTAGAGATCTTACTTTATTTACAATACTGCTATTTTATTTTTCATAACATTTATAGCATATTTGTGCTAGTTTCTTTTGATTATTTTGCCTCTTGAGATCTGTTCTGGTTTACCCGTTGGATGTTGTTATGGTTCAAATGCATGTTCCTTCTAATATTCACATTGAAGCTTGATGCATATTAGGCTGGTATTAAAAAGTGAATTTGGGGACAGGTCACTTGAGAATAGATTAATGATCTTATAAAGAGATTTCAGTGGGGGAAGGAACCTTCAGCATTGTTGGTGAGAGTGTAAAATGGTGCAACCACTGTGTAAATCAAGGTTGTAAATCACTGTGTAAATCTTGGTTCCTCAAGAAACTAGGATTACAGGTCCCATTTGACCCAGCTATTCCCCTTCTGGATATTTTCCCAGAAGAATTAAAACCATCATTAAACAGTGATATATGTGCATGCATGATTATAGCAACACAATTTATAATAGCTAAATATTGGGAAGAACCCAAATATGCCCATCAACCAAGGAATGGATAAAACTGATATGATACTTTTATACAATAGAATATTACTAAACTATTAAGAAGGATAAACTCAAGGCCTTTATTGGTAAATGGATGTACCTTGAGATCATAGTCCTAAGTAAAATAAATCAAACTCACATGTGTAAATATTGTATTGTCTCCAATCATGGAAGAAACTGAAAGCGTAAATAAGATACAAAATCTACAATAGATACTGTGAAGGGAAAGAAAGTGCTCAAAGGAAAGGGAGTAGGGGAAAAGAGAAGAGGAAGCAAAATAGCTAACATAGTTATAATAATTTCTCTTAGCTCACTG
Organism: Cavia porcellus; assembly: GCF_034190915.1. Lineage (NCBI taxonomy): Eukaryota > Metazoa > Chordata > Mammalia > Rodentia > Caviidae > Cavia > Cavia porcellus. Next base: position 78,642,335 of record NW_026947494.1, on the reverse strand, counting down.
AAGAGAACAATTTGTGCTTATATTATTTGATCAGTTTTCCATGCATACCTTGTAATTTGAACTACTTTGAAGATAACTATATACAATATATTAATGATTGTCAATCTCCTACTGTATTGTTATGAAATGTTTTATCCTTTTTATCTTTTTAGAACTGAAAAAAGTCAAGGAGATTTCAGGGAGAGCTCACTCTCATGTCTTACCTTTCTACCTTTCATCAAGTAAAGCCACAACCAAAAGGCACAATCTGGAAGGGAGATGAGGTCCTAAAAGACAGATAAACCTGCCAGCACTCCAAACCTGATGCTCCCAGCATCCAGAAACATAAGAAATAAATTTCTGTTGTTTATAAATTACCCTGTCTGTGCTATGTTGTTATAATAATATACATAGAATGACATGGTTCCTTATAATTTTAAAATTGTGAATAAGAAAGAAACCTGGTTTAGTATAAATTGATAAAAGCAGAATAAGGTATCAGCATTTATGTTAACTTAGCCTCTATAGAGGTGGACTGGGTTTTCAGTTTGTTTTATGTTCAGGTACCACAGTCTTTTAATTGCCTTAGTGTGTTTGTTTTCTTCTTTTCTCTTATTCACGAGGCTCTGTTTTGTACTTGTTAAGCTTCTTCAGAGAAACAAAGCCAGAGTTTATGAATATACACATATACAGAGGCAGAGGGCAGAAGTTCATTAGAAAGACTAAACTCATAATTGTAGAAGCTGGTGAGTCTGGAGTCCAAGCACGGCTTTCAGGCTAACATTAAGAAAAGCTACTGATTCAGGTCAAGTGAAAAGACTCTGCTGTCAGAATTCTCTTTCTGGGGAGACCAGTGAGCCAGTTCTTCCAGGTTTTCAGCTACTCACAAGAGGCTGCTGAGATATGGCTGTAGTCTGCCTTACCCAGAGGTTATCTAAGGGCTAGAGCAATGCTCTGTAGCAGAATGCTTGCCACATATGGATGAGGCCCTGGGTCTGTCCTTAGCATAGATTTTTTTTTTTTTTTTTTTTTTTTTAGAAAAGTAAAATTGCACTGAAAATCATCCTGATAGAAACATCCAAAAGAACGTTTTGCCCTACAAGTAGACACTGTTGACCCATGAAATTGGCTCTCATGCATATATTTCACCCTTCACGATCTGGGTCCTCAGTCTTTTTGGCTGTTGCTTTCCTGAGACTATGCATGTGATGGAAAGTCTGCAGCAAAGAGGGTTTCTATAACATTCCAAATCAATGGCAGTGTTTTATTTGGCCTGTGCCTTGTCATTCCAGTCTAGTGTTTGTCCAGCAGAAAAATGTATTGCCTGTCTCAAGCCCTAGCTGCAGGATTCCCAGGGCAGGTCTTTTGAATATTATTTCTTGTAGAGGGTGGAAGTGTAGACGGTTTCCTTTCTCCAAACAAAGGCAAATCTTCAGAATTAGGATCTGCGACATTTGTTATGGAGACATTGCTACCAATTTTCACAGTGTTTCCTCCCCATATCCCAAACCAACTCCGCCGCTTTCCAGAGCCTGGAAGATATTCTTACTGGATGAACCTGGGCGAGCTCGGGAGCTGAAGCCTGTGAACGCACATCCAGCACCGAGACAGTAACCCCAGCAGTTTCTCTCCTTCATCTACTTTACATTAGGACCCCAGACATTCCTTAAAACTGCTTATCAGTTTGTATCTCATCAAACTTCTGCTCCGGTTAAGCAAATTCTTTTGTCTCTGCATTCACCTCTAGGTCCATGATTTGGAGTTGGTAGTTAGCTTCGTTCACATAGGGTTTTGGATCAATAATTTTTAAGTGTAGTCAGCACATTTTTAAGTGCTTTGTAAAAGTTCTGACAATGCTGCCTGCCAGTAATTAGAGGTCGCTTCGCACCAGCACTTTCTGGCTCTTTTAAGAAGGGGAAAGTGTTAATATGTGCAGCCTTTAAAATCTAGTCATCCAGAGAATATTTTCCCAACCTTATACATAAGTGTAATTTGCTACAAAACTAAATAATTTAAATTTGTGTCTAAAATAATTTTGTTCTAAACTATGTGGTATTATTCTTTTTAAAAGTCACTGAGTCTTTGTTTCTCTTAGAATTGTTTTGCTTGTCACTTTTACAAATAATTTACAGTTATTTTTTTCTTCCTTTTGAATAATATTATGAGCAATTCCTTTGTTAACAGCGGGTTTCTCACTTCTAAAATGTGTATTTTCAGTCAACCGTCTCCTGAAATTTGAGATGCAAACATACTGTTTTCCAAAATATTTGCTTGTTTCCTGGCAGACTGCCTCAAAAACTCTGGCCTATGAAGTCTTGATGAAAGCAGCTGAAGAAAAGTGAACTATTTAATTAACAGCTTTTTGAAGAAAAATGAAAGATTAACATTTATGTTCACATATTTTAAATTGAAGAGAACTCTTTTCAAATGATGAAATTATACACCTGAAGCATGTGATTGAGAATTCCTCCTAGAAGTGATCTGCACAACTGCATTTCCATTTTTTAAAATGTCATGTGGCATTGTGGCACAAAATTAGGTTAGGCATGAGTAATGTTAGAAATCATCTTTAATTTTATTTTGGGAGGTCATCTTTCTCTAGCACTAATATATTGAATAGCTTGTTTGATTCATTTTATTCCAGTAGCCTAAAAAGAACGAAACCTTGGCTGCCTTCTTACTTCAGGTGGAACAAATTTGAATTTCTCAGGAGTATTTGGAAAACTAAAGAAGAGAGCAACAAAGACTGTTCTTAAATTAACTGACTCACTGACAACCCTGAACAAAATCCGAGATCACACTCAGGCGTGCATTAACCTAGCACTGTCAGGCTGAGACATGAAGTCTTAGCCAGGATAAATTACAGGATGGGCCACAAGGGATCCCCATGATTTCCTCACAATAGTTATGCTGCCGCTTACTCCACTGTTCTTCCCAAGTGTTCTTTTGTCCTGGAAACTGGTCAAGATAATTGAAGCCCTTCAGAACAAGCAACGGAAGCAAAACTGTCAAGAAAATACCGCAAAAGTAAAATGGCTGGTAAAAATTCAATGAACTAAGAGATTTTGCAAGCATAGAAAATTATTTAGAAAATTATGCAGCTTTGGAAGGACCCAGTGAGGTGGTTAAATTCCATGGAAGTAAGTTTTCACTTAGTAAATGATATCTCTCCATAGAAAAGAATCATGCTGAAATCTGACCCCTATGCTGTAGTAACTATTAGGTTTAAAATTATATCATTGTTGGTAACTATTGGTAGTTATCATAAATTAACATTCATTATAGCACTTGAGCATCCATAATCTCTAACCCAAAATACTAAAAGAAATCTGAAAGTCTCCATGCAGAAATGTGAACTTAATGCCAGTTACCAGAATGCAGGTGAATCCCAAGGCTACAGGTTCTTGCGTGTCACAAACAAAGAATAGGATGAGCCACACAGATACAAAAGAGCAAGGAAGCAAAGCTTATTTAGGCAATAATGTGCTCAAAGACAGGTATGTCCACATTGGAAAGGGCTTTGGCATGATTCCCAAGGGGCATGTGGAGGCGAAGCTTATTTCTTCTCAACAGCTAAGTTCCTCCCAGAGGGCTGCCTGAGCATGTTTGACACTTCGTGCTCAGCCACATGTGTGAGCTGCAAATGTCCTCCACCCTAATTCACTGTTATAATTGTAACCATGAGATCCAACTTATATGAATGAGTAGATAGTGAGTTCATTCTTGGCCAAAGATTATGTTTGGATTCTTTGAAGTGTTCCTGCATCTGCAAATGGTTGTGGATTTTCCTTAGAAATGATTAATGGGCGACTTCTTTGACTGTGATATTGTTTGGGAGTTAGAGAGACAACTCCCTGTGCAGGACTCAGTCTCTTGGTATTTGATGGAGAGGTGTTCCTCAGTCTGTGGTTGATAGTAAGTCATGTCGAGAAGCCCCTTCCTTTGTCTGGAGGAGTGAATATTTCTGCAAGCAGGGAGGGATCCCAGGTTCCTGAGGCACCTCGGCCTGCGCCCAGCCACGCCTAGCCATCGGCGTGCAGAGGAGGAGCTGGGCGGATCCGGAGTGCCTGCAGAAGCCCCTTCCTTTGTCTGGAGGAGTGAATATTTCTGCAAGCAGGGAGGGATCCCAGGTTCCTGAGGCACCTCGGCCTGTGGTGAGTGGCCAGCACAGTCTGCCCAAATCTCAGACTGTTCCGGACCCCCCAGGCTTTTGGGTGCAGTGAAGTGGAGCAGTGGGTTAGACGCCACTACAGCCGCCTCCCCATCCCGGCTACACCTGGAGGTCTGTGGAGCTCACCGGGTGGGCGGGCCTACACTATCCCCCACCCCCAGCCCAGCCGCGCCTAGCCATCTGCGTGCAGAGGAGGAGCTGGGCGGATCCGGAGTGCCCGCAGAAGGCCCTTCCTTTGTCTGGAGGACTGTGGATATCTCTGCAAGCAGGGAGGGATCACAGGCTTCTGAGGCACTGAGGCCTGTGGTGAGTACCCTAACCCGGCTGCGATTCAAGAGCTGTGGATCTACCAAGGGGCAGATGGGCGCACAGTGTCCCTGAGGCCCAGCTTGTCTGGAACCCCGGAGTTCTGAACAAGCAGAGGAGGGCCATTGGTTCTGCAGGCCCAATGGCCTGGGGTAGAGTGGTGCCAGAGTCTCAGTAGCTGCAAACATAGAAGGGGATATTCAACAGATCCTGAGGAGGCTTTCAAATAACACTTGAAACACAGAAATATAGGAAAATGACAAAACGAAAGACAAAATTACAACCTCAAACCTCCAGCCCATCTCAAGAAACCCTAGGAGGAATGTATTTAGAAGAAAATATATCCCATCCTCCTCATATATCAGACACAATAGCTACTGAAGTTGACAAGCAACTCCAGGAAGCTTTAAAGAAATTCAAACTCGAAATAATATCCCAGATAAAAGAAGAAATGATAAAAGAAATGAAAGAGATTCTAAATATATCTAAAGAAAACGCAGATAAAAAATTGGAGGAACTAAACAAAAAGATAGAATCCCTAGATGAGCAATATAAGAAACAAACAGAATACATAATGCAGATGCACAGAGATATACAGGAAATAAAAAACTCCATTGAAAGTTGTAAAAACCGCCTTAATAAAAGTGAAGATAGAATTTCAGACCTTGAAGACAGGATTGCAGCTAGTGAACAGGAAAGGAAAGATCTTTTAAAAATAACAAGGAATCAGGAAACAACAATTCAACAACTGCAAGATGATGCAAAGAAGAATAACATAAGAATGATAGGGATTAATGAAAAAGAAGGAGACAACATAAAGGATATCAAGAGGATATTTAGAGAAGCAATAGCTGAAAACTTCCCAAGCATGAGATCAGAAACTGACATCAGGATCAGTGAAGCATATAGAACTCCAAATAGTCATAATCAAAATAAAACTACACCCAGACATATAATAATCACCATCCCAGAAATCCAACACAAGAATAGATTATTAAAAGCTGTCAGAGAGAAAAGACAGATCACTTATAAAGGAAAACCTATCAGAATCACAGCAGACTTCTCATCACAAACAATAAAGTCAAGAAGAGCATGGAGTGAAGTATTCCAGATCATTAAGCAAAATGATTTCCAACCTAGACTGATATATCCTGCAAAACTATCATTTAAAATAGATGGTGAAATACGATACTTCCATGACAAAGAACAGCTGAAGAACTTGATGAACACCAGACCAACCCTGCAAAAAATATTGAAAGACAGTTTAGATACACAAAGGAAAAAACCACTAAGCAAAGCAAATAATTAAACAGAACAGAAAGATAAAGATGCAACAGCAGAGAGATAAGATTCCTACAATTAACCAACATTTCACAGTAATAACCATTAATGTAAATGGTCTCAATGCACCAACCAAAAGAAACAGACTAGCAGAATGGATCAAGAAACAAAATCCAACCACATGCGGTTTACAGGAAACCCATCTAACCCAGAAGGATACTCACAGACTGAAAGTCAAAGGATGGAAAACAATTCTTCATGCAGCACGAATCCAAAAAAAGGCAGGAGTAGCCATTCTGTTTGCAGACAATGTGAACTTTAAACCAACAATGACCATAAAGGACAAAGAAGGTCACTACATACTCGTAAGGGGAAAACTCCAAGAGGAAGAGATAACTATCTTAAATATATATGCACCAAACTCCAGAGCACCCAGTTATATAAAACAATTATTAACAGAAATGAAAACTCAAATTATCAGTAACACAATTGTAACAGGAGACCTTAATACGCCATTGACACCAAGGGACAGATCGACCAGACAGAAAATGAGTAAAGAAATAACAGAACTGAATCATACCTGTGAACAAATGGGTTTGATAGACATATACAGAATGTTCCAACCAACAACATCAGAATACACATTCTTCTCAGCAGTACATGGATCATTTTCTAAAATAGACCATATATTAGCTCACAGAACATATTTAAACAAGTGCAAAAGAGCTGAAATCATCCCTTGCATGTTATCGGATCACAGCGCTCTGAAATTAGAAATTAACGATAAAAGATACTGCAAAAATCCCACAAACACATGGAAACTGAATAACACACTCTTGAGTAATCAGTGCGTCACAGAAGAAATTAAAGAAGAAATCAAACAATACCTAAAAGAAAATGAAAATGCAGATACAACTTACCGGAATCTGTGGGATACAATGAAAGCCGTCCTGAGAGGAAAATTTATTGCACTGAGTTCCCACATCAGGAAAACAGAACGAATACAAATAAATAACTTGATGCTACACCTCAAACAGCTAGAAAAAGAAGAGCAAGTCAAGCCCAAAGACAAAAGAAGAGAGGAAATTATAAAAATCAGAGCAGAAATCAATGCAATAGAGACTAAGAAAACAATCCAAAGGATCAAGAAATCAAAGAGTTGGTTCTTTGAAAGAATAAATAAAATCGATAAGCCCCTAGCCAACCTTATTTAAAAAAAGGGAAGAAAAACCTCAAATTCGTGCAATAAGAAATGAAAAAGGAGAAGTCACTACAGACCCAATAGAAATACAGAAGATCATCAACACCTATTTTGAAAACCTCTACTCTCAAAAGTTTGATAACACAGAAGAAATAGACAGATTCTTAGAAGCATATGAAGTGCCAAAGCTAGATCAAGAGGATGTAAAATTGTTGAATAACCCAATCTCGGTTACTGAAATTGAAAATGTAATTAAGTCCTTACCCACCAAGAAGAGCCCAGGCCCAGATGGATTCACTGCAGAATTCTACAAGAAATACAAAGAAGACCTAATGCCGACACTCCTCAAACTATTCAATGAAATTGAAAAGAAGCAATCCTTCCTAAGTCATTCCTGGAAGCAAATATTACTCTAGTACCAAAAACCTGAGAAAGACCCAACTAAAAAAGAGAACTATAGACCGATCTCCCTAATGAACACAGATGCAAAAATCCTCAATAAAATATTGGCAAATAGGATGCAGCAAATCATCAAGAAGATTATACACCATGACCAAGTGGGATTCATCCCAGGAATGCAAGGATGGTTCAACATACGCAAATCAATAAATGTAATCCACCATATCAATAAAGCCAAAAATAAGAATCACATGATCATTTCTATAGATGCAGAAAAAGCCTTCGATAAGGTCCAACATTTATTCATGATAAAAACTCTACAGAAAATTGGAATAGATGGTCTTTACCTCAATATAATAAAGGCCATTTATGACAAACCAACAGCCAGCATCATACTAAATGGCCAAAAATTGAAAGCCTTTACTTTAAAATCAGGCACAAGACAAGGATGTCCTTTATCACCACTCCTATTTAATATAGTACTGAAAGTACTAGCCAGAGCAATTAGGCAAGAAAGAGAAATAAAAGGGGTAAAGATAGGAAAAGAAGAAGTTAAGTTGTCATTGTTTGCAGATGACATGATACTATACATAGAAGACCCCCTAAACTCCATTGAAAGACTCTTAGATACAATAAATAAATTCAGTAATGTGGCTGGATACAAAATCAATACTCAGAAATCAATAGCATTCCTATACACAAACAACAAAATCACAGAGAGGGAAATAAGGGAAACTATACTATTCATATTAGCAAGCAAAAAAAATGAAATATTTAGGAATTACTCTTACAAAAGAAGTGAAAGACTTATACAGTGAAAACTATAATACACTGAAAAAGGAAATTGAAGATGATCTCAGAAAATGGAAAGACATCCCTTGCTCATGGATAGGAAGAACAAACATTGTGAAGATGGCCATTCTCCCAAAACTCTTATACAGATTCAAGGCAATCCCAATAGAAATACCATCAACATACCTTATAGATCTAGAGAAATCACTCCTAAATTTCATCTGGAACCAGAAGAGACCTAGAATCGCAAAAGCAATTCTAAGCAGCAAACACAAAGCAGGAGGCATCACAATCCCTGACTTGAAATTATACTACAAAGCAACAGTAGTAAAATCAACATGGTATTGGAATCAAAACAGAGCTGAAGATCATGGAATAGATTAGAAGATACAACCACAACTACAAACACACTCAACCACCTTATCTTTGATAAAGGAACCAAGCAGGTTCACTGGAAGAACAACAGTCTCTTTAATAAATGGTGCTGGAAAAACTGGCTCTCCATTTGCCGAAAACTAAAGCTAGACCCATGTCTATCACCATGTACTAAATTAAAATCTAAATGGGTCAAAGATCTGAATATTAAAACAGAAACGCTAAATCTATTGGAAGACAAATTGGGTAGAAACCTTGGAGACATAGGAGTAGGTAGAGAATTCATGAACAGGACTCAATTGCACGGGAAATACTTCCCAGAATCAATAACTGGGACCACTTCTTATTAAAAAGTTTCTGCATGTCAAAAGAAATCTCCAGCATAGTGAAAAGAAAACCCACAAACTGGGAAAAGATTTTAGTGAACTCTCTCTCAGACAAGGGACTCTTGTCTAAAACATATAAAGAATTAAAAAAACTCAGACCTCCAGAATTCAAAGATCCAATCCAAAAATGGGCATCTGAGATGAATACGCAATTCTCAGATGAAGAAATGCAAATGGCAAATAAATACATGAAAAAATGCTCATCATCATTGGTCATTAGAGAAATGCAAATTAAAACCACACTGAGATACCATCTCACTCTTGAAAGAATGGCCAGGATCAAGAAAACCAACAACAACAAATGCTGGAGAGGCTGTGGGGAAAAAGGAACTCTCCTGCACTGTTGGTGGGAGTGTAGACTGGTACAGCCTCTGTGGAGTTCTGTCTGGAGGTTTCTCAAAAAGTTGGGATTGGAAATCCCATTTATTCCAGCTATTCCACTTCTAGGCATATTCCCAGAAGAACTGAAAGCATCATACCACAGGGATATATGTGCACCTATGTTTATAGCAGCACAATTTGTAATCGCCAGATCGTGGAAACAACCCAAGTGTCCATCAACTGAGGAATGGATAAAAAAGTTGTGGTATTTTTATACAATGGAGTATTATTCAGCTATAAAGAAGGATCGCATTGAGATATTTATCAATAAATGGGCGCAGCTTGAGACCATACTCATAAGTGAAATAAATCAATCTCGCATGTATGAATACCGAATAGTTTCCCTAATGTAAGTAATGATTCAAATATATAAAAATATGTGATAATCATGATTCCCCATTATGTGGCCTTGAAGCCTTATAAAATTTTTACTTATTAATTAGAAAGGCTTTATTCTGGGCTTCTTGATATGGAAATATCTGAAGCTATAGTATATGAAGTTTTATCCAAATATTTTTAGGAAAAAGACAGACACTATGGTAACTACTATTCTTTAAAAAATTATTTAGCTATTTCTTATGTTTATTTTAATTAAGGGAAAAATTAAAAAAATTAGGATATATAATAGTAACTCTTTTCGATCTCCTATTAACTTGTTTTGAAGTCCTGTAATACTCCCACGATCTTGTTTTGACTGATTAGACTCTGTTCCATTCTGTGCGATAGTAGCAAGTCTGAGGGTATAGGCAACTACTTTGAAGGCAATAAGATTCACAAAGATGCCCATTCTGGTTTGGCTATTGTCTCCTTTGGAAGTCCTGTAATGTTCACAATGCCTAAGTTTTATTGGTCTTGTTCTCTACTGTTTTGTCCAACTTTATAATATCTAATGAGATAGACAATTCCTTTTAAGGAAACAAGAGACAACGTTGATAACCATTGTTAATAACCTTGTACTCTGTTCTACATCATGTGCTATGTCTAGCCTTGGTTTTGATTTACAGCTTTGTTTTGCCATATTTGACTTTATTCTCTCCCCCCGCAAAAAAGTAATAAGAACTAAGGAGTAATAAAATCCAAAATGTGTAAATTTTGTTGTAAAAAAGAGAGGGAGGAAAAAAAAAAAGGAGCTCTAACGGATATAACAGCAAGTGTGTTTAGGGGTGTTAAATAGCTGACTATATTAATGTTTTTGGATCATCGAACACAGCTGTTTGCAATCTGTCTGTTTGAATGTCTACTTTGTATTCTTTGATACTGTGATTTGAGCAACTATTTCCAAGATGATAATATGTAATCTATTAACAGGTGATTTCTTACTATTATGTTTTTTTTTTTTTGTAGTTCTGTATTATGTGTAACCTTACACTGCTTTGTTTTGTTTTGTGTTTTTCTCTTTTTCCTCTTAAATAAAAAAAAAAAAAGATAAGTAAGTCATGTCCTACCCTATGCTAAACAATATTCTATTCTCCTTGAGAGGCCTGGTCACCCAAAAATCTTTCGTGGGTGCTGAAGGGGGAAGATTCATCTTCTATAGGTTCTTGCTGGTCATGGCATTGTATACTTTACATTGGTGGATGCCATAGGGCATCTACCCTTTTACCCTCTCTTTCATATAGCTATAGCTTAGTGTGTTTCTGGGTTGAAATTAAGAAAAGTTAGCTTATTTAGGAGACGAAGAGTTTTTCTTCTATTGTCCATACACATTCAGTAAAGATGACAAATCTTCATGAATGGAGGAGAGTCATCGATATAGTTGGGGGACAAGTATATGTTGTGGGAATATAGCCTGAAGTCAGGAAGAGAGAACATGGATTATTTTGTTATGTAGGCATTGACCAAAAATACCAAGGAGGATATGCACCATGATGCAAACCACAGGATTTACTTAATAATAATGTACCAGTGTATTTTTATAGGCTATAACATATGTATCACATTAATTCAAGATGCTAATAATAGTGGAAACTGTGTGAGATCTGGGGATGGATCATAGTAAGAAGAAAATACTAGAGTACTCTGTGTTTTCTGCTCAAGTTTTCTGCAAACTTGAATGTTCTGTAAAAAGTTAATTGAATTAAAAACAATCAAAAGCCACAGAGAAAGGAAAGAATCACTATGATTTCTATTATCATTGTAGTTAGTAAAGAGATCAGGTAAAAGAAATCAACTACCACCACAAAAATGAAGAAAAGGATGAAAAACATACCTTTTAATTCACATTCTTTCAACACAATGGCAAGCAAGATAATTCATTTGCTATTTTAAAATGTCTTTTGATTACTCTTCTATTGTGCACCATAAAATTATCATTGCAACTTCCTTTATAATTATATCTACAGTGAATGTGACTATTGTTTATTTTGAATGAAAATATATTTGAAGCCTAAAATAGAAAGAATTTTTCCAGAAATTCCTGCTGATTGTTGTAATTGAACTTTTCATTTGGTCAGACCAAATGCAGAACATAAAAACATACAAAATTACTAGATTGTAGTAAAAAGTCAGTCCTACAAGAAGCATTTGTTCACCACATGAAATAAAATTAAATAATAAGCCTAACTTTTCCAGCGTAAGATTAACAATTTGTCTTTTCTACAGAATATGCTTGACAAACAGAACTGCAGTGCAAATCAGAAAGGACCAAGATGAAAGATTTTAGGGAACAGCAATTAAGTTTCTCCCTATTTGCTCCATTTTACATCATTGTGTTATTTACTGAGTTGAAAAATGCTTGAGAAACAGGAGTACTCACAGGAATCCACCTTGGAAATACAAAATACGATTAGAACCCGTATTGCATTAGATTGGCCTGGTGATATTGTCTAAATTGTTAGAGATATGAAAGAAGGTATTTTAAGGAAGTACAACAGTAAAAGCATGTCTTAGAAAAGAGAACTTGTTACTTTTGATGTTCCATCATATAGAGCTTTGATTTTTTTTTTTTAATCAGCACGCCTCCTAGTGATTTAGGGGTAGCAATGAGAAAGCTTTTAGGTAAGGAAAATTACAGCCCTCACTCTTTCTGGTAGCAGCAGTACAGGTAGTTTATCCTGCCACAAAGAACAACTAAAAACACAAGATAAAACAAGGAAACATGTCATAATATTTGAGGACAGATGGTAGCAATCACAGGTCAGCAGTGCACTCAAGCTTATTTTTCTGGAAGGTATTTGCTAAGGACATACGCTAAGTGGACCTGAGGGGCCAAAAGACAGAAAAAGACTTAGAACCCTATCAGTGATAATGACACTAACGGACCTTGACATTGATGCCATATGCTGGACTGCATTTCAGAATAAATGCAAACAAGAGTAGATTTTTTTGGCTTTTACCAACTAAAGATATGTGGTTAACGAGCAGATTACGAGATGAACAAGAAGGAGAAAAATCCTGCCCTGAGATGCAACACATTCATGGCTGTGTAAACTGGGTTCTTCTCACATTGCTTGCTACAGGAAACTCACTGTGTGACCCAGACTGTATGTGGTTTGAGACCATGAGGGTTTTAGGCACTAGAAAGCAAAATCAAAGCCTCAGAAAGTAAAAGAAAGGGACACTGAGTAATCCCACTAAAGAGGGGAAGGAAAAACAGGGTCACAAAGAAAGTTTTGTTGAAACATAGATTTTCTTACAGTATATTTCTTTATTAGAGATTCTGATGGAAAGTGTATTTTTACTAATACTGTACGGTGATATGAAGGTGCTCTAACCTATTAGTCTTTAAGTGTTTAAGAGCTTTTTATTTATTAAAGACACTAATATGAGTTATGTGGGCCTTGAATCTGTCCCCTAGTGTCATACACCATTCACTTTCACCTCAATTAAACACACCTCAGGCTCATTGGTATGCACTCAATGACTATAATGTTCACTTCATTGAAACAGCTTTTACTGAAATTGGTCACTGTTGTGGCTTGACTATGCTTCTCCCCACCAAAACTCATGTTGAGGTTTCATTCCTCAAAATGGCGGCACTTAGAAGTGAGACCAAGCAGGAAGTCTTCACACTCCTGGGGTAGGGGTGTTGCTTGGGCTTCAGTACCTTGTGTTCTCTTTCTGTCTTTGCATATACTAAATTTCCCTTCTGAAATTCAGCTGTTTGTGGAGCAACAAAAGGCCTCCCTGAAAGCTGAACACTAAACCAGGGCTATGCTTTTGGACTTACAGAACCATCAACCAAGAAACATCCTTCCTTTATTGATTATTCAGTGTCAATTCTATTAAAGCAAGAGAAAATTAAGACTATAATCCCTATGGCATTTGTAAATAAATGAACAATAATATGAAAACAATCAGCAAATGTATTCATTAATTGAATAAACATTATAAATTGATACTAAAAATGAAATTCTCTTGAGAATTGAGTAGAAATCATCTATTCAAGGTATAATATAAAACAAAAGCAAATCTTTTAGGGTGATACTTACTATTTATTATTAAATGAAAAAAGGTAACTGAAAACTATGATTAACATTTCGAAGACTGGTTCATACTTTCAGGCAGAGTTTTTTTTTTAATAAAACAGAAATATGGATTTCATCTATTTTTCACCATATATGCATATTTTTAAAGATCATAATGAAGCATATTCAATTTCATACTTCTGATTTTCTGACTTTGATTTTTTTCCCTGCTTTAGGAGATGTGACCAGCAGAGCTCCCATGAGCACAGAGACTGCCTGCCACCTGCCACCCTTGACCAAGCAGTCGGCCCACACACCTCAGTACAGCCCAGCTCCTTTTTGCTTTCATTTGAAACTAATGCTTTTATCTTTAAGTGAACAGAAAAATCAATGAATAAAAGAATCACTGCTGTTTTCCTATTACTTCCCTCTACTTTGGGGAAAAGGTATGTCCCAGTAATATGCTCAAATTATTATCTGTTTACCATTCCTTGAGAACACACATATTGAGAAAATGAAATGCTAAGGACTCCCATGGCAACACTTTCTTTGGCGTTCCTCACACTGTGAAAAGTTTCTTTGGAACATCTAGACTAAATTACTTCTATTACAGTTGAAGCTAATTTTCTCCAGTTCTATCCTTAGTGAAAATAGAGGGCGATTTCTTTCCCAGTGAATATGATTTAATTTATCTTCAGTTTATTCTCTCCTATATATTTTCTTTCAATAACCTTTTTCTATGGAAGCTGCTTGTGTCCTCTTATATGTTTTAGGTTGAATTGTTCCAAATTGTAATAATATACATTTCATAAACTGTAATTAGGAAAAAATGACCTTAAAGTATTTTTGCTCTGTGGTGCTATCCAATAAAAAAAAACCTATATACAACTTCTCAATCCAAATATATCAGCTCACTTACATTTTTAAAATCAGTATTCCATTATTGTCACATTTTCAGTTTGAATACTGTGATTTTATGCACCTCCAAAAATATCAAATTGTAATATTCCCTTTGTACAACTGCCATTTTAAAATGTTGAGTAGAGAAAATAGAAGATTTATATTGTTAAAAATGGTGATTAACTATAAATGTGCCTGTAACCTAGTATTAGACAAGATCATTAATACAAAGATCAACACTGGATCAAAAATACAGGTATAGTTAACAAAACAAAACAATACGAAGAAAGTCTAATAGTGTTTTTCACATGCTGAAATGCAAAATCTCAGAAAAGGAAAATGTCTGTCAACAATAAGATAACACAGTTCCTGGGCTTTCTTTTGTTTACAGATCCCGCTGAGATTCCATGAACAGTGAGGAATTCACACTTTTGGTCCTTCCCTGTTTAACCAGGGGCCATGAGGTCTACTGGCCAAGCTCCTGACTTGACTTTTGGCCATCGGATGGAGAGGTGCTGCAGACCAGGGCACACTTGGAATGTGAGGATTTTGGGTTTTCTATTACAAGAATAGAAAATGTCTTTAATAAAACTTTTTATGTTTAGATTTTTTTACTTGAACAACTACTTCTAAGATAACAATATGTAATATATTCACTAGTGTTGATTTCTTACTGTTTTTTTTTTTGAAATTTTGCATTGTTTCTACACTTTTATCAGTTTATCAGTTTAAAAAATCTTTGCATTTGCTAAATGCTTTTACTAATAATTAGGAGATCTAAAATTACCTACAGTTCATATTAATGACCTATGTTAATTTCAGCTGGACATTATTGGTCTAAAACACAGATGGGCAAATTATAGCTCTTAAGCAAATCTGACCAGCTGCCTATTTTTGTAAATAAAATTTTATTTTGGTACAAGTTATACTCATTCATTTCCCTATAATTTCAGTACCACGTAAGTACAGTTGTGTGCTACCTCAGCACAGGTAAAGTAGTAGTAAATAGGACTGAATGGTCCACAGGTCATGAGACACTCCCTCTTTGGATCTTCACTGATAAAGTGTATTGAACCCTGATGGTCAGAAACAACAGGTAACCCCAAGACAGCAAAGTGAATGGAAAATCAGGGGTGGGGTGCGTGTCTGTTGTGCCAGCACTTTGGTGGCTGAAGCAAGAGGACTGATAGTTTAATCCCAGCCTGGCCAATTTAACTTAGTGAGATCCTTTATCAAAATGAAATAATAAAGGCTGGAGATGTAGCTTATTGCAGAACTCCTGGGATCAATCCTCAGTAATTAAAAAATACTCAAGAGGACAAGAAAATGAGTAGATTTAATTGAGAATGAAAAATTATGGGGAAAAAACCCAGAAATTATATTTTAGTTCTGTTGATTATCTTTTCTAGTTTTCAGTTTTTAGTCAATAACATATATTTTTAATATTGTTTTCTTCTGTCCAAATACCTTTTATTTAAAATTGATGAAATCATTTAACAATTTCTGGAATTAAGTTTTAGATCTTTGATTTTTTTAGTTCTACTCTTTTCTTCCAATATGAGTAACTACTCAAACATTTTTAAGTATTGTTTCAGCTATCGAACCAGAAGTGAGTGTGTGTGCATGTGTGTGTCAGTTTTTTCCAGTTCAAAATATTTTCTGATTGCTTTTGATTTCTTGTGCCTCCTGGGCAATATTTAGGTGTATATTTTAATTTTTCATACATTATGGTTTTCAAGTTATCATTTTGCAATTGGTTCACAGCTTTTAAGCACGATAGCTAAAGAATATACATTGATTTATTTAAACGTTCAACACCATAATGGAATTTGTTCTCTGACTTTTAATATGTTCTAGTGTGTGCATCACACACATAACTAAGAGGGGTGTGTTTATTTTTTTTACTTGAATGTTTTATAATCACCAATTTGTCAAGTTGGCTGCAATGTTATTAAATCTTACATATTTTTAATTTTGTAGACTTGTACTTTTTTTTACTGAGAGTAAAATGTTGAGATCTCTGACACCATTTTATGATTTTTTTCTGTTGCATTTTACATTTCTGGATCTTAGTTATGCAATTATAATTTATTTAAACTATGCTATATCTAAATTATGTATTTTTAAACTATCAACTGGACTTTAGTTAATTATATCTTAAGATGGTCATTTTCTCTAGGTAAGCTAATTACTTTTTCATTATGAAATGACCCTCAATGCTACCTTTTCTTATAATAATAAAGCATAGATATTCAATTAGTGTCCTCTTCATCCACTGGTATCTTTTATTTTTGAGCCTATGTTTAACTTTATCTAAAGTTCATTTTTGTTGGACAAAATATATTTGTGTCTTTGTTTAGTCCAACATTTCCACTGTTTAAATTAGGTATTAAAATAATTTCTATTAAATGCAATTATTGGTATATTTTAGGCTGATATCTGTCATCCCAATATTTTTCTGCTTGTTTTATACGCACCATGTTCCATGTTTTCTTCTGTTTCCATCATCTCTTGGATTAATAATGATTCATTTAATGTTTCTATTTTATCTCTATTGTCTTATCAGTTGTTCCCTTTCTCTCTCTTAGCAGTTTCTTTAAATTTTTAACTTAGTGTACTCCATCCTTGATATTATGCCATCTTACTTGCTGTGACAAACCCATGCAATGTACTTTCAGGAATGATCTATCATGCTAGACTTGGGATGGAGACACATGAGGAACTCAGAATTGGGAGAGGCGAGGAGTCAGATAAGAAGAATCAATCAGAAAGTGAAACCTACCAGGTCTCTAACATTGGGGGGTTAGCACAGGAAGGAGGAGATGCCTCTGGACCACAGCACCCTTCCACACCAGGCTCTGTGAGCATGCCATCTTGGGAGCAGAGAGAAGTTAGTGCAGCAGTGGTGGCTGGACTCCTGGCATAGATTCCAAACTCGGCCTACTTCCTCCAGACAGAAGGCACCAAAACAAAGACGGAAGTGCAAATTAGGGCACCAGAGAAACTGAAAGAGGATCACTCAGATGACAGCAGTTGTATGAACACCAGCAACTCCTTCCTTTAACAAAAAAAATGAGCACAGTGCTGTTCAGGGCCTCAAAGCTGACTACTTGAGAGCCATAATTCAAGGAGCCAAGACTATAACTGGCTGAGACTCAGGGGAGAAAAGAACTTCACACAGTACCAGAGCAAGCACCCCTCTTCAGTCTCCCAAATACTAAGGAACTCCATATTGTATAATATTCTACCACTGCCCATCATTTGGGTCCCACAAAGGAATCCCTCCCGTCTCCAGCCAATGGCTGCTTAATGCTGTGAACTCTGGGTACCAAAAGGTTTGTTTGTTTTGTTTTGATTTTTTGAGATGGGGTTTCACTATGCAGTTTAGGTTAGCATTGAAGTCATTTTGTAGCCCAGGCTGGCCTCTAACTTACAGTGATCCTCCTGCATCAGCCATCTGAGTGCTGGGATTATAGGCATGCACCACCATGCCTGGTCAGTGGTCACCACAGGGTATGAAGGTAGGAAAATGATGCTTTGTGGAGCATGGATATTGAGAGATGGTGCAAGTAAAGAGTTAGGTGATGTTTAGCCAGAGGGCATGACATCCAATGAATCAACTGGAGCCTTATAGAAAGTGAGCACAGCGGAGTGAGGATTCCCCAGGCGGCATGGGATTCTAGGAGATAGAATTTTTTAAAAAAAATCAATGAAAAGCTGGGTGCTGGTCCAGCCGCAATGCAAGTTCCCACTCTGCAAGTGAGAGAGTCTGATCCATGGTAAGCATTTCCAGATTGCCACATCCTACAAGGGAAGGAAGGCTCAGAGATCCACTAGCCCTCCAAACCCCTGTACCCACCGACATGCAAGAGAACAGGTGATAAAAGGGGCAGGCTGAGTGAGGACTGGAGCAGGCTGTGACTGAGCATGGAGAAAAGGAAAAGCATCTGGTGCATATACTCATGTTTTGTGAAGTGCAGAGGTACAGTAGAGAGCCAGACCAATAGTCCGTTAGACTTCCCCCAAAGACAAGACAAATGGACAAGGAAGAACTCAGCGACCATACTTCAATACAAACAGGACTGAAAGAATGCCTTAATGTAGTGTTTTTATTACTCTGCAGCCTTGTAAGATCTCTTTCCTTTCTTTCTTTCTTTCTTTCTTCTCTTTCTTTCTTTCTTTCTTTCTTTCTTTCTTTCTTTCTTTCTTTCTTTCTTTCTTCCTTCCTTCCTTCCTTCCTGCCTTCCTTCCTTGTATATGCCTTTCTTTTGTCTCTTTCCTTTTTTTCTTTTCATCTAGTATTATTAGGAAGGAGTTTATATATTTAAAATGGATAAAAATTAACCAATGCTTTATTTAAATAATACCGAGTCAGTGTAACCTCACCAAAATTGTGTTTAAAGGATTCAGACTTAAGCTCATTATCATCATAACAGGTTCTGATCTGGTCACCACTTCCTTCATCACTCAGTTTCACATTTTTCCCTCTGTGATCTTTCTTTCTTTTTCTCAAATGATGTCTCAAATGTCCTCTTTCCCAGGCCTCTACTCAGCTGTAAAAGTACTATCAACAATACTTGTTCTCTTTTCTTTCATTTGTTGTTATCTTTTTTTATCACTCTCTTCAAGCTGGACTACTCTCTCTTTTCCTCTTCTCTC
The DNA here is from genome assembly GCF_034190915.1 of Cavia porcellus. NCBI lineage: Eukaryota > Metazoa > Chordata > Mammalia > Rodentia > Caviidae > Cavia > Cavia porcellus. The sequence continues at coordinate 78,623,099 of NW_026947494.1, read as the reverse complement.
TCTTTTTTAATCACCGTCCACATTCCAGTTTTCCTGTCAGTAGTACTTTATCAATGTCTTTATGGGTCATTGAAAAAGGGTAAAATTTTTAAAACAAGCCTTAAGTGTACATGCTAAGTGACTGGGTCTCTAAATGCTGATATAACGGCTAAGAGTTTTTTCCCTGTAAGTCAGTGATTAGATCTGATGTAATTATGCCGAGTGAGTTTCCGAAATGCAAATATCAACATACAACGAAAGCCAAGATCACACCATTGGAAAGAAGACAATAAAGATATCTCTAGACTAACCACTGTCTAAATCTGAACACACACACACACACACACACACACACACACACACACACACACATTAAAAAGCAACCAAGATGCTTCCAAAAATTCTTAATTCCCCTATAGATGTATCCCATCATTGCTGGTGTGAAGGAAGTAAAAAATAAAATGGCTGAAATGTATACATTTATGAAATAAAAGCACCACCACCACTATCAGCAAAAAAAATCAATAAAAATGCTCAGCAGACTCAAAAATGATGCAACTAAACAGATAAAATTAAATTATAAAATGATCAGAAAACTTAAAAATGATACTAAAAGAAAGTGATACAAGACACGAGCATATTATTAGACCATAAAGAGATAGTAACCAGGAACGCAGGACAGCAGAAATGATCAGTATGAGTACGAAGTATCAGAATTGGAGGTAAGGTTAATGCAAGGGATCATACATTCAGAAACGTCTTATAAACAAGACATCACTGAAATTGTATTTGACAGCAGACAGATGACTCAAAAAACTGCACTTAAAAATTTTAGGAGATAATGAAAAACTTATAGCACAGCATAAAAGATATTTAAAATTTTTTCATCACAATCACAGCTAAAAATTTTCCAAGTTTACAAAAAGGACTCAACATCCAGAAGAATGAGATATATAAAACTCCAAATAGTGGTGATTAAAAAATAATTTCTTTACAGCATATGAAAATTAGATGCTAGAAATCCAATACAAGGATAGAATTCTAAAAGCTTTGAAGAAAATAATTAAATAACTTGCATATAAGCTTATCAGAATATTAGAAGGCTTCTCAACACAAAACTTAAAGGCTAGGAGAGCTTGAAATAAAGTTTTTAAGCACTAAAATAAAATATCTTTTAACCTAAATTAGTTTAACCGGCAAAATTATCTTCTGAAATCAATTGAAGAACAAGAGCTTTCCATGACAAAGAGCACCTTAAAGAATGCATTAAAACCAAACCTGCAATACAAAACCTGTTTCAAGAAATGCTAGACAGTCAATAAACCCAATGAAACCCAAAAGCTTTTTTAAAAAATGCATCAACCAGGGTAAGCAGTTAACAAAAGACAAAAATAATGGATTCAGAAATAGAAAAATAATGCAACGATGAGCATCAGTCAACACCTTTCAGTAATAACTCTCAATGTAAATAGTCTTAATTTCTCAGTCGTATGACACAGATAAGCAACTGGATTGATAAACAAAACTCATTGCATGTTGCATGCAAGAGAAACATCTCATCTGTAAAGAAACTCGTATACTCACCATCAAAGGACGGAAAGTAATATCCCATTCAACAAAAGCCCCCCACCCCCACAAAGAAATAGTTATGCTCTTTTTGGACAAAGTTGACTCCAAGGTAAAACTGATTAGAATAGAGTTAGGAGATCACTACATACTGGTAAAGAGAAAAAGTTAACAGGAAGAAATATCTGCACTGAATGCCTCCCCTCCACCTATGCAAGTTCACAAAACAAAACTATGGATGTAAAAGCTCAGACAAACATCAACACAATCATAATAGGAGAATTCAGTATCCCCACTTCACAAAAAGTAAGGTACACTAGACAAAAATATCATTAATGCAATATTAAAGTTGAACCACACCTTAAAGGGAGCGATATAATAAGTGTTTACAGTCTTGTTCCCAGAAAAACGGAATATTCATTTCTCTTAGTAGTGTATTAAAATTTCTCCAACATAGACCACATCTTAGGCCATAAAACAAGCTTAAGTAAATTGAAATTATCCCATGCACATTACCAGTCATAGCACAATAAACTTGAAGTTAATGACAAAATAAGCAACAGAGATGAAAATTAATCAAGGCACCCTTGAATAATCAATGTCATAGAAGAAACCAAAGAATAAATTTAAAAGTTCCTGGAGTCAAATGTTAATGGCAGTACAACTTACTACAAGCTATGAAACACAGTAAAAGCAGTCTTAACAGGAAAGTTTGTAGCTGTGAAGGCCCACATTAGAAAAAATAATGATCTCAAATAAAAAACCTAATGACACTCAGGGTCCTAGAGAAACACGAGTAATTGAATTAAAAAACTACTACAGGGAATGAAATTGTAAAAATCAAAGGAAGGATTAGTAATATTGACCCCTAAAACACAATACAGTTCATGAGAGTTGATTCTTTGCAAGAATCAAGAAAATAGAAAATCTTAGCCAAACTTACCAAAAAAGAAGAAAAATGATGCATATCAATGCAATCAGAAATAGAAAAGGGAAATCAAAGTGGACACTGCTGAAATCCAGAAGTTCAGAAACAACTTCTTTAAAAACCTTCATTCAAATAAATTTGGAGGTCTAGAAAAAAAATTAGTTACCTAGATACAGATAAGTTGACAAAACTGAACCAAAATTATAAAAACCTTGAAACAGCCACAGTAACAGGCAGTATTGAGGCTGTAATAAAAACCCTACCAGCTAAGAAAAGTTCAAGACCTTTTGCATTTGCTGCTGATTGCTATAATAACTTAAAGGAATAATTAATGCCAGTACTCCTTAAACTCTTCTACGAAGTTGAGAAGAAAAAATACTACTTAATTTATCAGAAATAGCATTTCTCTGAGAGCAAAATTGGACAAAGCCTTGACACTAAAAGAAAATTGCACAACAATTTCTTTAATGAATATGGTACTAAAACCGTTGATAAGAAACTTGCAAACAGAATAAAATACATCATTAAAAATATCATATATCTTAAGCAAACTAATTTCATCTCAGCAATAGAGGGAACTAGATAAATCAATAAGTACAATCAATGCTTCACATAAGCAAAAATATAAAGATCACATGATATTCTCAGCAGATGAAGTAAAAGTCTTTGACAAAATACACAGCTACGTGTGATAAAAATAATATTGATGAAAAGTGGTACAATTGGACCTTACCTAAAAATGCTGTTCATCTATGACAAAACCAACGCTTGCATCATATACTAACTTGGGGAAAACCCTAAAATCAGGAACAAGTCAAGTGTATCCATTCTCATTACTGCTGCTCAATACAGCACTTGAAACTTTAGCCTGAGCAATTAGGCAATGAAAATGAATGAAAAAGAATTGAACAGGAAAGCAAAAAATCAAATATCTTGCAGATGACATAATCCTTTGGGTAAAAGACCCAAAACGCTTCACCAGAAAGATTCTTAGAAGTAATAAACAAATTCAGCAGCATGACATCTTAGAAAAGAAATGAATAGCATTCTTATATATCATAAATAAATTCACTGAAAAAAGTATCAGTGAAATATTATTCATAGTAGCTAAGATTTATCCTAACCAAGTGAAGGATCTCTATAATGAAACTATATTGCTCTGAAAAAAAAAGAACATTAGAAAATAGAAACACATTCCCTCTTGTTGGAAAGTCAGAAATAATATAAAAATGACCACATTACTCAATATGATTTAGTGCAATCTTTATCAAAATATCAATTTTAATAGAACTAGAGAAAATAGCTCAAAAATTCATAAGAAAAGGAAAAAAAATCCAGGATCAGCAAATCAGTCCTGGACAACAACAACAAGGCTGGAAACAATATAATTCCAAATGAAGTTATAGTGCAAAACTACAACAGTGAAAGTCACATGACACTAACACAAAAACAAACTGACCAATGGAATAGAAGATGCAGAAAAAAGCTATCAGACTTTTGACAAAAGGGCTCCTGATGTATGCCATTGAAAAGATACCTTTTTTAACAGATGTTACTGGGAAAAGCGCTTATCTACATGCAAAAGAATGAATCTTGATTCACATCTCTTTTACTCAGTTAAAATGTAATCAAAATGGACCAACGACTATACATAAAAACAGAAATGCTAAATTTGATGGAAGAAAAATTTGGTAAAACTGTTAAAGATAGACGTAAACAAAGATGTTCTAAGCAGAGCTCAAGTTGCAATAAAAAATAATACCAGAAATCAATAGTTTGGATCATATTAAACTTAAAACTCTACAAAGCAAAGTAAACAGCAGAGTGAATGAGCAAAAAATAGCTATAAAAACTCAAAAAATGTAAATCCCTCTCTCAAAATTAAAAAAAAAATCCTGTAAAAATGGGCCATTGAAATAAATAAACACTTACTTGAATAACTTATATAAATAAACACATGTTCGGCATTTTTGACCATCAAGGATATGTGTCGTACAACACTGAGATTCTCCCTTTTTCTAGTACAAATGATCATCATCAAGGACTAAAGAGAACAGCCCAGGCTTCTGGAAATTTGTGATAAGAGAAAACCTTCTACATTTTTGGTGGGAAAGTAAATTAGTACAATCACTTTGGAAAACAGTATGGAATTTCCTCTTAAAAAACTAGGACTCCAGGGGCTGGAGATTTAGCTCAGCAGCATAAGCGCCTGCCTTGCAAGCGTGTGGTCTTGAGTTCAATCCCTGGTACCGGGGGAAAAAAAAAAGGACTCCATTTGACCTAGTTATGAGTTTCCTGGATATGTTTCTAACAGAACAAACGCCATAATATGACAGCGATGCATACAAACTCAGGCTTATGGTTGTACAACTCACATAGTAAAGTCATGTTAGCAGCCTATATGCCCATGAACAGATGATTAAAAGAAGAGTAAATGTGAATAATTTGTAGGAAAATCGGTGGATCTGGAGTCAGTAACACTAAACTGTGTCGGGAAAACTTATCTGCATGTAAAATAATATCTTTCAATCTATATCTTTCATCCTATCTGTTAAATGTAATAAAGAAGTCATAAAAGGTTAAAATCATGTTGTCTCTGAAAGAACCAAAATATGAAAGATTTAAAGAATGAAATTTTAAAAGTTCATTTTAACAAACAGGAATCTGGGAAAATAAGAACAAACAAGTATGGGAAATGTAGAGGCAAGAAAAATTATCATGATGCAGTGTGGGTATGTATCGAACTCCCAGGCTCAATATACTCATATACTCAATATACTCAATATACTCATTATATACTGAGTATGTACTCAATATACTCAGTATAAACATATACTAATAGAAATTTAATTTAAAACATAGTTTCATTTTCTCCTTCCACTTAATTGCTACTATTTCTAAAAATTTAACTTCTATATAGTCTTATATAGAACAATACACACAATGCATTAAATTTTTGTTTTTAAAAAACTAGAGAAAATAATCAATGAGAAATCTATAGGGTTATTTATACTTTTAGCGATTTCATTACTTTTTAAAGATTTTGAATTACTTACGTGCATTTTTTACTTACGTGCATTTTGCCTGAATGATTCCCTTAATATTTATGTTAGCAGAATCTCCTAATTGAAAAAAAAAAAAAACTCTCAGATATTGTGTGCTTGAGAATTCTTTGTTCATTTTGCTTTTAAACTTGAAATGCATCAGGTAAACTAAAGAATTGTAGTTTATGTTTTGTTTTTCTTTCAATAGTGAAATGATATATGTCTCTTTTTTCTAACTTAGAGTTTTTCTTAGAAGTCAGATGCTATTTTTCTTCTGTATGTAAGAATAATTTCACCCGTTGTTTTCTTTATGATTTTCTCCTTCCCATTGTTTTTGACAATTTTGTCATTCATTCAAGTGGGTTTTGGTAAGTTTATTCTACTTTTATTCTGGGGGAGGGAGCTAACCTTAAACTCACTATTGAATCAAGGCTGGCCTCGAATTTGTGAGAATTCTCCTGTCACTGTAATGCTGGGATTACAGGCATGTGCCACCACACCTGGCAAGTTGGCTAGTTTATTCTATTTTGTACACTGAATTCTTGAATAGGTGTTCTCTCTCATTCTGGAATTCAAAATATGTTAGACTGCTTGACATTGTCACATACTTCAATAATGCCCTGTTTTTATTATTTTATCATTGGGGCAAACTTCTGGATATTCCAATAACTATTCCAATAACTTCAAATATGATGGTGTTGTTTTTTCTCCATCAATTTATCTGCTGTTTATTTCCCAGGTGTTTTTTTAGCACTGTACTTTTTCTTTTTAGTCATTCTGTTTAAGTCTTTCCCTCTATCAAACAGCTTGCAATGTTTTGTTTTCTTCAGAATAGCTCAAACACATCTGTTCAAGTGTTTATCATTTTTTCAGTGTTCAAAACTCTTTCTTTTAGATTTTAAAGTGCCCACTATATTATTGTTACCCATAATCTCCCTTCTAATTGCCACTAGAACTTCTTACTCTTACTAAGTTCTCAATTTCTTTTTTTCACTTTTAAAATTATCCTTCAGTACTTTTTTCTCCTAAGACATGATGTTCATTTATTCTTGTAGTTTTAAATTTTTCTCTATGCAGAATCTTTTAAAAAATTTCCAATTCCCTATTATCTACTTCATTTTCCCCACATTTTCATAATTGTGTGTTTTTCATTTTCCATCATTTTCTAAGTAAGTGTGGCTTATCCTCTGCACATGTCAAAGGCCAGTTTTAGGTATTTTGTGGGAACGTCTCAGGAGTGTTTCCATTTCTACCAGTAATGTGATTTTGGTCTTTAATCATCCCTCCAAAATGATTCTGAGAGGAGTTAAATGCTGACACTTTCCTGTAAGTTAGTTTTTATATTGAATTAGTTTTTCCGAATTCAACTGGAAATGATATTCAGGAAAGCATTTCAATTTCCCAGAGCTCTGTTCGCTGTTGTTCTCCTGTCTTGTGAGGTTTCCTCTGCCTGTTTACTTTTATCAGTTTTACCTCAGCTTTTGCTTCCATTTGCCTTCGTGTCTCTGTCTACTCAGTTTTTATTTCTACCATTAGTATGATTTTCTTGGCAAGGGGCCTTAAAATATAGTCATGGCTGATCAGTGTTGAGAGGTCCTGTAAGCTGGACAACTTGAGCTTTTCAATCTTTTCCACATTAATCTCACTGTTCACAGCATCTATCAGGGCTGCAAAATCCATCTCAGTTTTAATTACTGTGCTTGGCTCACTCTGATTGTATGTGGGCCTGTAAATCTCAGGTTTGTTATTCGTATCATTTATTCCTTCTGACTCATTCTGCAAAGGTAGGTGTTACATTGCTGGTGAATTTTCTCCATCTACTTGTACTTTGAGTTTTGTGAGTTTTGCACCAAGATTTTTTTTTTTTTTTTTTTTTTTTTTTTTTTTTTTTTTTTTTTTTTTTGGTAAATGAATGTCTGTGCTTTTTGCTTTAAAGTCTAGTCATTTTGGTTCTTAAAATCACAGACTGATTTTTTTGTAGTTTCTCATATAAGAGAAACCATGTAATATTTAACTTTGTGTGTCTGACTTACTTTACTTAATATTATGGTCTTAAAGTGAGATAAAGTGAGAGGAGAGGGTGGGCCGAGCAACAAGATAAAAAAAAATACAAAACTGAAGAACAAGAAAAAAATCAAAATAGGGCTTTTGTTAATGGGAAGGAGACCAATAGTTCATGAAGCATGAATGGAGGGGAGCAATAGAGGACAAAAAACTTAAAACATGTGATGCATGTACCATCCTCCCATGGTAAATGTAATCACTGTGTACCTCAAGCATACACTAATCACTAAAATTACAGATTCAAGAAAACTTAACGAAAAAACACCCACAAAACTACACCACTGGTACTGCTGTCATCCATCTGGAATATCTTTGTGTCAATTTTTTAAGCAGAAAGAGTAGTTTGGATCAGGAATACCCTTCATCGCTTCATATATTGTTGACTCCAATCTGGTGCAATTTTAGCTTTTCGATAATTTCAAACATGTTGCACAGTCGATCATGTGTTGTTGTCAGAAGTGTTCATCACTGGTACTCTTTCTCTAAGTAGGCTACTGGGAGGGTTGGTTTCAGTACGTGACTCTAAGAATTTTCTTAATACAACTGGAAATATCCACCAAAATCTAAAGAGTGATGTATGAAGCTGGTGTAAAAAAACATGAAGGAAACCTGAGTTTAGTGACACTGAGAAGGTAACTGAAAAATGCCTGGAATGTTGCTATATGCAGTGAAAAGAGAGCAGTAGCATTCAGATTATCTCTCGGGAGCATTTTTTATTTTCTAGGAAAGAAGGTATTGGATATCATTTTTATTTTGTATTCGTTTTTATTTCTAATAATGCTGAAGATTAAACATAGAGCTTCACGTCATGCTAAGCACCCAATTATCACAGAACTACACTTCCCCACTCTCATATCTGAGGTCATTTTAAAATTGACTTTTCTCATGCATATATAGTTAGAAGTTATTCTATAAATATTCTCCTGAGTTGGAAGTTAATAAGCAGTTTGTTTCAAATACTTTTGAGATTTCTTCCTAAATATATCTGCAGTTTTAAAATAAGTGTGCATATTAAAACTTGCTTTTTATAAAGCCCACTATATTTTTGTCATAGACTCTAATGCACGCTGTTTAAATTATCTCTTTATTTGCCTGTCTCCCTCCATTACTAGGCATGGATCAGGTCTCTTTCACTATTTTATATCTAGTACCCAGATAAATAGGAAAAAACATAAAATTTATCATATAAAAAGCCAGACTGATGCACAGGGCAGTCTGTAAATTTAATTAATTTGTCTGGCAATATGAAAATACAGAAGCTCACTAAAATAAGAAAAGCCATAACCCAGTCAGTGGTTATAGCATGATTATCTGCTTTAGGGCTTACTTTGCTTGAGGGCAAATTTTCATTGATTTCTACAACAGAGTGATGTGAAGGTCTTAGAATCATTAACGTCAAGGAAAATACTCTGTTGCTGGTGAAACAGAATCAATTACTTCTGGTGCATAGGAGGAGATTTGGCCTGAATGTGATTCTTCCCAAACATGTGAAAAGCTGAACAAAACATTATACTGTCTGAAAGTGGCACTTCCTCACTGCAAAGTTTTCAGATTGCACTCACCTACAGTAATAATTTAATTATGATCTCAATATATGATTGGCTTCAACTTCCAGTAAAGAATAATTCCAATCACGGTATTTACTTATCTATTGTGTATGTCATCCAAGTTGTACAGAAAATACTTCATCAATTCAAGTGTCATTTTAGCCATTCTAATTTTGTCTTGCCCTTACCTCATCAGATAAAATTAGATCATTAGAAAACTTGTTCCCGTGATGTAGTCACATCAAAAATTCATACAGGAGGCTTCAAAACTGTGTTGTTCATTTTCACTCATGTAAATCATATAGTCATTTCAGGATTTCTAGGTAAAGTGTGTTTTATGAAATTTTACATTGTTGACTTTACTGAGTACATGGAAAATGTTGTCTGTTCTAAAATGAATACGCCATACATTGAATGACAGAGAAGCTTAATTACTTTTTAACTCTAGATATAATGCAACTAGAATATGTAATGTTTTTCCCCAACCCCAGTGACACCCTGTGGGGGCCCAGTGACAATGTTTATCTAATGGACATTGACAGCTGGAGAATATGAGTAAGATAAAGGGAAATAAGATGCATTAAATTTTGAACATTTGATAGCAAGATTATTTCCCAGGAGGTATTTCTTTCTTTTTTTTTTTTTTTAATCCTAATTTATGGTCGTGCAGGAAAGAGTCAACCTAGCAGGCCTGATCACTATATTAAAAAAAAAAATGCTGCTTGGAAGGTTGACTCCTGGCTGGCAGGAACTTGGGTTTCAGCGGGCTTCCCACAATTTCCAGACCCCAGGCATGGTAGGCCTTTACTGTTTGTACAAACAACACAGTTTGTGCCAAATCCCTGCTTTCCTTTTGAGAGTCTTAAATTCATACGTGGTAAACAAAGGGTACTTTGTGACACGTCTCCATTAACAACTCTGGGCACTTGTTCTTTAATAAGCTCCCCCGGTAGAAAATATTTTACACCTGTTACCACAACGTATTTCTGGAAGACTCCATTAGAACTTCTGTGACTCCCCTATGACAGACGACACTTGAAAGTCTGTCCCTGGTTTCTTTTGGACTTTACCTCACATGCCTTTTCCCTCCTGTGACTTTTGCTTTGGATCTTTATGATGTAATGAATCACAGTCTTAAACCTGTGTATTGTGTACTAGGAAGTCATTGGAGTGAGACAGCTGGGGAATATTGGCAAAACAGTTCATCATAATTGTCAAGTGGATTGAATAGGAAGAAAACCACTCACCATGTTCATGCAAATTATATATTGTTTGTCTTCTACTGTAACCATGATCAACGTCACAAACTTTAGCCAGTGTTGATAATTTAAGATGAATCTTTACAATTGCAAGAAAATTATTCTGATCTCCTATAATAGCAGTCACTTAAGGTGTGATCCAGTTGCACCATTACCACTGACTTGCATGTATTATCAGCTTTACGTGTGCTAGAACCTGGGACCTGAAACAGTTAGTCTTTTCAGTCTATAGCTGAAACCAAAATATGGCCAAAGCTAAAGAAATTTCAATTGCAGCCAATCTTGTTTACATAGCAGGAATAGGCAGTTCAGCTGGGTGATATCAATTGTTTTCAGAATAAGGAAAGAGGAGGCTTTGGGGAAAAATCTTGCTGTGACAGTTAAGAGCATTGCATTTGTCCCAGAATTATTTTCATATCTATTTGAAATGTAGCCTAAAGTTTCTCCATGCATGAATTGTGCTGTAAGTTGATGTATAAATAGACTATACTGTACTATTGTAACAAATCTATGTCTCAGCTAATCATAAGCAGCCAGCTATTCAAGCTATGCTCAGATATGACTGACACAAACTGTCACCAGTTAGGTAACCAGTTAGGTAACCAATTTTGTTTTCTGTGTGGCATTTCCTTAGATAACCTGTCCAGGAGCAGGGTACTCTATACCATTTTTGCTCCAGACTTCTGTCTATTTTATAATCACAAATAAAGCAATTAAGATTTGTAGAACTAGATTTGTTATAATTTTCTCTTCTAACAATAAAACAATGGAAAACAACAAATATCAGCTATGTATGGCTTCTTCTCATTTTCACATTTGCATAATGACCAATAATCTCAAACTATGTGCTTTATTGCTGATGAGTATTCGCAACTAGAATCTGAAATCTGTCCATTCAAGAGCAAAATAAATACTTAAAAGTAGAATTCCATGTAGTTTAATATTATCCTGATTTTATATATACATTGAAGCTGAAATTTCAAAATAATTTTGAATATTTTCATTAGTAGAAACGTCTGCCTTTCCCTACCTGCTCGTCTGCTCTATTCCACGCTAGCCCCTCCCTTTCCTCACAGGTCCTACTGTGTTGCACTTTTCTCTGAGAATTCTTCTATACTATTGGCTTGTCCCTGTCACTGTTCAATTGATCACCTTTGGTAGCCACATCAGCATTTCTAGCTAATCAGTCAAGCATACTCTACTCTTTGTCCTTTCTCCTTCCTATATTTTAAATTATTAATTTTGTTTTTTCTAAAGAAATGTAAGGTCTGAGGAATATTTGGGATTGACCTATTTAAATTAATTTATATTTAGAAGTCAATAATTTGCTTCCTTTTAAAACATTGCATAACTAGTCAGCTCTCACAGAAATATTCTGAGAAATGAAAAATAATCTCAGAGGAACAAAGATCAAAATTTCCATTAAAACTATTAGAACACAGTAGAAAGTTTCTATAAATTAAATGACATGCTAGAATAAAATGGAAAATAAAATTGCATGCTTTAAAAATCATTGCATGATTTAGATGTACCTTTTTGTGCATAATAAAAATATACCAAGAACTGGAAGTTTTATTAAATGACATTTCATTTTGAAACCTTTTTCACAGTCAGAAATCAAGAGTTTGCGCATGGTGTAGAGCTTCAAATCTGTGACATTCGACAGCTGATGTATGTCCTACAACTTCTTCAATTATGCAAGCCAATATCATTTTAATTCTGTTTACTTGTTAAAGTAGCAGGGACTGAGGGAAAACTGTATGCTAAGCTTCCTAGATTCCACTGGAGGTATTGCGAGCACTAACGATCATGTGTTAAAAACTTCCATTTTTCACTTTCCATCAGACTTTAGTAATGTATATGAGAGATTATGGGTAAATGAGTTCTGTGGAGTTAATCTAGATGAATGATTTCCCCAAACTAGACAGTCAGCTAAACATTTCATCTGTGTCTCAAAGTCTTAGTCACTACTAAATAGTACCATAACTGTGTCTGCCGGCTTGAAAAATTGACTGCATGTACTCTCTTTCCTGGAAATAAAACTGAGGTCCTAATGTGACCACTATGTAAGGTTTTTCCGGGCCAGAGTACCAATCCAGTAGGAGAAATGAACCAGAGTGTCCCATATTTTTCTTAAATCTAAGTGGTTACAGCAAGTGTGGAAAACATTTTCCGTAATAAGCCAGTTAATAATTGTTTCAGGCCCTACAGGGCACAGAGTTTTCATGCAGCCGAACAACTCTGCTACAGCAGGGCAAAGGCGACTCCTGTCAAATGATCACTCAGGTCTACATTCTAATAATACTTTACTACAGACACTGAAATCTGAACTTCAAGGTGTTCTCTTGAGTCATGAAATACATTCATTTGACCTTTTAAATCAATTAGAATGCAGAACAGCTTGTGGCCAGCCCAAAATACTTATATCTCAAAAATAATATACAGTATTATATAATATATTAATGTATGTATTATTATTTACCTATAAATTATAGATGTATAAGTTTTACTGTCTGAACAATTTTAGACTGTCACAAGTGAAAAATACAACTCCAGATCATTTTAAAATATTAAAAATAATGATATTCAAAGAATTCCTGTAAGTGTATATGAAAACAATATTTTACTCTTTAAGAGTGAAAATTGTATATTCTTTCCAGTTGGTTTTTTATATATTTTGTTGAATATTTTCCAAATTAGCTGATTGTACTAAAATTTAATTGCACAGTCTCAATTACTTCAATATGAAAGATTAAGGTAACCTGTAACACACAATTTACAGTATCATTTCCTCCCACTCATGTTCCTTTGTATAGTGAACACATACTAGTCTTGTAATTATAAAAATTAAGCATCACTTACATTAAAAGTTTATTATAGTATATTCTAAGATTTGATTTTAGCAGAGCTTTATTGCTTTTAATTAGCACGTGGATATGTCTTGGGAAAGGAACATCTCTTACAGGACAGAAGCAAAGCTAGATCAAAAGGTGCCAACAGGACACTTGCTGGTGGTGACTCTTGGTGGCCAAAGGACTACTGGAATTCCAAGATGTCTATTTCAAAATCCTTAAGTAAAGATGAGTTCTGCCGTTGCAAATACCAAGTAGCCAGAGTTCCCTGAAACATTCTGTTCATGTTTAAACAGTCTGATGCTGAGGGCAGTCCTTATGGAATCCCGCTGCATTGTACCACACAGCCATCACGTTGTCAGATATTCTCGTAATATGAGCACGACTCCCAAAGCCAGATACATGCATGAAATCCTAAACACATAAATGGTAACTGCCACATATTTTGAAAGCCAAATGAAATGTCTGGTGTACCAGGTCATTAAGCAGGTATATTTTTCAAAGGCATGCCATAGAAATAAAACTTGTGTATCTGTGTTGCCAGTGTTCCTGGACTTCCTAACATTTCAGAAGAGAATTGTATACTTGCTTAATTCACAAACAGGATCAGTTCTGTCCTCTGAGTCTAGTACCTTCATCATCTGGATGACTGGATCATAGTTTTGATTCAACAACCTGATGTTTACTTGACCAGACTGAATATCCTAAAGTTCTAAATCCTAATAGATCCAATCTTGGGCTTCTACAAATTCTTTAACTCTTTACCATCTTAGATGAAGTGCAGTTTCTGTTAACATGAACTTCTCACCTGGCTGGTGACATTCCAGATTGCATGCTGGACAGATCGATCATGTTTTCTTTAACTTGAGGCTCAATCTTTCTCTTTTCTGGGATTCTCTGAGGTTTCTATGTACTTATTTCTGTCCTGCAAGGAGGGCATTGATGATGGGGTCACCCATGGAATACGTCAATTTCTGTCCTTTCTTTCATTCTGAATTTTCCTTTGTTTCCTAGAAATCCCTATATGTCTTCTACAAATAGAACGAGTTTTCTTTCTTTTTTTTCTAAATCAGATTTTACTTCTGTGTATTTGTGACCAAAAGAAGACCTTGAACTGCTGAAATCTAAACATTCATTTGTTCTATGAAGCAAGAATTTTCCCTGATCAAATACTTTTCTAGCAAAATCTTCACATATCAACTTTGAAGCCAAAGTGCTAAAGTACTTCCTTTGAATTAGTGGCATTCACTCTCCAAAGAAATGGGGGGAAAGCTGCTTATCTCAGGTGATACTTCTGTGGATTTGTGTGTGTTTGATAATTTAAGGAATCTTTAGATGAGTCTTATGGTCTTTTTGCTTTTGTTGTGAATTATCCCAAGCAATCCATGAGACAGTAGCCTTGATACAACAGGAGAAATGATGTTACAGAATCAACCATAGCTGTGTCCCACCACAGAGCAGCAGGGAGAAACCAGGAAGATCCCCATCCTTACATGGTGTCCTCAGACCTCTGCTCACATTTGCCTAAAGTCAAGGCCCCTTGCACGGCAGATTCAGTACAAATTTTCTATTTCTGTTTGGGACTTTACAAAGTTTTCATTAAGGAGTTTCAAGAGTATTTGTTGTGTTGATACCATATTAGAAAATTAGTTATAAATATCAAATATTTTCATTAAACTAATGAAATATTTTTGAACAATGGCCATAAACTGCAGAAAAATCTCCATTTTCTTGTGTCGTTACGTAGCAATTTGCTGAGTGATTCATTGATAATTGAGACAAAGAAAACCAAATTTCCACTTCCAACCACAGCTGTGGAGAGAATCAAATCTCCGTGAAAGATGAGTCCTGGATGGGGGCTGGTCTGGGGAAAGTGGAGCAGCAGCAAACAAGCCTTCCTGAGCCTTCCTCCAGCCAGGCCAGTCCATTCCTGCCTCCATGACGCCATGCCAGGACACAGCACCCCTCACAGACACTGGTAGGGAATACGCTGATTTCCAGGCCTTGCTCTAGGTATTTTCCAATTTTCAGAATAAGACCCTGATGCAAACATTGTCATCATTTCTGCCTTACGTGCAGAGAAATGGAAGCCAAGTGCTAAAATGATGAATGACCTGCCCCAGGTCACCTCATCGTGCCCAAGAGGCCTATTTTGCTCCCATTAATGATGAATTGCTTTTTTCTAAGCAGAGCATGCGCCTGTGAGTAGTGAGGCTTCCTAGTCATACTGCTAACTTAATAATGTTTAAATGACTTCACTTTGTCATTCAGCTCACTGCTGAGGACTCGCCATCTGCACAGTTGGACTGAGTGAGCATCTGAAAGGAGTGGTCGGAGCAGGAGCCCTTCCACAGACACACAGAAGCCACACAGAAGCCACACAGAAGCCACACAGAAGCCGGGAGGAGAGAGTCCACACTGCACTCAGCAAAGACCAGGCAAGCAAAGCTGTAAAAAGTTCCCGTGGTTCTGAAGCCTCACACCAAGGCTTCTGAAACTCCGTATCCACTCTGTAACAACACTTCCAGGGAAGCAAAGGACACTTCTGAAGTCCTTGTGTGCTCTATTTTCTCGGGAGTGCTTTGATTCGGCTTCATTTGAGTCAAGTCCTGCGCCTCTGAATTTTTCTTAGCAAATAAAAACCACTGTGTGTATGGAAACGACTTCCTCTCCTGATTCCACCAGGCCTCCGCCTCTAACTGTGCCCAGGCTGGCCTTTGCAAAGCTGTTTCCTATCACTAATTTTCTCCCTGAGTTTCACCACTAGAGGACAATTGAGAGTTTTGCTTTCTTTCTTTCTTTCTTTTTTTTTTTTTTAAATACCAACATTTTAGCTTCCTGTGCTGGTGAACAGCTGTTTGCTTTCCATATTCAGGGAGAGATGAATTATTTAGTTTATAGCAACACAACTGCAGGTGAGACAAGTCAAAGCCGAGATGAAATGACCAATGCCTGTCCTATATTGCCTTTGCGAGCTCTTAGCAAGAAAAATGCAAAGTATGTTCCATTTATATTCACGGTGAAGACAGGTACATCAAGCAACAGCTTTTTTGACCAACTTTGTAGGAAGCCAGACAGGCTTATTTTTCCAAGGCGGAAATGATAATCAGGGAGAAGAGATTATAAAAATGAATCCAGTTATGATCAAGGTTTTATATTTAACTTATCTACTTCTAAAAGAAGTGTACTTGAAGGAATTTACTGCATTATGGAAACCTCAAGTAGGAAGAAATAGGTTTAATTACACAAGTAGGTAAAAGCCAACATTAACTACCAGAGTACCAGTGTCCATGTCACTACATCATCTGTATTTTAGCATTTGGTAGGTAGAAGAACTGCTATGAGACTTTGGTCACTCATCTTGTAGGCACTATGGATAACAGGCAAAGAAAAGAAAGAACATTATTCCTTTACGAGTACAGTTAAGAGCCATCATGCCATCCTGTATCACTGCACAGAAAGAAACTACATGTAGCCAGAATAAATATTTCCTTTCTATTCAACTTGGAAAAAAGCTAACCTGGAAGACTGCCATTGTTTAAAGGCTTAAGAAAATAGGCTGTTCACCTTAGAATAATCTTTATTCTGTTTCCAAATTCAAAATTTCAGCTAAAATCTACTTACCTGATCTCAATTATTAAATTTTATGAATCGCATAAAATAATTTTAATTAAACATTCTAGTTTAAAGGGTAATCACATGTATTTTCATCATGTGTGAGCATGTGCGTATGTTTGAGAGATGTTTTTCACTTTTGAGCATAAATTTGTTTCAAAATCTAGTATATCAGATAGTATAACAATATGTCAGTTTAGTAATGCTGGCACTGACACTCATGCAGATATTTGAAAGGATATATGTGGTCTATATTTAAAATGAAACATAAAGTATGATTAATGCAAACTTGTTATGTATATAGACTTAAAGTCTGAATTTGTAGCAACATTTTTGAAAATACTTAAAGAAAACTGCTTGAGAAAAATATGGCATGAGCTCACAGTATGCAGAGGTAAAAAACATTGCCCATGAACTGGAAAGGTTTGACTATTAACAAACACTGGAAGAAGTTCTTAAACTTCATCATAGACAATGAGTAACATAACTGTATTTTGTCAATTTAAAAGTTTCTTCCTTTATTAATTATATTATAGTGGTATGTAGTCATTCCTGCAACAATATTCAACACATTCAGGCTTTACGTGGATGGAAAATGTAGGACATTGTCTATTCTGTTCTATTTTGGAATAAAGAAAATTTTCTATTTTTCTTTATTCTAAAATTGAGAATAAATTAAGTCTATTTATAAAGAAATAGAAAGTAATAAAAAATATTACTATATAGAAAATGAAGAAGATAAATACAACTTAAAAACTAATAATTCTATTAAATAAATACTGAGGAAAGGAAATTACTTTGGAAAAATCACAGTTATAATATTACAGTTATCAAAATATATTTTATCAATCTCTAAGCATTGAAAATCATCAAATTAGTTGACATTTTTTCAGGCATGAATTACTTACTAGTACTGTGAAGTACAAAATATTTTCACCAATTTTATGGAAAAAACATCAGATATTTCACTTTGTGTTATATTAGACACCAAATTACAGTAATAGGAAAAATGATCAAAAATGCACATTACAAATAATTATCCTTTCAAAATATATTTATATACTGTGAAAATTTCTCTTAATGAAGTTAGTGGGCCATGGTGTTCTCCAGTTCATTGAAAAACTTCAGTGATGTAAACTGGGAAGGAACTTTGGTTTACTAACTGCTTTCCCCACCATGGTGAATCTGGTTTACAAAACAGCATAGCTTGAGATGGAAAGTCACTTTTCCCAGCAAAGGGCATTCTTGTTCTGAAATGGTGAGGTTCCACAGGAATACATGTCTGTCTGCACCCCTGCAGGATCCTCTTAGCTCACGAAACAGCATATGCTGTTCCTCAAAACAAGTGGGGGTGCAGGTGCAAGGAAGGCTATAAATGCTTCTTACAAATCTAAGGTCACCACTTCATCTTTACAGGAGTAATTATAGAAGATGTTTGCACATGCTAGTTGAGGATCCAGATAGAAACTACTTTATATCTTGAGTTCATGAGTTCTCTTCAAAACTAATTCGAATCAAACATAGTTTTTGTGGTGCAAAAGCTTATCTTGTCTCTCGTGTTCAAACATTTCAATTAACTTTTATCAAAATAATCAAATTCAAAGAAACAAGGAAAAAATAGTTCTTCATCAGGCATCTAAAGCCACTGTGCAATAAAATAGCATGGCTGCGGGATCAAGCAAAAGCAACTTATTGGAATAAATATAGAAGAAGAGGTAATATGTGAAGTGAAAGAAAGGAAGACTTTTAAAATATAATCTGCTGATCTCCCTTGCCTGCCTTTCCCACTACTGTGTGCACGGCTGTGTTTAAGATGAATATTACAGTGGGTGAGGGTCAGGCAGGTCAGCTCACTCTCTTTAAATCCACCTGCAGTGCCACACAGGAAACCCAGGGATAAAATGGAGACACTGCTGTTTCCTAAAAGTATTTAAAATTAAAGGGAGCTAACAGGACCTCAGAACAACACTGAAGTGACTCCTCATTTGAAACCTTGCAGGCAAAAAGAAAGTAAAAAGCCACTGCCACTCCATCAGGTGCAGAAGCGAAAAAATAAATCCCCTGCACTGCGTGATGCAATATGGTGCATTTCTGTGAGATGCGTCTCAGGTGAGAGCAGCTGTGGTCACAGTTTCAGGGACATTTATTTAGAAAGGCTCCAGCT
The DNA here is from genome assembly GCF_034190915.1 of Cavia porcellus. NCBI lineage: Eukaryota > Metazoa > Chordata > Mammalia > Rodentia > Caviidae > Cavia > Cavia porcellus. Next base: position 78,604,081 of record NW_026947494.1, on the reverse strand, counting down.
GGGTAATGTGCAGGACGGCAGGGGACAGGGAAAGGCTGGCTTTTGTCATAGTTCTTCCTGTTTTGATTATGCTACAAATTGGTACCATTTATCTCCCTCCTCCATTATTATGAAAAAAGCCTGAAGTATCATGCAAAGAAGCTGAACTAGAAATGATAACAGTATTCAGCAGGTAAACGAGAAGATACAAGTCCAAAGAAAGATTCAGAGGTCATAGGCAGTGTTGAGACAGTATACATAAAAAATTGCTTATCTAGAAACACATTTCTTGGGGCACTGTACTACGATAGAAATATTTTAAAGAAAATCTGTATTAAGAGCTTCACAGTTTTAAATCAAAATGCATAACGTTTACACATTTTATAATCAAGTATGTTCAGTTTCTTTTGTATAAAATTTCTTAGATTTATTATAAATGCATCCTGGATCTCATGAACATTATTTAAAACTGGCTAAGTATGTGGGCTTTTTTTTTTTTTTTTATCTTTTGGAGCCAGAGATTAAACTCATGACCTCACATTTGCCAGTCAGGTGCTTGTGCTGCTGAGCTAAATCTCCGACAACTAGCATGTAGGCTTTCTAAGCAAACATGTAGAAAGTCACAATGAAACAAAGCATTCAGGAACAGGAGACTCGGCCAGCCAAGGACAACCCTCAGTGTTATCTGATTTCCCCAGTTCATTAACTCATTATAAAACATGCATCAAAGATCTGCTGTGAGCCAGGGACTGTTTTCTGTATTCTAGACTCACTTGATCTATTACACCATCAAACTCTTCTACCATCTTCCTTGGAAGTCTAAAATCAATAAAATAAATAAACTCATCGCTTTTTATTCTTAAATTATCTGATTACCTGTACGTACCCGTGCCCCTTTCTGGTTGGTTTCCTCTCAAAAGCGGAGTTTCTGCGCAGGTCTGCGTGCTTTCTCCTCTTGAAGTCCCGTTCAACTTTTCCCTGTCATTTGCTGGGATCTGATTTGCTAAAAATCATCAGTGATATTACGAACCATGAATATCAAAACCACTGTAAGGCTAGGTGTGGTGGTGCGTGCCTGTGATCCCAGCACTCTATGAGGATGAGAAAGGATTGCAAGTTCAGGCCCAACCTGGACAATTTAGTGACCTAGGGCGATAACCTACTACTTATGCAAACTGAGAAGTGTTCTATTACAAAATTATCTCCATTATTGTGTGTATTTTTCAATTACGCTAATACGCTAAGTGTTTCATACACATGTCGTAGTAGGATTTTCACAACTCTGTAAAGCTTATATTTTAATACGTTTTACATAAAAATGGTTTTAACAGAGGATTTTTAGGTCACTAAAAGTATTTTATAAAGTCCTATCTTGGCAAATCTATTATATATTTATTCAAACTCATAGAATACGCACAGCTAATATTTAATCCACGGTACTCATTTAAACAGCCAGAAAGAATTTAAAGCTACCTATTGATCATTCCTGGGGATTTTTATAATGATAACAGCCTTTTCTTTTAATTCTTTCTTGGGCCCAAAAATACAGAGCTTGTGACTATTTGTAGCAATGTAGGAAATTTTCATGATACCTAATTTTTTAAAGCTTTAGGAAAAATGTTAAGATAGTTTCATTTCTAAAAAGAAATTGTAAAAGTAATATAGAAATTTCCACATACCATGTGCTGGTTTCCCTTCTTACTAAGACCTTCTGATTATCCAACACATTTTTCAGTTAACAAACAGTATTGGCATATTGTTAATTAAAATCTTTATTTAGACTTCCTAAGATTTTACATAATATCTCTTCCATTCCAGTGTCCCATCCACAGTATGGCATTATATTTGGTAATCAGGTTTATTTAGCATGGCAGTTTTTTCAAATTTGCTTATTTTAGATTTCCCTGACAGCTTTGAAAAGTATTCATCAGGTATAAATAGAATGTCTCTCAATTCAGATTTGTATTTTCTCAAACTGAGACTGATATTATGAGTTTTGGGAAGAAACACCAAACTTTCATTTTCATCACATTGTAAAAGTAAATATAACTGACATGATTTATAACTTAACGTTAAACTTGTCTATCTGGCAGTGATACTGGTTGTCATGCGTCTGAACTTTGAAGTTATTCTTTTTCTCTATTTTGTATTATATTTTTACAAGAAAATTTCATGATTATTCCATTCACAGGGAAAGGAGAATTATGTTCCACCTCCATGAGTTTCTGTAAGAGAGACTTCTCTTCTCTAATATTTAACTAATCACCATTTCGTAAGTGTGGAGACCTCTGAGATTTACTTAACAAAATCACTCCCACTTTGTCCATTGGGGATTCTTTTGTTTAGCATCAGTGTGCCTTTGGTACACTATCATTATTTTGCTTGTCTATTATTCCCTATTTTCTGATGCCACAAGATATTTCATGTTGATCTTGTTTTCTTTTTTGTTTGTTTGTTTTGTTTTTTGGTACCAGGGATTGAACTCACAACCTTGCACTTTCCAGGCAAACACTTGTGCCACTGAGGCAAATCCCTGGCCCTTTTTATGTGTTTCTTTCCCATCCTCTTCTAGGGATTGTCAGTCTTTTCTCAGTTCCTTTTCCTGGAGAGTGGTGTTAGAAGCCAACAGATGAGCATTGAATGTGCCATCTGAGGTTTGCAGTCATAGCTTCATAAGTTTCCTGATCAATAGAGCAAAAGAATACATACATGTAAACAACATATATATTTATACATTTCAGGAAATATATCTATGGGCAAATATCTGCAGCTATATTAAGCTGAAGATGAATTCATTCTGATAGTTTAATTTCTAAATTATTGCAATACAAAAAACTCTAGCCCTTGCCTCTATTGAGTAACTTCATATTCCAACAGTGAGAAACTGGTCATCACGATGTATTTACATACCTGTTCAATTCTATGTACAGCATAGTGGCATCACGTTTACTAACCTATACTTCTGTAAGGTGGGAATAATTCTTTTTATAAGAACCCCTGGAGATCTAAAACGAACCAATGCTTTAAAACTATCATTTACACTCTGAAAGATTTACCTTTATAAGCTCAAGAATTTATTCATATTATTTGCTTTTTGTTATGGTTTTGGTATGGATGTCCCCTAGAACCTCATGTGGTCATAGGCTGTGGACTTTTCAGAGACAGCTGAATCTGGTTCATTGTCTAATGCTGGAATTGGCAGTGTGAGTGCTGCACCACCCTAGGGCAGGTATCCCGCATGCAATTTAAGGGAGATCAAGAGGCTTGCTTTCCTTCATTGCTCCCTTCTGCCACCATGAACTGCAGCTCCTTTGCCATGCCACCCAATCTTGGAGCCAGGTGACTATGGACTGAAGCCTCCACAGTGAGTGAAATAAACATTTCCTTTAATTTGGGGCATCAGATACTTTGTCTTACCACTGAGAGAAAAGGAATGAAGACACGTTTTAAATATTTCTTGATGACTTTCCTTATATATGAAAGCATTTACAAATAAGGTAAATGTAAATAATAGCATTGGCCAACCCTGTCTCACACTTCTTTCTTCATCTTCATTTTTTTCTTCTTGAAGCTCATAGAAGCCTATTTCCTAGACACATATTCACTGAATTTGCAAATACACAGTGACCATACTCATTGCTTTCCTTGTGAATCCTCAAATTCCTATTAACCATAAATCTTGGCACAAATATTAAAGCCTCTGTAGTCTTCCTTAAATTTACATATCAGATAATTACCTTTGTCTCTTCTATTAAGATTGTATTTCTCTTATATGGTATGACTTATTTTGGTTCATTAAATAGGCATTAATTTATTTATGAATATTCAATTTTAAATTTAATTACATATTTTCTTTCAAAGCACACTATTTTCTTTGAAGGAGCAAAAATATTTCTATTAATATGGTAGCTGAAGTGCAGTGATCACATAGTGTACTTTACATGGCATAATCATTGATTATGAATCATATTTGGAAAAGCTGAATAAATCAGTTTAAGATTACATTTTCAAAAATTGAAAAAAATGCGTCACTATATTAAATATAGCCACAAACTTTTTCCAAGCCAAAACTGCTTAAAATGATTGGTTTTGCATAAAAACTTTATAATTTATAATTTATTTAGCTTAATCATCATTAGATGATACAAAATACAATGATACATTCAAAACAGAAAATAAGGTTTATTGCTTTGATTGAAAACAAATTAAATGGTTGATTCTGTCTTTTCTTTTTAATATATCACATTATTTGAAATTATTTAAGGATTATATACCTGAAAATGTGTATTTTTAAAAATTATGCAACTTACAAAATTTGCTCCATGTTTTTCCATAGTTCAGCATTGATATTCACTTACATAGAAACTTCGTAAGTACCTCAGGGATAATGCTTCAGAGATAAACCATGACCCAAAGCATCAAAGGCTTGATGGAAATTACATAGTTTTATATTTGATATCTACAATTTCCAGTCTCCTTTATGAAACAGATTTTATGTTGCCACAGGAAAAACAATAGTCATCATTCAAAAAACTTAAAGAGTATAGCAAAGTCCATGGCTTATCGAGTTCTTATATCTAAGACAGGCTTGTTTCAGAAAAACAGTCAAAAATAATATTCTGTATACAACTGGGTTTTAAATTATTACCTAGAGTTTTGCTAGATATCTAAGGTCAAACTCCTTGGGAAATAGACTCTGAAATAGATTTGTGTGCAGTGAACTTATTGCTAATGATCCTCCAAATCAGCACCTGTCAGGAGTGAAAGAGGAGGGAGGCATAGTCTCAGGAGAACCACGATATGGTCACAACCAAGGCGTACGCTATTGAGAGCGGAAGCCCTGGAGCTGGCCTTTGCACCGTGAAGGAAGGCCTTTCACATCTGTGAGAGAAATGAGCATCGCAGGGGTTGTGTATGTGTGTATGTTGGGGCATCAGTGCATATAATGTTTGAATGGGCTGCCCTATTGTTATTCCACCTGAAATAAATGTACTGGCTTATTTTGTGCATGAAATTTCCCTTAGATTTTAACTGCATAAAAGCAGAAATAAAGTCACTGTACAGTTCCCCTTTGGCGTGCTCAGCTGCTTTCCAAAAAACACAGGTAATAAAATTACTAAAAGGATTAATAGTGACATTATAAATATTTAACTCAATATTTTCATTAGATAACCTCTCAAAGAGGTGGTGATATATGCCTTTGTAAAACCTAGGTAATGTATATAAGAAGGTGAAGATTTCCTGGGCATTTAGTCCCTGATACACAAGTGAAAGGTCATAGTTATTGTTATTATATTTAGTGTCTAATGAAACTGTTTATCTTTTGCCTTATTTTATTAACCAGGTCATACGGTTCACACATTAAAATCAATTGAAAGTTACATCACTTTCAAACAAAGGTACATTTCCAAAATATTCAGGCAGAGTCTAATAAAATTGTTCAGTATATAACTGACTAGAAAACTTTTTGATGCCATATTTACAGCAGCACATAATCAATGCTAATTAAAAAACTCATTTAAGGCAGACAAACAAGCAGCTAGCAACAATCTGAACATTTTTATCACATTAATTTAACAATTAACATGAAAAAATCCAACACCTAACACATACCGCCCTAGGAATAATTTTGATGCCCTCATAAATTCAAACATTAACTCGGAATGTATTTCATTGGCTTTAAAACCTGTGTTATGTGGTTCTCACCATTGTCCTCATAGATCTTTGTCTTGTCAATGTTCAATGATACTATTTTGCTATATTTTAAAAATAATATACTCTTATTGCTAAAATGAACCATGGCTATTGTGCCTATCTATGAAAAGTTCATTGAAACAACGTCAGATTTTCAGAAGTCATAAAAGGAATCATGCCTTAGTTGACCAAAAAACAAGCAAACAAAACCTCCCTCAAATTTCTGATCTGTAGCCATCCTGACATCATTATAAGGTGCAGAATTCACCATACACAGGACAGACTGCACTGAACAATAGCATAAAAGCAGGGATTGTACCAAAATTGAACTGGAAATTATGCTTTAGAAAATTCAAAGCCCCATGCGTTTCATTATGAGGGCATTCATGGTAACTGACATTCTGAATTAGGACTCCCCAGTGCCTGACATATTCTGATGTATGTTCTACTTAAATCAAGAGGTATCAAAACCCTGATATCTCTTTCTGGCTACTTAGGAGCTATTTAACATGTCATTGTTTATCATGTCAATATGGGGGCATACTACATGATTAACATGTTTCCCTAAAAGTCTGTATACTATGACACAAAATATGTTTGTAAAACCAGCACAGATAAAATTTGCACCTCAGTAATTGCTTCTTTTTGCTAAGTGTGCCTTAGCATTTCAAAATCTGTAAAAATGATTCTGTACATCCTTTTTATCTACTTACCTTTTTATTTACAAGGTAAACAAATGAAATGAACAGAGAATTTGTAACTGATTTTTTTAGCTGTGTACTTTACATATTATGCTTAAAACAAGTAATTATAGGCACACATATGCGTATCTTATTTTAAAGTGAGAAAAATGAGCAGTTTTTGCAAACTGCAATCTGCAAATTATTAGCAGGATTTGGGAAATCTTTCTCTGGTAAAAATTAAAAGGCTAGCAGTTTCATTTCATCCTTTCAAAAGTGTAATTAATGTAAATCCAGTGCTTCAGTTTCCATCACAATTCTATTTACCTAAGAAACAAAAATTATTACTTTAAAAAGTAAGTGAGATCAGAGTCATTTTACCTTCATCCAATGGGACCATGCCAATCTGATGTTTTACCCGTGATTGTTAATGGCTTCATGGCTTTCATATTAATAGAATAAATCCTTGTATTTATAGAGTTGTAAAGATCAAATAAACTATTGCATGTAAAATGCTAGCAAAATCCTAGCTACTCAGAAAAATTCATTGTCTCACATGTATTAGGTGGACAACATACACTCAGAATCTCTGCATATCTCCAAATACTGTTCTTTAATCCCAGCACAGATGATGTTGCCTGTATATATCAATTATGTGAGTATCAGACTATTATTCTTAGGGTTCTGTAGCTGATATTTCTGGCATTGACTCTGGCATTTCAGATGAAAAACCTGATACCAATCTAATGTTTCCCTTAATAGGTAATGTGCTCTTTCTAAAATTTCTTGCATAGCATCATCATTTTCTTTGAAATTTAAACTTTTGAAAATATGTAGATCCCTGTGCCATGGTGTTTTATTACACCATAAAGCATTTGGTGAACCCAAAATTGTGGTTTTCATTCAGTTCAGGAAAATGATCGCAAACTAATCATTTTTCCTCTTTTCTTCTTCTTCCTTTTTGTACCTCTGGATCTCTTATTTATACATACGATTTTCTGAATTTATGATCTCCATTGTGAGTTCCCCTAGGTTTCATGATAGGTCTTCATCTCATTTTTAGGTCATTAATTTGGGTACTAAAGGACACCTACTGGTTTTATTTTTTTTTTTAAATTGGACACTTAGAATATTTTTTTTAAAATAGTGCTTCTATCAAAAGTATTTTCACTGATATTAAGATCTAAGATTATCATTCAAGCACATTTGTTCAACAGTCTTTTGTTTGTGAATGTTTGCTCTATTAAATCTTCTGCTCTGGTACTGTACCCCTTGAATGTGCTTTCTGGTTTATTTTTGAGTGCCCCCTACACTCAGTAATTGATGATACACCACTTAAGTAGTCTTACATGTGAATGAAGCAAAAGAAGATTGTTAATTACCATTAAACCACGTTCTCCAGCCACTACGGTCAAACTATGAAAACAATTCTATTTTCTTTTAGCAGCTGTTTTTAAAAAACAGCTAAACTTTGCCTCCTTTCTCTTGTGAAGGTCTGTAAAGATTCTATGTTCTCCAATAATGGTGGTGGTGGAGGTGGTAACTGCTGATTATCTCAGCATTCTGGGAACCTGAGGCAAGAGGACCACAAGTTCAAGCCCTGACTGGAAAACTTAGAGCTGCAACAAGACCCTGACTCACAATAAAAAAAAAATTTAGAGTAAAAAAAAAAAGAAGAAGAAAAAGAACCAAGGATTGTGAAGACCTTAAGCTGAATTTCTTTGTATCAAAAGAAAAAAGTAGAAGAAAACAAGACTCCTCTTTTTTCCCAGCATCCACTGAAATACTTCTTACGCTGAAGCATGCTTAATGATTATTTGATTTTTCTCTTAGAGTTTTAGTGGAAAAACTTGGAAGAGGATTTTTTACTCCCTCACTGTGTCCACATTTTTTTCTGTCTTTTTGAAGCAGGGTTTCACTATGTAGTTCAGGCTGACCTTGAACCCACTGCAGCACAGACTGGCCCTATACTTGTGGTGATCCTCCTGTCTCAGCCTCTTGAGTGCTAGGGGTACAAACATGCATCACCACATCCTGTCACTGTGTGTACCTTGACTAAGTAGTTTTCTATTAGACAGCTAACTCATACGCTTAAGAACTTCTCCTCCCTTAATTAAGTGCCAAAGAACTGTTTTTCCTCTACTTTTTTGTGGAAAACATTTAATTCAATTTGTTTCCCAATTCAAGAGTCTAACTAGACAGATGAAATTGCAGTTCTGAGATTTTTAAGGATCTGATTATCTGCATTGTACTGCTCCCAATATTTGAATGTGAGCAACGGCAAACCTATCAAAAACTCCCAAATGGCTTTGAATTTGTATTAATTATCTTTATAACCACTATAGTGCTAGTACCACCCAACATTTAACTTTTGGAAGGATCTATTTTAAATTAAAGTTTTATTGTGAAACAATAGATTTACATGGAGTCCTAGAAAAAATTGCAGAAATATAATCTGTCTTTTAGTCAGTTTTCCCCAAAGCTAGTGTTTTGCAAATACACAGTACAATATCAAGCCAGGATATTTAAATTTATACAACCCATGTAGCATACACATATTTCTCCAGTTATACTTTTCATCTGTTCGTGGGATGTGCATTTAGCTCTACATAATTTTATTTACAGATATAGATTTTTTTACCCTACACAACAATGAAATGCAGAATTAGTCTATTACAAGAATTCCCTTCACAAACATGATTTTCCCTACCCTTCCCAGTTGCTATTATAAAACAGTGCTTCCTTATTTCTAAACTATTTCTCTTCCAAACAAATTGTATAAATGCATTGCATAGTGTGTAAATTTTTCAGTTTGTCTTTTTCATTCAAAATATATCTTGGGAGAGCACACAAGTTGTTTCATATTCCTTTTTACTGCAAACAATAATCTATGGTACAGCTGTACCTACTTTGTTAATTCATCCTTTGAGGATATATGATTGTATTTAAAAAACTGACATGAGAATGTGTTTACAGGTTATTGTGAAGACAAGGTTTTATTTCTGTGGGATAAATTTTCAAGACAGCAACTGTGTTACATGACACATAACTGTACCTTTAAGTATTAGTTATCTGAGTGTGCAGGAAATCTGAATTCTCTATATGCTTACCAGTACTGTATTTAGTATTTCCATCATGTTCATATATGTGGGTACACGAATGCAGCGGTGCTTTGGTACTTTTTGTTTATTGGTTCCAAAAGGCTCAAAAAGTAACCAAAATGATGAGTATCAAACAAATTATTTTGTCTGGAAAGAGTAACCTGCAATGAGTAATAAATTCAATGTTTCAAAGTGACTGAGTATCCAGGTATTTATTAATATACACTACTGGCTGGGAGAACTGTGGAGTTCCAAGCAAGCAGGCAGGCGCACACTGTCCCCAGAGCCTAGCCTGTTTGGGACCCTCACACTGTCTAGGTGCAGTGGAATGGCTAGATGGGTCTGGGGCACCTGCATCTGCCTCCCAGTGTGTCTGGAGGACTGTGGATTTCTAAGCAAGCAAGCCAGCATCACCAGTTCCAGAGGATCAGCATCCTGGGGTAAGTGCCCCGCACACTCTCCCCCAAGCCCAGCTTGTTCAGGATCCTCTAGCCTTCTGGGTGCAGTGAAAAGGCTAGGCAAGTCATAGGCACCTACATCCACCTCTCCATTCCTGCTGTTCTCAGAGAACTGTGGAGGTCCAAGCAAGCAGGCAGGCAGGCACCCACTTTCCCCAGATCCCAGGTGGTTGGGAACAGTGGAGTTCTAAGCAAGTAGGAGAGCACCACGGGTTCCAGAGACCCAGCGGCCTCTGGGAACTTGGTGCCAGAGTCCCAGGAGCTGCGAACATAGAAGTGGATTTTCAACAGATCCTGAGGAAGCTTTCGAATAACACTTGAAACACAGAAATATAGGAAAATGACAAAACAAAAGACCAAATTACAACCTCAAACCTCCAGCCCAGCTCAACAAACCCTAGGAGCGATGTATATAGAAGAAAACATATGCCATACACCTCAAATATCAGATATAATAGCTACTGCAATAAACAAGCAACACCGGGAAGCTTTAAAGGAATTCAAACTCGAAATAATCTCCCAGGTAAAAGAAGAAATGATAAAAGAAATGAAAGAGACGCTGAACATATCTAAAGAAAACACAGTTAAAAAATTGGAGGAACTAAAAAAAAAAGATAAAATCCCTAGATGAGCAATATAAGAAAGAAACAGGGGGGCTGGGGATTTAGCTCAGCGGCATAGGCACCTGCGTTGCAAGCAGGCAATCGTGAGTGCAATCCTCGGTACCGATAAAAAAGAAAAAGACAGGAAAAAAGAAAGAAAGAAAGAAACAAACAAACAAACAGAATACATAAAGCTGATGCACAGAGATATACAGGAAATCAAAAACTCCACTGAAAGCTGTAAAAACTGCCTCAATGAAAGTGAAGATAGAATTTCAGACTTTGAAGAAGGATTGCAGCAGTGAACAAGAAAGGAAAGATCTTTTAAAAATAAAGAATCAAGAAATAACAATTCAACAACTGCAAGATGACGCAAAGAAAAACAACATAAGATTGATAGAGATTAATCAAAAAGAAAGGGTCAATATAAAGGACATCAAGAGTATATTTAAAGAAGTAATAGCTGAAAATTTCCCAAGCATGAGATCAGAAACTGACATCAGGTTCAGTGAAGTATATAGAACTCCAAATAGTCATAATCAAAATAAAACTACACCCAGACATATAATAATCACCACGCTAGAAATGCAACACAAGAATAGATTATTAAAGGTTGTCAGAGAGAAAAGACAGATCACTTATAAAGGAAAACCTATCAGAACCACAGCAGACTTCTCAGCACAAACAATAAAGTCAAGAAAAACATAGACTAAAGTATTCCAAATCCTAAGGGAACATTATTTCCAACCTAGACTGATGTACCCTGCAAAACTATCACTCAGAATCAATGGTGAAATAAGATACTTCCATGACAAACAGCTGAAGAACTTCATGATCACCAAGCCAACCCTACAAAAAATATTGAAAGACAGTTTAGATACAAAAAGGAAAAAAACACCAAACAAAGCAGATAATTAAACAGAACAGAAATATAAAAATGCAACAGCAGAAAGATAACATGCCAACAATAAACCAGTATATAACAGTTATAACCATTAATGTAAATGGTCTCAATGCACCAATTAAACGAAACAGACTGGCAAAATGGATCAAGAAACAAAATCCAAACATATACTGTTTATAGGAAACCCATCTATCCCAGAAGGATACTCACAGACTGAAAGTCAAAGGAAGGAAAATAATACTTCATGCAACAGGAATCCAAAAAAAAAGCAGGAGTAGCCATTCTGTTTGCAGACAATGTGAACTTTAAACCAACAATGATCAGAAAAGACAAAGAAGGTCACTCCATACTTGTTAGGGGAAAACTCCAAGAGGAAGAGATAACTATCTTACATATATATGCACCAAATTCCAGAGCATCCAGTTATATAAAAAAGTATTAACAGAAATGAAAAATCAAATTATCAATAACACAATTGTAACGGAGACCTTAACACACCATTGACACCAAGGGACAGATCAACCAGACAAAAAATCAGCAAAGAAATGACAGAACTGAATCACACCTGTGAACAAATGTATTTGATAGATATATACAGAGTGTTCTACCCAACAACATCAGAGCATACATTGTTCTCAGTAGTACATGGGTCATTCTCTAAAATAGACCATATATTAGCTTACAGAACATATTTAAATAAATGCAACAGTGTTGAAATCATCCCTTGCATGTTATCGGATCATAGCGCTTGAAATTAGAAATTAATGATAAAAGACACTACAAAATCCCACAAACAACATGGAAACTGAATAACACACTCTTGAGTAATCAGTTGGTTACAGGGGAAATAAAAGAAAAAATTAAACCATACCTACAAGAAAATGAAAATACAGATACAACTTACCGGAATCTGTGGGATGCAATGAAAGCCATCCTCAGAGGAAAATTTATTGCACTGAGTTCCCACATCAGGAAAATAGAACAAATACAAATAAATAACCTGATGCTGCACCTCAAACAGCTAGAAAAGCAAGAGCAAGTCAAGCCCAAAGCTAAAAGAAGACAGGAAATTATAAAAATCAGAGCAGAAATCAACACAATAGAGACGAAGAAAACAATCCAAAGAATTAATGAATCAAAGAGTTGGTTCAAAGAATAAGTAAAATTGATAAGCCCCTAACCAACCTTATTAAAAATGGGAAGAAAAAGCTCAAATTCATGCAATAAGAAATGAAAAAGCTGAAATCACTACAGACTCTATAGAAATACAGAAGATCATCAACACCTATTTCGCAAACCTCTACTCTCAAAGGTTTGATAACACAGAAGAAATAGACAGATTCCTAGAAACATATGAAGTACCAAAGATAGATCAAGAGGATGTAAAACTGCTGAATAATTCAATCTCTATTAATGAAATTGAAAATGTAATTAAGTCCTTACCTACAAAGAAGAGCCCAGGCCCAGACGGATTCACTGTAGAATTCCACAAGAAATACAAAGAAGACACTCCTCAAACTCTTCAATGAAATTCAAAGGGAAGCAATCGTTCCTAAATCATTCCTGGAAGCAAATATTATTCTAGTACCATAACCTGAGAAAGACCCAACTAAAAAAGAGAACTATAGACCAATGTCCCTAATGAACACAGATGCAAAAATCCTCAATAAAATATTGGCAAATAGGATCCAGCAAACCATCAAGAAGATTATACACCATGACCAAGTGGGATTCATCCCAGGCATGCAGGGATGGTTCAACATACGTAAATCAATAAATGTAATCCACCATATCAATAAAGCCAAAAGTAAGAATCACATGATCATTTCTATAGGTGCAGAAAAAGCTTTCAATAAGGTCCAACATTCATTCATGACAAGAGCTTTACAGAAAATTGGAATAGATGGTCTTTACCTCAATATAATAAAGGCCATCTACAACAAACCAACAGCCAGTCTCATACTAAATGGCCAAAAATTGAAGGCCTTTACTTTAAAATCAGGCACAAGACAAGGATGTCCTTTATCACCACTCCTATTTAATATAGTACTGGAAGTACTAGCCAGAGCAATTAGGTAAGGGAGAGAAATAAAATGGGTAAAGATAGGAAAAGAAGAAGTTAAATTATCATTGTTTGCAGATGACATGATTCTCTACATAGAAGACCCCCTAAACTCCACTGAAAGACTCTTAGATACAATAAATAAATTCAGTAATGTAGCTGGATATAAAATCAATACTCAGAAATCAATAGCATTCCTATACACTAACAATTAATTCACAGAGAGAGAAGAGCAGCCACACTCTTCACACTAGCAACTAAAAAATGAAATATTTAGGAATTACTCTTATGAAAGAAGTGAAAGACCTATACAGGGAAAATTATAATACACTGAAAAAAGAAACTGAAGATGATCTCAGAAAATGGAAACACATCCCTTGCTCATGCATAGGAATAATAAACATTGTGAAAATGGCCATTCTCCCAAAAGTCTTATACAGATTCAATGCAATCCCAATAAAAATACCACCAACATATCTCATGGATCTAGAGAAATCACTCCTAAAATTCATCTGGAGTGAGAAGAGACCTAGAATAGCAAAGACAGTTCTAAGCAACAAAGACAAGGCAGGAGGCATCACAATCCCTGACTTGAAGTTATATTACAAAGCAACCGTACTAAAATCAACATGGTACTGGAACCAAAACAGAACCGAAGATCAGTGGAATAGATTAAAAGATACAACCACAACTACGAACACACTCAACCACCTTATCTTTGATAAAGGAGCCAAACGGGTTCACTGGGAAGACCGACAGTCTCTTTAATAAATGGTGTTGGAAAAACTGGCTCTCCATTTGCTGAAAACTAAAACTAAACCCATGCCTATCACCATGTACTAAATTAAAATTTAAATGGATCAAAGATCTGAATATTAAAGCAGAAACACTAAATCTATTGGAAGACAAATTGGGTAGAAACCTTGCAGATAGGGGTAGGTAGAGAATTCATGAACAGGACTCAAACCGCAAGGGAAATACTTCCTAAAATCAATAACTGGGACCTCCTCTTAGTAAAAAGTATCTGCATGTCAAAGAAAAATCTCCAGCATAGTGAAAAGAAAACCCACAAACTGGGAAAAGATCTTAGTGAACTCCCCCTCAGACAAAGGACTTTTGTCTAAAACATATGAAGAATTAAAAAAACTCAGATCCCCAAAATTCAAAGATCCAATCCAAGAATGGGCATCTGAGATGAATACACACTTCTCAGATGAAGAAATACAAATGGCAAATAAATACATGAAAAAATGTTCATCATCATCAGTCATTAGAGAATTGCAAATTAAACCACACTAAGATTCCATCTCACTCCTGAAAGAATGCCCAGGATCAAGAAAACCAACAACAATAAATGCTGGAGAGGCTGTGAGGAAAAAGGAACTCTCTTGCACTGTTGGTGGGAGTGTAGACTGGTACAACCATTGTGGAGGTCAGTCTTGAGATTTCTCAAAAAGCTGGGATTAGAAGTCCCATTTTTTCCTTGTATTCCACTTCTAGGCATATTCCCAGAAGAACTGAAAGCATCATACCACAGTGATATATATGCACCTATGTTTATAGTGGCACAATTTGTAATTGTCAGATCTTGGAAACAACCCAGGTGTCCATCAACTGAAGAATGGATAAAAAGTTGTGGTATTTTTATACAATGGAGTACTACTCAGCTATAAAGAAGGATCACATTGCGATATTTATAAATAAATGAGTGCAGCTTGAGACCATACTCATAAATGAAATAAATCAAACTCACATGTGTGAATACCGAATAGTTTCCCTAGTGTAAGAAATGATTCAAATATATAAAAGTATGTGGTAATCATGATTCCCCATTATGTGGCCTTGAAGCCTTATAAAGTTTTCACTCATTGATTGGAATGGCTTTATTCTGAGCTCCTTGATATTATTGCCTGTGATGAAATGAACAGCTAATCTGAAGAAAACAAGACATCAGAATAGCTAGTGCTGATTTAATAACATCTGTTGCTCTTCTGGCTGCATTGGTTTTATCATGCTGTATCTTGCTTGATTTTATTATATGTGATAGTATAAATAAAAATTTTTATAGGCAAAGAGCTAATATAGAAACCATTGTTCATTTTCTGTTAGCTCATTCTAAATACCTTGTAATACTTTCATCCACTTGAATGGTTTCACACTGTCTTAAAATGTTTGATGCTATAGTATATGAAGTTATATTCAAATATTTCAAGGAAAAAGACACTATGGTAACTACTATTAAATTGGGTTATTTGCTGGTGAAGCACTAGGTTTCTGAAATTGTCATGCTTTAACCTATTATTGTTATGGTGTTATGTCCTCTTTTATCTCAATCTCCCCCTTATTCATTAAAAATATTATTTATTTTTTTATATTTTTATTAGTTTTTTATTAAGGGGAAAAATCAAAACAAATTAGCAGGATATGTTTTAGTAACTTTTTTGATTTCTTATTAACTTGATTTGACCTGTAACCTGTATTAGTCCCACTATCTTGTTTTGACTTACAGACTCTGTTCTGTTCTGTTTGATAGTATCAAGTTTGAGGGTATAGGCAACTACTTTGAAGGTAATAAGAATCACTGTGATGCCCATTTTGGTTTGATTATTATCTTCTTTTGAAATTCTGTAATGTTTACAATGTTTAAGTTTTATTGGTCTTGTTCTGTACTGTTTTGTTCAACTTTATTATACCTAATGATATAGGCAATTCTTTTTAAGGAAGCAAGAGGCATTATGGTAAACGTTGATAATCTTATACTCTGTTTTTACATCATGTGCTATGTCTATCATTGGTTTTGACTGACTGCTTTGTTTTGTCATATTTGGTTTTATTCTCTTCAAAAAAAAAGTAATAAGAACTATGGGAGTAATAAAACCCAAAATGAATAAATTTTGTTGTAAAAAAGAGAGGAAAAAAAGTTCTCTAAAGGATACAACTGCAAGTGTGTTTAGGTGTGTTAGGATAGATGACCATATTACTGAGTTTTTGTTGGACCACTGAACACAACTGTTTGCAGTCTCACTGTTTGAATGTCCACTTTGTATGCTTTGATTCTGTGATTTGAGCAACTATTTCTAAGATGACAATGTGTAATATATTAACTGGTGATTTCTTACATTTTTGTTTGTAGTTCTGTATTACTTGTACGCTTACACTGTTTTGTTTTGTTTTTTCTTTTAAATAAAATTTTTAAAAATATACACTACCACACTATTCTAATACCATTAGTATATAATACACCAATAGTGCTTGCAGTTTCATTCTCAAAACAAAGTATACACTAATATATTTTAGGCACTGATAGGTGTGCTTTCACTGCACAACTTTTTATTCCTCCAGTTCTAGGTTCCATTCAGCCCTTTTTCTTGCTGTTAATTACAATGTTTTTTCTTCTAAATAGAACAATTCTTTGCCTAAAACTGGATTCCAAAGGTTTTCTCCCAAATTGCTTCTGAATGCTTTGTAATTTTATATTTAAATGTATGATCTGTTTTAAGTTAGTTTGTAAATTGTCATAGGTAAGATTTTTTTATCTTTATTTATTTGTTTGTTTCACCAGAGACACACAATGCTTTCAAAATTAGTTGTTAAAACTGGTTTAATCTGTTTTGTGTTCATTAAATTATTTGTTTTACCTCTGAAATACCTAGATGATTCATTTAGTAATATGGTGGGTCCGAATACTGATTTACCACAGAAGGAACACCCGCCCTGGGTGTGGGTGGCCCTAATCAATAGGTTTGTAGCTGATGAAATAAAAAGCAAAACAAGAAGGCACTCTCACTTCTGCTTCTTCGCAGGGACTGAAGTTTCCATGGTCATCTTTGCGTGTTGTTATGGCTCGAGTCTAAATGTCCTCTTAAAGCCTCATGCAGTCATAGAGGGGAGCTTTTCAGTTGTGGCTGGATCTAAAGTGCTGGTTTTGGGGTCAAGGGGGTGTGATTACTAAATCAGTCTCCTGATTGCTTTGGCATAGTTCTGGCTAGGATTAAGGGTGTGAGTGTAGCACTGTCCTAGTGTGGGCAGCCTGCTTAAAGGATAATGGATAGAAAAAGAGCCAACGTGCTCTCAGTGCCTGCTTTCCATGGATCATTTCTCCTCTAAATCTCACTTATCCTGTGCCATGTCACCCTGCCTTGAAGCCAGCCAAGTGTGGGCTGAAATCTCTATAAACTACGAGCAAAAATAAATCTTTCTTCCTTTCACTTTGGGTGTCAGTATTTTGTCTTGCAATGAGAAAAGTAAGACAGATGTGTATTCCCAGCCTTCCCGTGTAGACCCTTCAGCCTTGCAGTGCAAACCTGGTGACTCTCTGATACAGACTTACACAGGACTCTGCAAGGAGTTCCAGACCTACAACATCTGACTGGATCCTCAAGCTCTCCAGCACACTGTCTTTTTGCATTATTCCACCCCTGACTCTGCAGGCAATCACGGTAAACCAATCTGGTAAAAATTTTATATATATTTTTCTCATATGTCATTATGTATTCATATGTAAATCATGTAAAACTTTTCATCTAGCAAACCCTAAGACAGCACTGCAGATTTATTTTTTTAGGAAGAATTATCTAATTATGAATTTGACTTATTTTATAATTATATTCAAATTATTTCACATAGTTTCTGATTTTCAGAAAGTGAAAACTATTTTCTTGAAATTGTTAAATTTGCATATGTACAGCAGTGTGGACTGTTCCCTTGCTATTACTTTTATGCCTATCAGGTTTATAACATATTCATTATTCCATCTCTGATATTAGTAATTTGTAGTTTCTCTCATTCCTGCCAATTTCCCTGATGTTTCTCAACTATATTGATATCTTTTTTTAAAAATCCATTTGTTTTTTAAATTGATGTTATCTATTATTTTTCTGTTGTGAATTGTATTGTTTTCTCTCTTAACATTATAATTTCTCCTTTTGCTTGATTAGAGCATATGTTACTGTCTCATCAATTTAAAGATGAATATTTAAATTATTGGATTGAGGTATTTTGTCTTCACTCATTAAAAATTTATTGCTCTGCATTTCACACTCAGTAGCTTTACCTTCATACGACACATTTAATATGTCATAATTTAATTTTAATTTATTTCAATATATATTTTAAGTTTTTCAACAGAGATAGTGAAGCCTTAGATTATGTGAAAGTGTACAGTTTGTTTCCAAGCATTAGGAGAGTTTTCTGATGCCTTTATGTTATATATTTATAACTTGAGTTTACTGTAGAAAGAACACATATTCTGTCTGCTTTCAAATATTTTAAATTTTCTAAGATTTCCTTGCATGGTTGCACAGTATACTTTAACTTGACATATGTTATGCAGCTTTTTGGAATTATGTCTAGTTTTCTTGCATAGAATATTCTACAAATATAACTTGATTTTGTTACTATAGGGTGAACTCATCTATACATATGATTATTTTTATCATTTATCACATTACTGAAGAGAGATTCTGTGTTCTCTAAATGTAATTGCCAATTTTTTTCAGATTTATTGATGTTTGAAGGTTAATATGATTTATGCTTAGGACACATTTACATAAAATTTAGTAGTATAGTACAAGGAATACTAAATATAACTTCTCTATAAATAATGATCTATTATTAATTCTTTGCATTAAAGTGATACATTTATTAAAAGTTGGAAATCAACATTCATATTAATTAAGTCTGTAGTTTACATAAATGTTTATGCTGTATGTGGTACATTTCAATAGGAATAACATATCTGGTATTACAATATTATACAGAACAATTTATTCTGAAACTCCTCTCTTGTTCTACTTACCCATCTCTCTTGCACTTGCCTTGAACTCAATTGTTATAAACTCAAAAAAAAATTTAGTTGTCCATCAATAGGTTAGTGTAAAAGTGAGTGGTATTAATGGAAACTGGTGAAAAGAGAAATAGGCTACTAAGTCCTCTAAAAAAGGAAAGAATTTTAAGTCTATGTTACTAATTGACATGTCAGTAAAGAAATAATAACAAACACAAATAAACTAAGCAAACTATATACTATATAATTTTAACTATACTTTTGGATATAATTATACTTTCAGTAAAATACTGAATTATAGGCAGGCTAAGGAGCTGCTATTCATGCACACAAATTTAAGTAGCTATAATATTTCAAATCAGATAATTACTGGGAAATGTGATTATTGAATTACATGGAAATTCTACTTTAAACTCTAAGCTTTAAAGGAAACTCCCAAATTATCTTCTAAAAGGGATTTACATCCTCATTTTCTCCACCAATGAGAGTTCCTGTTGCTTCAGTAACTCAACAGCAATTGGTGTAGTCACTAATTAGACTTTAGCCATCCTACTGTTAATGTGATGGAATGTCATTTTAGTAGATTACACTGTCCTGAAAATAAAATGGCACTGAGCATAACTTTTGGATAACTTTACTACACAATTCCTGATGAAACCATCTCTAGTCATGTGAAGTTTGGAAGACTTAATGGGGCTATTAACTGGCCCCAAAATAATACATCTATCAAAAATGCAGTTTCTATATGAAAAGAAGTTCACTATTACTAATCAGGAAATATAAATTAAAACCCGTAATGAGACACCATTTTATACTCTCTAGAATGATTGTAACATAAGGATATAGACAAATAGGAACCATCAAATATTAGTGGTATCACTGAAAATTTGTACTATCACTCAAGGAAAAGTTTAGCAGTTCTTTGAAAAGCTAAATATAAAACTAAAAAGAGCCCAACAAGTTTACCACTATCAAACAGAAGAAAAACCACATGTCCAATTAAATAATTGTACAGGAATTTATACCTACATTATACATAATATCACCAAATTGTAAATAACCAAAGTGTCCTTTGACTTTTATAGGTATCAACAAAGCTGTTACTCACGATTGAAAAGTAATGAACTAGTCATGCACTATTTTAAGGATAAATTGCAATGAACAACTCTAAGCGCAAGCATAGAAAAAACATATGATGTGATTGTATGAACTATTTACAGGACATAAATAAGTAGAGACAGACAGATATTCACTGTTTCACATAACAATGAGTATTAACCGTGTATGGTCATAAAAGATTTCTTCTATTTTCATTGTCTTATTTTGGTATCAAGATAATACTGGCCTCATGAAATTAGTTTGAGAGTGTTCATCCTGTTCAGTTTTTTGAAAGAATTTGAGAAGACTGATGCTAATTCTTCTCTATTGGGAGAAATTTCAAGTGAAGCTAACTGATCCTGGGCTTTTATTCCTTGGGAAGTTTGCTTAAGGATTCAGTCTGCTTCCTGCTTATCGGTCTGATCAGATATTCTGTTTTTTCGTGCTTCAGCCGTGGTAGGTTTTATCTTTCTAGAAATGCGTGCATTTCTTGTAGGTTTTTTTAGTTTCCTGGCATCTAACTGTTCATAGTATTTTCTTGGCATTCTCTGTGGTATCAGTTTTAAAGTAAGCAGTTTTATTTATAATATTAGTTATTTGAGTCTTCTTTTTTGTTTCTTCTAGCTAAAAGCTTGTCAATTTTATTGCTTTTTTCAAAAAAACATTTTTTGGTTTTATTGGTTTTTGCCATTGTATTCTGTTCTATGTTTCATTTATCTCTGGTCTATCTTCATCATTTCTTTTTTTATGTTCCTTTAGATTTAGTTTGTTTTTTCTAGTTCCTTGAAGTATGAACTTTGATTATTTGAAATAGTTCTTTTTTATTGTGATTACAGCTATAAGATGAACCTCAACTCAGCACTGCTTTTGCTGAATGGCATACGTTTGAGTATACTTAAGTTTAATTATCTTTCATTTAAAAATATTTTGTAGTATACATTGTGATTTATCCTTAGGTTCAATGATTTTTTTAAAGGAATTATGGCCCCTTGTTTGTGGATATTCCATATTTCCTTTTGTTGATGATTCCTAGTTTTACTCCATTGTAGGCATAAAAGATTCTTTGCATGATTTCAATCTTTTTAAATTTCTGAAGATTTATTGTTTTAAAATAACATAATTTTAATCCTGGAGAATATTTCATGTGTAGTTGACAAAAATATGTATTCTGGTTTTGTTGGATGCAAAGTTCTGTCTATTGTCATTTGATGTAATTGTTCTATGGGTTTTATGATCTCTAATTCTGTAGACCTACTTTGCCTTCATGATTCTTTTGTCTTGTGCTTTTCTGACTTCATCATGACCTACTTCAAGTCAGCTTATTGTTTCATCTTCATGATCAAGTCTGCTACTTAATTCCTTTAGTGAAAATTTTAACTCATTTACTGTATTTTTCACCTCTAGAACTTCTGTTTTGTTCTTTTTAAATAATATCTATTTCCTCATTCTGTTGAAGCATTTTTATTTGTTTATTTGTATGCTTGTTTAGTTTACTGATCAGAACAGCAAAGTTCTGTTCAAGTCTTTTCAAGTGATTCAGAAATTGTATTAGATTGAAAGGATGGCTGAGACTAATTATCAAAGATTTATTTTACTCCTCTGGGCTGAGTTTTCCCATTTCTTAGCATGTTGAGATCCTTTTTTGAGACTTGAGCATTTGAGAAAATGCTTCCCTCTGTCATCATGGTCTTGGCAAAAAGGAAGACCTTTTTACATTAGCCCACCAGAAACCATGTGCCCTCCCCAACTCTTTCCTGGGTTGTGTTTACCTTGAGCATGTATTTGTGCTTGCAGTCTGGTATGTGTGGCTGTTTTTCTCTACCGCAGTTTCCTTAAGTGGATTATTGCTGCTTCTCGGCAGCTTCCATTATTGGTTCTGTTATATTTTGTCGTAATTCTGTGCTCCCCTCAGGCTTTCCGCTGGTCCGACACACTTTGCCACTCCCCTCTAGTATCCATACTATGCCATACTTCAATGAGTGTTCTCAGCCATAACATAAAACAGTCCTTCTGAAAACCCACAGGAGGCCAGCATAGGATATATCAGTTCCACACTTCTTTCCTCAAATAGGAGTCAGGAGTTTCTCCCTTATCTTCCACACTATACTGGGTATAAGGCGCAGAAGAAGCAGGCACCATGAAACAAATTCTCCTGTCATCTCAGAGCAGACTCGTCTCTCTGTACTTTATTCACTGTTACAATTCCCTGACCCCTTGACTCGTTTGTAAAGTTATCCAAAAGGAATTTAGATTCAAATAATACTTTTACCTCGTATCTCCGTGGGAAGCAAAGGTCAGGTGCTTTTTTGTCTACCATCTTGCTCACTTCTTTTCGTTCATATTAGAGACCTGCTTTAAATACCTCTTTCTCTTCAGAAATTCATTTTTCATAAGTCCCTGTTTATAATGAACTTGAAATATCAAGACAAATTTAAGGGTGCAAAGTTAAAAGCACAATGGATGTGAGAATCTCATCGCTGGCTAGAAGATCTCCAGTGGTATCATTAAATAGGCTTATCATTCTTGTTTGCCTGCAGTGGCAGCAGCCATGAGGTTAACCAAAGCCTCTGATAATAGAGTTGAGATATCCTCATTCATCTTAAGGGTTTTTATGTCATTCTATCTTTACTCTTCCCAGAAAAATACCCAGACCGAATTCTTTATTAAATTCTTCTCTTTTCAACTGCACATACGCTATCTGTGGTGCAGCATACTAAGCCCTACTACTCTTCTGATCTCAAGAAAGAAAATTCCTCATTTTAACTAACTAATTTAGGAGTATTTTTCTTGCCTTATAATGGCTTTGAACAACTTTCAAAAAATTCAGATTTTTAAAGCAATGCATTGTATATTTTGAGAATTGAGCAAAGAAACTATTCACTGTTTTCAGCTCCTGTTGCATGGAATATTGTTTTCCATCCCTCAATTTTATTGTATGAATTTATTTTTTGATGTAATGAGTTTCTTGTGTACAGAATACCATTGGATTTTGATTGTTCATCTATTCTGCTAATCGGTGTTGGTGAATTGAGACCATTTCCACTGATAGTTACAAATTTTACTTACTGATTTATTCTTGTTATTATATTATTTTTCTGTTGCTGTGTTCCTTTGCCTTCTATAACTTCCAGAGGCTTCTGAGCTATATGGTAGGGTAGCCACAGTAGGGACTTTGCTTTTATGATATGAAAGTCTGTCTTCATTACTTTCTAATTGCTGGGAAAAAATTACTGACATTCACATGTTAAAAGAGAAACTTTCTTTCTGGCTCATAGTTGATAAATGTTTTAGTCCACAGTCAGCTGGATCCAAGGGAGGACAGCGTGACAAAAAGATATGGTAGCAGTTAGAAACAGAGATCAAGGGAGAAAGCAGGGGCACAGATCCTTCCAGGCCATGCTTCCAAGGATCCAACTCCTTCACGTCCACATCACATTTAGATATGAATCAACCACTCCAATGACTAAAATCATTCCCTCATGAGCCAGTAACTCTGAAACCCCACCTATGAGTGCATGGGGCTTTGAGAGGACATTTGGATATATACTACAACATATAACAAAAAAAATCTTTAAATGTATCACTAATAAACATTCTTATAGCGCTAACCCTATAATATAAAAGGATATTTTGGTGTAGAATGAGTTGTAAAACCCATAAACTAAAGTCTTTGTATAGCTAAATGGACATGAGACATTTCCCAGTGTATTATATTCATACGGTGATATGTTAGTGCTAAGTTTGGTTAGAAACCTGCAAGCTAAAAAGCAATTTTTCCCCTAATTGTGAGAAAAGTGAGAATTTTTATTTTGTATTTGTAGGATATCCACTAATTTTCTATTATAAAGATTGATTCGCAATGTAATACTAATTTTGGTACTGTGTAAGATTCTGCCTTTCATTTATAAACTGAAACTATACAAACTATCTTCAGTCTTTAGGAAAATAGAAGAAATGAATTTCAGTTTAAGGCTGAGGTTTCAAAAATATCAGGCATTTCAGTCACCATTTTCCTTAGACCTAAAGTTCCTTAGGTCTACTTCATAAATTATCTCAATGTCTTGGATCAACTACAGACAATGTAACTAAATTCTAAAGATACATGCTTAATATTCATGTTTCTAAAGTTAAAATATCATTGAACAACCACTTTCTGGATTTCTATTCTAAATAGATCCAAATCTAAGAATTTCTTAGAGGCTCCTAAAACAGGTGTTATCAAGAACACTGAACCAGAAACTAGACTTATAGACATGAATAGCTTCCACACATAACATCTCCACCAACATTGGTGAACTCAGAGACCACTGACGCCACAATATTGACTTTTTTATTTCTTTGCTTGACAATATTTTTATTTTTCTATTAATTTAAGTAGTTTGTGGATAAGTAATATTATTCAGTGTTATTACATTATTTCACATTACATACAACAAAGGGAATAAAAGTTGAAAATGTCAGCTATAAAATAATATCAAACTTCTCTTCTTTCCAGACTTGGGTTTGGAATGACATCTGTTTGTTTGCTTTGTAGACTCCAATGGAGAAGATCCTGCTTAAAATGAAATACCAAAATTCTTTTGAGAGTCCCCATATTAATAGTTTTAATGGATATAAGTTTCTGGCTTATTTTAAGAGAGATAAGAGCTTCCATATAGTTATTAATCCAACAGAATTTGTGAAAAAAGCAAAAGCTTCAAGAAGCCCTTATTTTAGTGATCAAAAACATTCTGAGACTATTATCACGTGAATTACATAGATCTGATCTCCTAAATAAATAAAACTGTGATTGAAAATGAGACATGGTCTTCCTGTTAATCAAGCTGAGGGACTTCGAGACAAGCAGGGGGTGAAACTTACCGCCACTGTATGTGGAGCACAGTCCGAAGCAGTACCATTCTTGCTAAACCCAACATCCCCAATAGATGGCTGATCAGTGCAAAGGAATTTCTCCCTCTTGGAAAGAACCATTGTTTTATAAAATATTCTTCCAAGTATATGAATTTAAGATAATCACTTGTTAAAGCTCTTTCTACAAATTTTTATTTTCAAGCTAGATCACTTTCCATGTTATTGCTGGGCTGCAGGATTATGACTGAAAGCTGGAATTTAAGGATGATTCTCTGATTTCTTTCTGTGTGGTATAATAAAAATTCCTTATGAATGGAAATTATCTGTAGCTTTGAAGAGTGAGTTGAAAACTTGAGCCCTAGCTCATGTCTATAATTAATGCACATTTTATATTTTACATTCCTATAAAAGTTGAATAGTTTATATGTAGGTGTTATGCAATTGATAAAACATTACATAAGGTGTAGAGGATAAGATTTTACTCATTCTCTCTTGCTCTTTCTTAGTGAGTATATTCCTTTTTTCTGGGGTAAAATTGATACTAGATGAAACTAATGCACATTCCTTTGTGAAGGCAGAGGAAGGAGTAAGAATATCTTTTTTGGTACATCAATTTGCAATATATAACAAGTACTTAATCTTCATAGGAGGGTGATTTGGCTAAACTCCCATAAGTATGACTAAATATTTATGTTTATTTGTATTAGCAAGAAAGAATACATAGAAGGACACAATGTTAGGTTAAAGAAGATGTGGTGAAACCAAAACCGGAGACCCCCAGTCTCAGGAATTCTGCCAGTCTGAGAAGGAAAGTAGCTCTTTTTTAAATCTTGGCAGTGCTCATTTTATATAGGAAGGTCTTTTGGTTGGGAGTGATTGCCTGTGTGATGGGAGTGTAGAGGACCCATAAGCATGTGTCCTACTTGTAACCATAAAGTGCTTACAAGTAGGACCTTAGTTACTGAGGACCAGTACCCTCATTGGAAGAGGAAAGTCAAAAAATGAGCAATTTCTCTTTTGTCCGCTTCTTGGGAGGCTTTCCAGGTAAGAAGAGGCTCAGCATATTGGAGGACCTTCCTGGATGACTGGAGGACCTATCCAGACATGGGACCAACACTTGTCCAAAGAAATGATAATCTGTGAGGGTGGACTAAGATGGTAAAGAAGGCATCTCCGAAGTCAACTACCAAGAAGAAAGATGTGTTGGGAAAAATGGCTAAAGGAAGATGTAAGGGTTTGAAACTACTGCATATACAGTACAGCTTCATTACACTGAGATTTAATAAGGTGAGCAGAAGGGGTAGAGAAAGCACTTGGTGAGGAACATAGTGATTAGGGTGGAGAATCTTAGAAGTGTGTAGTGAAGGTGAGATATTGGGCGATATTAGAGTAAGAAGAAGAGTCTTTGATCAATAGGCATAGGTGGTGAGAGGCTACAGATTGAGTGTCAGTGTCAAAGAAGCCAGAGAGAACATAAAAGAGAGGATAGTATTTGTGTCATGGAGGAGAACGAAAAGAGGAGCAGAGAGAAGGAATTGGTAAGGGGCCCTGAAAAGTTACTGAAACTCTGAACGTAGATAAAAATAATTCAACCCAGAAAGGGAGAGGAGCCCCAGGGCATCACTAGAAAAGAATGGGTAAAGGGATATTTCCAGAAAGCCAAAAAGAGGAGAGGTTTTAATGGTATGAAAGAAATTACCTTCCACCCTCTTTGCAGAGAATGCAGTTTGTCCATTATAATGGGTAACAGAGGAGTAAGTGGTCTCCATATTGATCAAGAATGACATGGACTCACCTTTGATGTAGAGTTATCCTGGGTTCACTTGTGTGGGTGGCATGGGGGACACATCACCATGGGGTACACTTTATAGGACTTGGTAACTGCACTATAAACTGGGCTGGGCTGTCATTTGGGCTTTGATGAACCCTTGTGATGTGGCTTTAAGAGGGATGCAATTGAGGGTCTTCTTAATATAGCCTAGGAAGTTCAAATAGTGATTTCAGTCTCTACAGATTGAGTCATTAACCCATTGCGGGCCCCTCTTTAGGAATTAGCCTCACTAAAGGGTGTTTAGTGATATCTTGAGCATGTTTATGTATCTGCCACTTTAATTGGCCCTACTCTTTCCTTCTTGTCAGGTAAAAAATGTATTGATAAGAACAACATTAATGTCTCAATTTCAAAGCACTAAAGAAGATATTGAAATTCTTTGATATATCAAGAGGAACTTATGAAAAGGGAATCCAAACATTTTTCAAGCTGGGAGAGATCTGACAAAAAGAAGAGAATGCAGGCCCAAGTTGGGCCTTAAATTCTGTCATCTCCCAGAGGGCAAGCAGGGCTGAACGGAGTGTGTCACCAGGTTACAGTTTTGGAAAGTCAGGTTCACAGACACTAGGAGAGTAGTTAGTTAATAAGGGGGAAAAGATAAGACTTAGGTGTCCTTGTGTTAGATTGGAATGTCAGGGTATGAAAAGTAGGACAATCAGAGCACAGAGAGGGTTAGGACTCAAAAGAAAAATACCCCATGTGTCTGAGTTTAAAAGATGTGGATAAGACAAATCTGGAGTACCAGGTCCAAGATGGCGAGAAAATAGTCAAGTCTGCAAACCTCCTTAGAGATAAATAACAATTTGAGATTATGCAACAATTAGTTTCATCTGGCCCAGGGAGCCCAGAGCCAAGATGGGCATAAAATGTGTAGGAGGGTGACCATAACATGTGGACCACATGCCCAACCCTTCCCAGGAACACTTTTCTTTTTTCATATAACCTTGCCATGTGACTTGTTTTTCTTTTGGACAAATATTAGCCACTCAACTGTACTTATGATCCTATAGTTTTGACCTGCATTGTACCCATGATGCAATTTTGCTGTAAAAATTACTCTTGACAAAGAGTCTTGGAGGTCACCCACTTGGTACCCTTCTGAAAATGTTGAAGTCATTCTTCTTACTTCCAATAAATCTCCCCTCATTTCCTCTCTTGGTTCCCAACTTCATTCCTTGAGTTTGTTGTGAGGCCACAAACTTGGCACATATGACATCTAATATGCTAAGAGTTATTCTTCCCATAACGTAATCATTCTTACCCACAGCTTCCTCTGTCCAATCATCTTACCCCATCTCTCAACCCAGAGACCTCTGTACATGAACCCAAACATCCTTGCTCTTTGATTCATGACTTTGGTGTATGGTTGCCAGATCCTATAAACTTTCACTTTAAGATTTTCCATGTTTGTTAAGCTGTGACAAGAGCAGGAGGCCAGTTTGTAAGCATTAATAAGGTTGGGTCAAGGTCTGGTTGATCATCATCCCAGGGTTTGTTTCATATCTCTGGAAGCTTTGGACCTCAGAGGTGCTCTGTCACTGATGAGATCTGAAGAGTTTCTAGTAAGAGATGAGGAAAGTGGATTCACCTCATCGATAGGGAAGATTTTAGGTTCAATGATTTCCATAATAGAAAAAGAAATTTCAAAACTGTCAGAGAGTGGCCTAAACAAGTTTATTAAGCAAAATTTAAACTATAAGCTCAAATAATATATAATCCAGGCCATTAAGAGTGTGGTGCACTATATTCTGGAACCAGGAATATCTACATCATTGTGAAACGTGGAAATTTATAATTTGTGATTATATAGAAAATTTTGGATGGATTTATAGGAAAAAAAGAGATATACCCCACTGCTGAAAAATAGCCTTCTACAGGCCTACTCTACTGAATTTAAAGGTGGTTGATCTGTTTTATCCCCAAAATTTTCTTTGAAATATTTTAATTTTTTTCTCTATCTTAATGTCAGATTTCTGCCTTTCAACTTATCAACTAAGCTATCTTATTGACTTATCATGTTGTAAGTAGATTTGGGGTATGATGGCCCTGGAAAAAAAACAAATCTTAGGAGAAAAATCAAGCTGATTGAGTGCAGATATGGATAATCTTGGGTAATTCTGTGTGTTGAAGTAGTTATTATAAGTACAATTTTAAAATTGCAATTTTCCTTCTATTCTTCTATGGATTTTTTCCTTCTAGCCTGTTTTAGTTTTATTCCCATAGAATGATTATCTGTATGGTGGCTTTACTTACGTGAGCTCAATCTTTCCTGAAATCAAGTTGATCTCTAGTTTAGGATAATGGCTGCAGACTTCTAGATGTAGCTTAATGTCCCTATACATCTCTGATCTTGGTATTTTCATTCGTAAAGAGATATGAAATAGGCTAATTAGATGCACAGATAATAGCCAGATATTACCCAAATGACTAAATAATTTGCTTTTATGCAAAACAGAGAATGTTTTGACCTAGAGTTTCACAAGATGAAAAGCAAGATTTTTTTCCATTTTTAGTTGTTTATTGCGCCATTTGTAGACATTCAATAAATAATTTTAAGGCCTTGACTGACTTAAGACAAAACATGAGCTAAGCTTTTGATGAGTAATAGGCTAAGGATCCAGGATTCTACTGTTTCCTGTTCCCATAGTAACCTCTGACTGCCTGGAATATGTCCATTTTCTTGTGTCCCACAAAGACTCAGAGATTATTATTTCTATGCATATAATATGACTTTTGATCTATCAGATCCCTTGTTACATAAAATGCCCCCCCCCATATACTTCTGTTTGTTAGTTGTCGAGGTCATAGTTCCTGTAGCAACTACTTCTGTCTCTCAGAAATAACTGGTCACTGTGATGCACATTGCAAAAACCAATGACCAACTAATAAGCCATCCTGTACTTCCTGGTTGCCTATGCCATATAAGCCACAGACCACCAGAGACTAGAGCTTGATATTCTGGGAATGATTCCAAGCACTGCCCACTGACATAATCTGCCTCCAGATTCCGAGTATCATGTCATTGTTTCTACTTGCCATTGCATCTGCTATGTCTGCCAGAAAGACTGACAACGCTGACCTCTTTGCTTGCCAGCAGTGGCCCTCACAGACTGAACAAGCATCTCTTTAGATGCTGATGGGAAGGACTTTTGGCTCCCTGCCAGAAGGATTCCTGGCTACTTGTGTGTAAAACTCCATCTAGAGGCAATCCCCACCTGTATCAACTAGTATTCCATGACATAAGAGACTCAACTAGAAACTCAACCACATTTCCAGAGAATTCAAAACTGCAAAATATTTATAGGCTCTCAAACTGCTGAAATACTCCTCTCTTTCCTGTAAAACCAGTTCAAGATCTCTGAGCCGCAAATGGTGTTGTGATTCCCCCTGTGTACACTACCTCAGTCTTCTGCCACCCACACTGGTACACCTGCCTGGACCTAAAGAATGCCTTCTTCTGACTTAAACTGGCTTCTGTCAGCCAGTCCTTCTTTGCAAAGATCCTAATTCTGGACTCAAAGTTAACAGACCTGGACTCAACCTCCCAAGGGTTCAAAACTTGTATCCTTTTCACTGTACTTCTGATTAATGACACCCAAACTCCTGCTGGAAATATACAAAAGCCCTACTACAATGTTTGGCAGAAATTGGTTAGAGAAAAAAGTTCTACAAATTTCTTGAAGCTGCTGGCGTCTATAGAATCTGGATTCTTGAGTCCACAAAAACAATGATGTTTACTTAGCTGTCAACCCCTGGGAATGCCCAGTAGCTTACCTTTGATTTGGTCACTAAGAGCTGCCTTTACCTCTGAACTCTAGTAGCCTCTACCCTTCTGATGAAAAGACTGACAGCTCACCTTAGACCTACATCTAACTATCCCAGTGTCATGTGCTGCACTGGGATGAACTGTTTTTAAAAATGGCAACCCTGACAGATGTAGAAAATATCCTATTTATGGATTCAAGTAGCTCTCTTAATAATAAAGTACAACTGGTTAGATATACTGTGATCACCTTGGACAAAACTATTTTGGGCAAAACTCTTCTGCAGGATTGATCTGCACAGAAAACTGCTTCCTGCTGCTGTCTAGAAACCTGCCACCAATAACAAAACAATGTGGTCCAGAGGCCTAAACTCTGGGGAGCCAATTGATTGCATCAGAAAAAAGACACTCAGTATTCCCAAATCGGAGCCCTTTCAGTTCCCATCATTTGTTCTACAAGCTCAAACCACAGTTGTGGCATCCATACCCCTGAAGCCAGCCCAGACTTCAGCATCTGTGTCCCTGACCCTGACCTCATGCATTATAACAGACTCTCCCCACACAGTTTGAGACTCAAACACATACAAGCCAGGTGCATATTAACTACGTCTACAAGTTTCAGACATATAGCCTTTATTCACTGAAAAATGTACCTGACCCAGACTGCTTCTTCTAAAGAGACGACACACTCAGAGTCCTGCTCTGTTCACTCTGGAAGCTGACCCATCCACACGCAGCTGAAGACACAGTTCTAGGATGGCTGCATATCCTCTGGACTTTTCTGTCTTTTCATGCCGTTTAGCCCAATGCTTTCTTCCCTGAACTCTGCTACTTGTGATTTTAACTTAAACTCTATAGAAAATTGCCTCAAGAGAATACAACAATTAATCCAACATTAGAACCAAGATTTGATGAGCACTCCAGGCACATTGAGCATGCTCCTAGGTCAGATAAACTCCCTCACTACCTAGCCAGAGTAATGTTACAGAACAAGGCAGGTACAAATTATGTCTGTTCCTAAAAGCAATTTAGGGGAACACTGTAATAAGACAATCTTAGAGACCTTAACCAGAGCTCATCTTAGGATAACTGGCAACCCTAATACTACTGCTTCTTGCTGAATCTTGTCTCAAAAGACCACTTATACTATGTCCAGCAATGACTTTCCAGGAAAATTGAAAGAAGGAAGAAATGTAACAGAAAATGTCACCTCAGCCAATATATTTCTGTTTATTAGTTGCCCGGGTAGTAGTTCTGTTCTAATTCAAGTTGCTTCTGTCTCTTAGAAATGACTGATCATTGTAATGTGTAACTGGTCACTATGATGCACATTTTTATAAACCAATCTCCAACAGACAAGTCATTCTGCCTCTGTACTTCCTGCTTGCTTATCCTAAATAAGCCATAGACCACTGGTGATCAGAGTCTGATATTCTGGGAACAATCTCTATGAGTACCTGTCAATGCAAATAAATCTGCCTCCAAATTTTGCATGCCCTCGCACTGTGAAGTTGTACAAATTCTGCTCCAGTGTAATCTGAAGAATCTGACATTTCCAAAGAGCAGCTTATAAGAGCTACATACAAAATCAGAGCCCACAAAGTGGCCAGCAGAGTGTAACATGCCAATGATGTGGCTACTCATTTCTACCTGTTGAGTGTGGGCTAGCCCAACAATTAGAAATTAGTGGTTGCTGCAGTCTTACAGAAACATCTTAGGCTAATGAGATTTGTTTGTAAGAAACTTTTTAACCTGCTCATGCCAAGAAAAATCTCCTTAAGAGTCTATCAGGGAAAGGGAAGAGTCAACAATGCTAAACAGTAAGAGGGCATTTAGTATCACAAAGGCATATTAGGATGGGAGCTAGGAGGTGGAACTAGAAATTTATCCCAGATGTGAAGGAGCATGACTAGATTTTATTTTCTTCTAGCATTTCTGTCTCAGAGGACTTTGTCTTCTCTGGAACAGAGAATCTAGGATCTTTTTTCAAGTGAAAGCTTTATAGTTTTATATTTGCTAGCTTGTAAGTGATAGGGTCTTGCTAATTTTTCAGATGCCATTAAGGTATCTTTTCTGACGTCTTGATTACAAATTTTGGCTTCTTTTTTAATGCTAACTTTTTCAATCACCATGCTTTCTTTATTCCAACTTCGTTGTGATTTTATTCTGGCAAAACTCCAAACATTTCCAATCAGTTTTTTGCCTTATTTTCACTATAAATATGATTGAAAGTGGCCTGAACTAGCTATACTATAACTTGAATGGTAGATTAATTTGATGTTAGTTAAGCTAATTAGTATGCCCCCCCCTTAATCTCAGTCACACACAGTGTCTCAGAATATGGGTAAAATGTAGTTACAATTTCTGCTAAAGCACCTATAACACACTTGGTCTTAAATCAAACTGCCAAAGCCCAAATTCCCAGTTATAATCTCCTAAAGCTCCCCTTTACTGTGAAGACTTTTATCGCCATTTTGTTCTTATGAGCTCTAACCATATGGTCGGTATAGTAATAGCAACAACCTCACTCATAGTAACAAAATCTGTCTTAGTCACTTTCTTATGACTAGCACAAAATATGCACAACCACAACTTACAGGAAGACAGTTTTCAACTCATGGTTCTAAAGGGTTCAGTCCATAGTCAGCTGTCTCAGGGAAAGGCATGACTGAAGAGTCTAGAGAAAGAAAGCTGCTCACATCTTGAAATCTCAGAAGCAGAGATCTATGGAAATATCCAAAGATGAAGATATATTCTTTGATATTGCACTCACAGTGACTTTCCTCTAACCAAGTTCCAACTCATTACAGCACACTCAGCTGCTAAATTTATAAGTGGATGAACCTGCTGATGAATGCATTGTCTCCATAATCCAATTACCTTCCAAAAGCACTTCTGTCAGCACATTAGGGACATTCTAGGTCTAAACCATAACAAAATATTAAAAGAATTTTCTTGGTGGAAAAAAGTTATTGCAGGCTAGAAATTTGTACAATAGAAGAAATGCATTAAAATAGTTTTTTTTTTCATTTTCTTAACCTAAATAATAACAAAGCATTTGAATTCAAAAAAGAGTAATAGTATAGAAAATACTCTTACCGAAAAAGATAAATCAACAAAGCAATTTCATAAAGGGTTAAAGATTTGAAGACACTGTTATTACAAACATGGACATATATGTAAGGTAACAAGCTTATTTTAAGGTAGATATTGTTGATTAGTTAAAAATTTTTATCGTAAACTCTAGACAGCAATTACAATTTTTTAAAAAATATAATGTATGTGTTAAAAGGGAAATAAAATTGGAAAATTAAAATATTCAGTAATAGCCAAAGAATTTAATAAAAGGGGTGAAAAAGAAGTACTGAGCAAATGATGAAAAAGATTAAAAACATGGTAGGATAAATAAAACCTGGTCAGCAATCTCTATATTATAAATTATCTAGATAGACTGATAAAAAGAAGACACCATCAAGTATACAAAAATGCAACCCAATTGTATTTTGTCAGAAAATAGCCCATTTTACTGATAAATCCACACTCACCAAAATAAAACTAATAGGGTTAATGGTGAAGAAATGAACTGATGAGCATGACGCTTCCATGATCCAATAAGACCCTGCCTTTGAGCATATGACAAAACTTAAACTTCTCAGAAAGCTAAATATTTTTTATTGGTACCAGGGATTGAACTCACGACTGCCTGCTTCCAAGGCAGGTGCTTATGCCACTGAGCTAAATTCCCAGCCAGAAAGCTAGATTTTAAAAAAGATAAATTATCAGATTAAAGAGAGGCTTCTGTATAGATAATGTAGTCATATTTATAAAACTTTAACATTTTTTGGAAATAATCATCAGAGAAAGTATGGACTACTTCCTATTTAGTGTTCTTTGAAAGCTTAAAAAATGAAACAACACACAGGACAAGAAGAGATTAAAACAGTGGGACTGTGTGTGTGTGTGTGTGTGTGTGTGTGTGTGTGTGTATAATGGAATGTCTAAAATAAAAACAAAAATGTATTATACCAATTGCTGAAGTGGAATACAATAAAATTAAATAATAGAAACTATTTTTTCCAGGCAGGATCTCAAAATACTTTTTGTGATTTGTATCTGGGTGTTCTCAGGAAGGCTCATCCAACGATGGGGGCAGATTTCTAGAGTTTGTGATTGATCTATGGTTCAATTCTGGAATTATGGGTATCAGTGCTACACCTGCTCTAGTATGGGTAGTCTGCATACAATACAAGTGACAAAAAGAGTCTTCTCTCATGCTTCTCCCATTTTGCTCCTGTGCTTTTACTGTTTTCTGTCACTATGAACTGTTGTTCCTCTGCCATGAACCACTTTGACTTGGACTCATCTGATAATGGACTGAAACTTCCACAAATTGTGAGCTAAACCTGATTTAATTTTGGGAGTCAAATACTTTGTCACAGAAATGAGAGAAAAATGGTCAACACAGAATTTTGTATCAGAGAAGTGAGGTTGTTGCTGTGACTATACCAGACTATGTGGTTTGAGAGCCTTTGGGAATGGCTTGTGGGAAGAGAGTGGAAAGGTTCTGGACATGTTACCTGTAAGAGTAGAGCTGGAGCACCTCAGGCTGTTCTGTAACCTTAAGAGCACAGAAGATTAGAATGCTGACAAATCTGGCCAGTAAAGATTACAAGTTTCTTCTGGGAAGAAGGACTGCATTGTTTGTTCAAGTCCAGATGACGTTTTCTTATGGACTAGCAAAAAAAATTGTCTGCACTTTGCTCATGTACAGAGACTTTGCCTGAGACTAAGATGAAGGGAAGCAGGTTAATTAATCTGGCAGAAGTAATTTCAAGGCTATCAAATATTTAGGCTGTGGTATGATTATTGTTGGAATATTTTAGCCAGATTTATGCTGAAAATTAAGAGTAAAGAGCCCAGCAGCACAGTTTGGCCAAAGTTTGGCCAAAAAGGAAGATCTAGTAAAGCTGTGGATGGTAAAGAGAGCTGAGAAGATCTCAATCATTGAGAAGAAACATATTAGAAAAGAAGGCCTGAGGGAATCATGAAAAGCAGTAAGTCACCACTCTTAGCAGCCTCAAAACTGCAAAAGTGAGAGACTGGTTTGAGGAGAAAACCACAGAGCACCACATCCCAGGATACTAGCAGCCACACTGTGTTCCACAATGCAGGAAGCACAGAGAATTTGTTCCTCAGGATTGAATTCAAACTCCTTCACCCCCAGGTAAGCAACTGGCTGATTTGGTGGCACACAGGCTGAGTTGTTAGCACTTGAGATGCAAAAACAACTTAATACTTGTATTGTTTGATTGACCTTGCCAGCCTAAAGCCAGTAGTCTGAACACCCATTAAGAGGATAACAATATGCAATAGAGTAAATAGAGGGATTTCCTTTTGTCTTTTTAAAATCCAATATTGTTCTCACTATTTTATTCTATTTTTTGTTTTGTTCAATGTTCTATTTTGATTGATTTTATTTTGTTCTGTTTTGTTTAATTTTATTTATTTGTTTAATTTATGTAATGGTCAGCAATTTTGAAGACGAGAGGAATTATTGCAGCCATGTTTGATTTCCTATTATCATATTTTGAAGTCCTATATCACTTTCACTGTTTTGATTGATTTATTGTTTTATTTTGATTGATTTTATTCTCTTTAAAATAAAATTTAAAAAGAAGAAATGGATTCAGAGTGCTCAGCCATCTAGGCACTTGACCCATACAGCCAAGAGAGAAAAATACCTGGCTACTGTTCCAGCTGGCAGTAGACTTCAGCTTCATTCATGTAGCACTAGTTTTGGTGCATTCAGAATGCAAGAGTTGTGAGGTTAAGAGGCTTCCACCTAGATGTTAGAAGGCCTGGGAAGCCAGGAAGTGTGTGCCTGATTGGACAATGTATGAAGCTCTGAGTGTGAAACCAAAAGTGAAGTGGTGACCATAGACATTGGAGTGGTCAGAAACATGGATCATCTAAGGAAAGTTGTAAGGAGGGCACAATGTAGGTCCATGAGAGGAGCCATAGTAGCTACTACCACCGGTAGTGCCCTAGGGATAGAGGAAAGAAGCCCTTTGGAGCCCACAATCTGCCACAGATTGTCTCAGATGCTTCACATGGAATTAGAGGACTTAATGTTTGATATGTTGGATTTTGGACTTGCTTTGGTCCCAATCGTTTGTACCCTCATTTGTGCCTTTTTCAATGGTAATGTTTATCTTGTGCCATTCAACATTGGAAGTGTATTATAATTTTTCAATTGTATAGGAACTCACAGATATGCGTTTGCCTTAGATGTCAGAGGACTTGGACTTTTCATCAATGCTGAAACTCTTAGGATTTGGGCAATTCTCAAAGATGGACTAAACTTTTGCCTTTTGCATAAAGGTTATGCATGAGTCTTTTGTGGATCAGGGATAGAACATTATGGTTTGTGCTGGATAGCCCACAAAATCTCCTGTAGTCATGGGGACAGATTTCCAGAATTTGTGATTGATTCATGGTCCAATGCTGTATAATGGTGTGAGTGCTACAACCACCTTGGAGTGAGTAGCCTGCATACACCATAAGTGACAGAAAGAGTCTTCATTTGCACCCCTCCCTTTTTGCTCTTGTTGCTTTTATTGTCTTCCACCAACATGCACTATATCCCTTCCACTACACCTCCCTGCCATAGAGCTAAGTGATTATGTGCTGGGACTTCCATAAACAGTAGGCTAAATAAATCTTTCCTTCCTTAATTTTGGATGAGGTTCATTTGTCCCAACAATGAGAGATAATGCTATTTATTCTTTGAAAGACATTTTCATGATTTGTCACAAAACTAAACATTTTACCATTTTTCTATCACTACTCTTAAGTTTTTACCTATATTACTTGAAATGTTAAGCCTGCATTAAAACCTGCACATAAAGTTTAATAGCATCTTTATTCTTAATCTCACCATACTAAGACAGTCAAGATATTCTTCAGTAGGCAAATGTATTTAAACAAATAGCACAGAGAAGGTAATATTATTAACCAGTAAGGGGAAAGGATTGTCACGTCATTAAACGACATGGAAGAATTTTTAATTTATGTTACTAAGCGTATGGTGTAACCGGAGGAGACTTATCTCATATGTCTATATATGAAGTCACTCAACAACATGAAGCTCCCAAAGTCTCTTAACTATCAAAAACTATTGGATTGAAACTTGTGAGTATGCAAAGCAAGTGAGCTGTAAATGTCTAAAGTTCTGTTTAGGCTGTTTCAAAAATGTTGAATACATAAATTTTAATTTTGATACTCATAGACTTTTGAGCTTAAGAATCTAAGCCTTCAAGGAAGAAATAAACATGCATGGGCCAGTGTATAGCTATGATCTTTGGCTTATTAATATAGTATTAAACTAAGCAAGCCAGTTTTAAAAATCTGTATTATACATAACTCAGTTGTCTTTTTGTTAATAGTAAATTCATAACAGCTATCAATGCTAAGTGATTGACACAAATATGAGGAAATAGATTGATGAAGAAATGGAAAAATCAATTTTTAGGGTAGAAAATTTTTGTGTATGAGATACATGGGTATGAGATACAGCATTTGTCAAACTAATAAACTTTATAGCACAAAGAATAAATGTATAATGAAAAATGTCCTTCCAGGGATCAGTTATGACTGAAAGGAGTATAGAAACTAACAAAACAAATTAACCATTATGCAAAACTATCTTTCTAGATAAGGCAAGAAAAAGTTACTGATCTAAATGATGTTGAAAGTGAATGAAGTCTAAGGTGAATTCAAAAGAATCTATACAAATCTTATTGACAAAGTTATTTGTAATAGAGCTATAGGATAATGATTATGATACAATTGTGTCTACATATTGGAATTAAAAAAATAATATGGTGGGTTATGAGGTATGTTTCTTACTGGTAGAACTGAGATGACAGGCAAATGAAAAAACTAGACTAAATTATGTAGTAACGCATCAGAAGTAAAGCCTTCTTTATGAATTCACATTTTCCTTATTTTAGGTATAGGTAGTTACATTTTTAAATATCACTAGGTTTGGGTAAAAGCACCAGCTTGTACACATCAATTTTTTGCAGCATTACTTGATAGTCAATTATACCCAGCATCAAAGTAACTCCAAGCATATACACTTTACTTTTTAATGTCATTTTCAATACAGGGAAGCAAGGATCTTCAGCTAAATGGCTGATTCTAACATTTCTATGGGAAATATAGAGGATGAGCATAGAATATGTTACAATGTTAGGAAGTTGGGAATGTGTTTTAATCTGTTTTGTACTTCTATAGCAGAATACTTAGGGTGGGATAGTTTAAAATAACAGAAATTTATTTACTACAGTTCTGGAGTCTGGAAAATCCGTGATCAAGTCACTGGCATTAGATGTGGTGATACCTTCTTAATGTGTACTGACCTGACAGAAGGCAGAAAATTGTGAGAAGGGTTTGTGAAGCTTCTTTTAAAGGCGTCTTAATCATATTAATTATAAAGAAGACTTTATAACTTTAATTTTCTTTAAAAGGCCTGTATCTTACTAATCACACTAATATAGAATTTTGGAGGGAATACATTCAAATCAAAACATTTAAGTCTCAATTAAACAACATAAAGAGTCTGCTCCACTCCCTCATTAATGAGATTTGGGTCCTGATAGAGATTTCATAAAAATATTTTGATCTCCATTTTGTTCTTCTACTTTTCACCATGGAAGGATGTAACAGAAACACTGGCACTTTGGTCTTCAACCTCCCAGCCTCCACAGCTATAAGAAACAAATTTCTGTTCTTTCTAAATTGCTGAGTCTCAGATATTCTGTTATTATAGACAAAAATGGACTAACAAAGTTGTATAGTTTAGATCTAACAGGTCTCCCAAATTTCTCATGTGTGTGGAAAGTGACTGAATCGTGGAAATACTAGGTCCTCACTGTACTGTTGGGAAGTGGGGCCTGGTCAGGGGAAACAGGTCGGATTCTTGTCCCTGCCTTCTCCTTTCTTTCTGTTTCCTAGCTCCCATAGTCTACTATGCTGTTTCTGCTTTGCACAGCACATTCAACACCACCAACCAACCAACCATGAACTGAACTCCTCCAACACCATGGACCAAATCAAACTTATCCTTCTTTAAATTGTGTATGTTGAGTATTTTGTTTTATCAATGGGAGAGTTAATTAAGGCAAAAATGATGGTAATGCAAAAGTGAGGTCATTTCTGTGACTTTACTTGACTGTATGTTTTAGAAACCTTTGGAACTAGTTTGCACGACGGGTGGCTAGAGAAGTCTCAGGATACTGTAAATGGAGTTTGATGTGAAATTCTGAACAGAGTTTAGAAGATAAAAATGCAGGTAAAAGTGCAAAGAGCAAACATCGGGCTCAAAAGTCTCATGTGATAAAAATAACTTCCTTGACATTAATACTAGATTATATGCTACACTCTGTCAAAAGATTACATTTTTCTCATGTCCTAAAATTTTGAGGGAAACTGAGATTAAGGGTGATAATCTAATTAATCTGGTATAAAAAGTGTCAAGATGACCCAAAATTTAGTCAGCGGTATTGGGGTTATGAGCTTCCTGCAGGCAGATTTATTATGAGAATCACTGGAAAATGGCTAAGCAGAAAAAAAAGTTGCCCAAAAGAAATCAGGTGTAAAGTTGGAGCAAAATCAGTTGTTTTTCTAAAGAGTGGTACCACTAAAAATAAGTCAAGTATTTTTGCCCAGGTATAGTAGAAAACATAATTTGAGGAAATTTCAGGAAATGACCAGACACCACCCATCACAGATTCAAAGGTGTAATAAACTTGAACTCATTTGATAGATTTTGCTTTGAGAAGGAAACTCCAAGGTACCCTCCTTATTTAGTGCTAACTATAGATGTATCTTCCCAAGTTTAACCATCCAAGCATTACACAGACTCTGGGGCCATTGTCTCAGTGGGCTAGCTACCGATTAAATTGATGGTAGACCTTAGCATCCTCCATGTGGTATTGAATTTTCAAGCATTAAGAATTCAGAAATTGTGGAGTCAGGGACGCTTCCACTAAGATGTCAAAGGAAGGCCTGACAAACTAAGACATGTTCCCTGAGAGGGAAATGTATGAAGCTTTGAGACTGAAACTGAAGGTGTAGTGGAGTCATCAGACAGTTTGAGATGCTAAGAATATGTATTGTCTGCTGCATCAATTTTCTGACAGTAAATGGAACCAGTCCAAGAAAAAGATCATGTAGTTTGCAAATATCAAGACTATAAGAGCAGGGCTTCCCAAGCTCTTTGTCATTCACATTGGGCACTGTCTTAGTTACTTTTCACTCGTTGCTGAGACAAAATACCTGAAGCCCAAAGTTGGGAAAGGAAAGGTTTATTTCTTACAGTTTTTGGAGGTTTCAGTCCACACTCAGTTGTCTCCAAGACAGGCAGGCATGGCTGGGCTGCAGTTCATGGCAGCCACCAGCAGCAAACTCTAACCAGCAAAGAGAAAGACACACCTTCTTCCTGCCATTACATCACATCCTGGCTCCACCCCTATATGGATGGAGCACTGACACCATCAATCCAAGCACTATACAATGAACCATCACAAATGAACAATGCAAACTCATGAGGCCTGGGGGACACAGACATAAACCATGACAGGCACAAACTGCCCTGGGCATTGGAGATGAAGCAAAAGGATTTGATATTTGCCCTGATGACTTTGGTCTTGCTTTGCTTTGATTCCTTTCTATCCTTTTAATGTTCCCTTTTAAAATTAGCATATTTAGCTAATATTATTCTATGTTGGGTAGATTTAATGTTTTTCATTTTACAGAAGCTCATACATAGTAGAATTTGAGTCTCAGAAGAAACTTTGGACTTGTGCTTTTAGCATTGCTGGAATTGTTAGAACTTTGGCAGTCTTAGAGAAGGACTAAGTACATTTTATAATGAAGTGGATGAGAGCCTTTTGGGAAACAGATACAAAATAGTATTCTTTATATTTAAAATATTCTCAAAACTCTCATGTGTTTACAAGTAGATTGGTCATGGCGGTGCT
The DNA here is from genome assembly GCF_034190915.1 of Cavia porcellus. Classification (NCBI taxonomy): domain Eukaryota; kingdom Metazoa; phylum Chordata; class Mammalia; order Rodentia; family Caviidae; genus Cavia; species Cavia porcellus. The sequence goes on along the minus strand of NW_026947494.1, from coordinate 78,562,228 downwards.
GAATGTGTTGTTTGGTTATGGTCCCTGGACAAAGAAGTTGTCACTGGTCCATTCTCTCTCTTCCATCTGTTAGCCATGAAGTAAGCAGCTTTCTTCCACCATGGCCTCCCAGCATGCTGCTTGTGCCTTGGAGACAGTAAGTGCTATGGATTAAATCCTTCAAATATGTGAATCAAAGTAAGCCTCACCTTCTTTTGGTTATGGGTATCAAATATTTTGTACCAGCATTTGGAAAGCTAATTAATACAGAAAAAGTGTATAAAATCATGCAAGTGTGACAAATACATTCATGAATCACCTGATTGATTTCCCAGTAACCAAAAGTGGAGGTATATAAGTAAAAAAAGAAATGAAAGTTAGATTTTCAGTTAAAATTTAAGTTAAATATCTATTATTTAGCACTGTCTAAATAAATATTATTATAAACAAATTGGGACAAAGGTAAGTTCTATGTTTAGAATAGCAAAATAGTACCTCAAGGTCATGGAGAATATTGTTTTAATATCTTAAGTACCACATATACTTTCTTTCAAAGAACACAGTATTTACAAGGGTATGGAACAGAACTGTGTATAGAAAATCCTGACAAAACCTGTTTAGCCAGGTGATCATGGTCTACATCAACTTTGATAACTGTGTTGCTAATGTGCACCTTAGATATTATGCAATAAAACTGGCACTTTACGTCTATATTTTCTCCCTCAAAGTACATAAATCGTATGTATATGATCATCAGAAAAGCATTAGATAAATCCCTATTGAAAATGAAAGCAAAATGCACAAAATGAGTAACTACTAAAATGTGTACGTTTTACATATAGTAGCTGTTATGGTTTGTGTTTGGTTGTCCCCCAAAGCCTCATACAGTCTTGACCTCTTGAAGGTGACTGAGGCTAGGGTTTGTGAATGACTCATGGCCCAATGCTGGGATTATGGGTGTGATTGGTACACCCAAGTGGGTGTGGTCTACATACAATATAAAGGACAGAAAGAGTATTGTCTCTGTGTACCTCCCCTTTTGCCCTTTTGCTCTTGTCCCTTCTGGTATTTGCCACCCCTGCCATGTTGTCCCTCAGCCATACCACCTCAGCTTGGAGTCAGCTGATTATGGACTCATCAAACCTTCATGAATTATAACTAAATAAACCTTTCTTTCCTTCACTTTAGGAAACAACTATTTTGTCTCAGCAATGAGAGAAAAGTAACCAAGACAGGAGATGATAAGGAAATCCAGATTATAATGGCCACTCAAGTTCAAATATGTTAATTTAGTGGATTTTGAATTAGAAACATGTTCATATAACTTATTACTGTAAACATCCCCTTTACACTAATCATAACGATTTATTTTCATACATAAATAATCTTTTGAGCATCACTTGTGAAGAGTAGATTGTTTCTTCATCAGGGAAAGGGGTATCTGTGTAAATATTGTCCACTGCAGATTCGAAAGGTACAATCTCAAATATCACTATATGTGATTAGGAGTAAAGAAAAATGGAACTGTTTCAATAATAAGCATCAACCTCTCATTTAAAGTTCTTAAAAGTACATAGGATAACAAGCTAAAAGAAAGAATTATGGAATAACTTTTAATATATTAATACGACACTAGAAAATCAGGGCCTGAAGAGTAGACGGAGAAGCCAAATAAATTCTCATTGTAATGTGTCTTGTTACCTAAAGCTTGTTTATCTTTAAGTGTTGAAGATTACAAGAAACACATAATTATTCAAAATCTTTGGGGATTTTTTCTAAAAGTAAAGAGAAAATGGATATTCCTTCAAGATAATAATTAATTTTAAGTATTACAATTGTCACATTTGAGCTCTCCATTTTTCCTTCACCCCACCCCACATTTCTATGTTATGAATAGTCTTCTGTGGCCATTCAACTCCAGATCACATGACCAGAATTCCAAGTTTCCCTCAGCTTTCAGTGTAGCTCTACTCTTTTCCTTTTGACTGCAGCCAAGAATGACTGAGGCTCCATTTCCCACTGAGAGTTGACTTTCAGGATGAAAAATTTACCCTGAATTTAGGCTAAGTGAGGTGTTCTCCAGCCCAGGGTCCTCAGTTGACCTAATCCCAGTTTGATACAGAGAGTTTATTACATGCATGAGAGACAAGTCAACATTACTAGGATACAACAAACACTAAATACTAATTCATAGAACTGGGATGTTACTCTACAAAATGGTAGATTCAGTCTTTGTGTAGAAGTTCACACATTTTACCCTAATGAAAAGAAATATTCCTGAGAAGTACATAATAGCCTGAAGGTACTGAATTTAGTTTGAAAAGAATGGGTAGATTTAAGGGGTTACTTTTATATCTATTACTCTCATATCATGAAAAACTGAAAGGCAGCCAGCATTGTATGAAAAATCATCAGACAAAGAGACAAATGTGAATTTTGTTGTCATCGTGGTTAATCTGGGGGCTTGAGAAGGCTGTGTGTGTGTGTGTATGTGCTAAGTTTTAAGTGCATGGAACATTTGGAATAGATGTGTGCATATGTAAACATTCACAAACCATACATGTATTTTTTCATGTAGGTAAAAATATTTTTAGCATAAAGAGTCGAGTATAACATTCAATTAAACATGGTTGAACAAATATGCTACTTAGTCTCAACAATTCAACTTCTAGGTACATGCCAAAAAAGGTATTAAAACATAGGTCTGTGAAAACCTATACATGCATATCTGTAGGAGTATTATATCTAATGGTAAATAGTCCAAATATCCTTCAAGTAGTGAATAAATAAAATGTGGTATGTCTACAAAGTAGAATATTATTTGGCAAAAAACATGACATACTAATAATGTAATAACATGGGTTAACATTGAAAATATTATACTAAGTAAAAGATATTACTAATGAAAGACCAAATATTGCATGATTTCATTCATATAAAATGTATACAATGGAAAAATGTACAGACAAAAAGTTAAGAGCATGCAGTCTCAAATATAATAAGGTGGTATAAGCAACAAACCCATGAAAAATAAACCATTAAACTGGGCACACACCTGTAGTCCCAGAAGTTGGAAGATTGAGGCAAGAGTACCTCTGTGAGCTCAAAACCAGCTTCTAGTACGTAATGATCTCTTGTCTCCAAAATAGACAAATCAATAAGCCACAATGCAAACCAAACAAACAAATGACCATAAAATAAGAAATAAGGCATTTAATTTTCAAATATTCTTCACATCCCAAGTGAAAAAATAACCTCGATCACCAATGACTAATAGTTGAGACTATAGTGATCCTAAATAAACACAATAACTGCAGTACTTATATTTCATTTGGTCTTAGAATCTCACTCATATAACTAATTGAGTTATGTTCTACAGTTCATCATTCTAGGTCACAAATCATTCCTTCACAAGTTTATTGTTCTTTACCTCTAAAGTATGAAAGTATCGTGCTTTGATCATGTCTTAAGTTTCCATTCTCTTATGAAGATCCTTATGTACATGTAAATCAATAAAACTTTTATCATGCTCTTTACATCAGCACTTATTAACTGGAGCCCTGTATTTAGCTGAAGAACCACATGAGAACAAATAGCGTAGAACTGTAGTAGGAAGCTTTTCAATGTTGTGACAAAATATCTGTCATAAACATTTTTATATGAAAGAAAATTTTGGCCTGGGATTTATCTCAGTGACAGAAGCACCTGCCTGGCAAGTGTGAGGTCATGAGTTTGATCCCTGGTACAAAAGAAAGGAAAAGAAAGATAAGATACACCCATGGAAGATGTATGTGGTAGATTATCTCTGTTTACCACAGGGCAGACGGGATGTAGAGAGAAAAGGAGGGGGGAGACAGACAGACAGAGTCGGAGTGAGACAGAGAAGGACAGAGAGAGAGAGCCCAAGGTCTCAAGGGCTCAGTATCTCCTTCAACGGCATACACCTGATGGCCTTGCTTCCTTCCTCAAGGTTTCAACACCTCCCTGTGGCACAAGCTGGGGACCATCCTTCAGCACTCGGTCCTTTGGACCATGTTCGAACAAGAGCAAGAGGTGACCATCTCTCCTCTGCACACACAAGGCAGATTAGCAGTCATGTAGCACTGGGGCTTTGAAGAGGGGTTACTTTGCCAATGAACTAAAATTCATCAGTTTTCTAGTGTACAAAGACCATGGAAGAGGCTCAGCATTTCCCATATTGTCATTTTCCTTCTGTTTGTTGTCTTTTGCAGTAATAACATTTCAAAAGTAGGTTCTGTATTTTATCTTTATAGTCCCAAAGTCCCTGTGCAATCTTATGCTTTATCCAGTGGAATATATAGTCTCTTTAACTCTGCTTTCCGGATATTTAAATCTAGTTACAGTAAACTTCAGTAGATGCTTAAAGCTATTCATGGAATTAATGGGATATTTTCCTAAATACACCTAACTAGCTAAATAATTGTCAGGGTTATTATAAATTTTATTTTAGTCTTTAGAAACTTAATATCTGATAATTCCATAAAAATGTTCTAAACCTTTTAAAAAACTACTCTTACTTCTGTAAATCAGATATATGAACTATCTACATATGGTGGTGAGTCATATCCCTTAGAAAATCATTTTCTCCCTTCCAAAGAACTCAAAAATTTCTTCCTAGAATATCTCATAGTCTAAAAAGATCTTGCCAAGCATTAATGTCATTCATTTATACTATAAAAGTAATAGACTTTCCGTGGTATTCAAAATATAAAGTATTATAATGTTGAATACACATCCCTCAAACCACAAATTTGTAAAAATATTGCCCAACCCACCCTGCCCCATGAATGCTATTGTACACACACACACACCTTATTTTGAACAACAAAATTCTAAACCCTGAACTGGGCCATTTTGTGATTGTTTTGATTTGTTTTTGTTATTGCCATTGTGGCTGTTGTAGTTTTACCTAAATGCATTTTAAAAGGAAGTTGGTGAAGTTTTACTGTCTTTTTCAAACTCAGAAATAGGTCTCTAATGATAGCCACTTGTATTAACTCTGCTTCGTCCTTATGACTAACAATTTTATGTAAGGTTTCTTTGACACTGAGCTTGAAACTGTGATGCCTGTGACTACCTTCAGGAACACACACACACACACACACACACACACACACACACACACACACTTCTCTTTTGTTTTAACTGAGCCAGGTTTCTATCAGATAAGATAAAATCTGCCTTGCAAATCAAGTCTTTCTGGGAGTTACCTGACAAGTGAAATGAGGACAGACAGAAGCTTTGAAGAACTCCCAGGCACATTTTGTTCCCACAGCTACGAGGCTGATGGTTTTGATCACTGTGGGGCTGTTATTTTTCAAAGTGAAGGGCTGAGGATGGGCCGAGCTTAAAACGCCGCAAAACTTGCTGTTTTTACAAAGTTTATATGCTTTCTGTGAATAACAATCTAAGTTTAATTTTCTTTATCTCAAAAAGCTGATGCTAACAATTTCGACTACGTTTTGTTGTTTAGCTTTTGTACAGAAGAGAGCTTTGCAATACCTTACTTTGAGGCTCTCACTGACACCTGAGGACAAATTGATTTTTATATTGACTTTGAGTTCTGTGTTCTCATTAAATTCATTGATAACTTTAATAGCTGTTTCAATCTTCTTTCTGCTTTCTACATTTATGATCATTTCATCTGGAGCTATGAACACTTTTACTTCTTTTGTTTTAAGGTACAATCTTTGATTTCTTTTTTGCTTTATTATACTGACCGATATACCCAATGTAATATATAATGGAAATGATGAGAAATAGCACCATTACATTTTTCCCAATTTTAGGAGTACATTATTTTTCACGATTAAGTATATCACTAGCTTAATTTTTCATAATATTGTTCACCAACGTAGTAAGTTCCTTGTGATATCAGGTTTTATTATAAATAACCATTACATTTTACCAATAGATCTTTTCCACATTTATTTGGATAGAGCGTGAACAAAGTTTTTTTTCTGTGAAGATATGGATCAAAAATATTCTAATTTTACCAACTAATAAAGTCTCTGTTGAAACACAGCCTCTATTATAGCACAAAAGCAACAAGACAAATAGATGTGGATGTTTGTAAAGGTTAATTTACACAAGCCAGTGATGGCTAAACTTGGTCCACATTCTGATTAGCCAAGGTACAATGAAGTTGATTAAATGTGTTGTTTCTTTTCAATCTGGTCTATTAATGAATAAATTTTATTCCATTCTTTTCAACTGTTAAGCCATTCTTGAATTTTTGGGAAAAACACTACTTGATCAATAACATATAATCATTATTTGATTATTGTAGGATTAAAATGACAGTATCCAGCATTTTTGCACTTCACAGTATTTTTTGTCTTCTCTTATTTCCATTTCTGTCTCTTTTCTCTACAGTGACAGCTTTACTCCCAAGAATACTGGCATATTTACTAGTTTTCTGAAACCTAAATTGTATAAAATAATGTTGAATTTCTGTACTTGTACAATTAATAATATGACATCTGTTTAATTAACTAACCTATTAATTAGTTAATTAACTAAACTCATTAGTAACTTAGCCATACATAATGTCAAATGGTCCAATAACATTATTCATTTGAAAAATAATGACTGAATTGCTGTTGTATTTTCATGTGTGATGAAATAAGGACAGAGATCATATTCTGAGTGTTTTAATTTAGTGCATCTTTATTTTATTGTAATACTATGGACTATATCTAGAATTAGTCACATCTTGTTAAATCAAATTTTATTCTAATGGTTATAAATCCCTAACACTTACAGAGTAGACTGTAATTACTCTCATTAATAGTTTAGTTTTCTTGTAGTTAACTTCCTACAGTCTTCATAAAGTGATTTACTGTATCACTTCCTTAGAGTAAACTTAGTGTTTAAATTAAATCATTACTAATTATTGCTCTGTTCAGTTATTTTATACCTTTGTATCAATTTTGGTAAGTTGTTTATGTCTAAAATTGATCCATTTCTCCTTGGCTTTGCAATTTTTTGGCATATGGTTATTTACAAAATCCTTCAGTTTTTCTTGCAATCTCTCATTTTTATCTCTGATTTTACCCATTTTGTCTTCTCTTTTTTCTTTATTAGTTTAGCTATAGATTTGTCATTTTTTTCAAAACTAGCTTTTCATTTCGTTATTCTCATAGCATATTTTAAGTCTTTATTTACTTGTGTGTTGATTTTTTTAATTGTTTTCTATTAATCTGGTATTCTTTCTTTTCGAAATCCTTTACCTGTGTCATTATACTGTTTAAGTTATGATAATGTTTGTCAATTTTTTTAACCTCTGCAGGTTTTGATCAACTATTCTTTATGTAGTCTTGATGACTGTTACAGTCTGAACACGGTCCCCCAAGTTCATGTTGAAACTTAATTAAAAAGCACAGCTCTTAAAGCCTGACCAAGTCAGACTGGAGCACTCATGATGAAATTATTGTCTTCTAAGAGGGCTTGACATGTGTGTCCTTAATTTTTTCTCTTCCACCATCTCATGACACAGTGTTTGTCTCCTCCAGATGATGCAGCACAAAGGTGCCATCTGAGAAGCCAACAGTTTCCGTCACCAGACACCAACACCCTGACCTTTAAATTTATAGTTTCCCAGATTGTGAAAAATGTTTCTATTGTTCATGAATTACCTAGTCTATAATTATTTCGTTACAATAGCACTAATGGTTTAGGACAATGATTTTTCTTTAAAAAAACAAAACACTCTGGTCTAATCCTTATCTTGTCTCAACAAAAACAAAAGCACAGGATTTTAAATTTGGCTGAAAATACATGATAAACACAGTTTCATATTATGTTAGTGGATAATTTTAAGTGAAAATCTCTTACTTCTACAGATTTTCAAGTTGTTTTTTTAGGTTTGGTAGGAAAATTTTGAATTAACACAGCCATATATACAGTTACATTATTATACCCAAAGGCCTAGCTTTAAAAACCCTGCATTTTACTGTCATTAAATCCATCATAATTTTCTCACATATATTTGCACAACATTTACAATCTGTTTCTGAGCCAGGAGCAAATTACTAATGGCATGTTCTAGAAATTAAAAATAGATAATAGACTGTTAATGCTAAAACATAGTTTCACAAAAGCTTACTGCTTATTTAAGGTGTAATTTTCACATTTTAACATCCCTTGAGTGCGTATTTCCACCATATGTCTAAAAATCACTGTCATAGAGGCAACTTTCATCTCTCAGGACATATATTATACAAATTTAGAAACAGATGTCCACATTGTCATTAATGTTGGGAAATGTGTATGATTAGTTGCATGGGTATTTGGCTTAATAGTTAAAATTACACTAAGATTTAGCACTGAATTAAAGAAAATTTGGGCACAAAGCAGAATCCAATAAACTTATGAGCAACAAACTTAATAAATCTTCTTCATCTAGAGGTAATCATAATTGTATCTTTGCTTGTGAATCAAAAACCAAATGCTATAAGAGTCCAAAAAAAGATACTTTCAGGTAGCTCAGTTATAGTCTGTTGTGAAACTATTATAAAATGATAACCTATTACATGATATCTAATATGAATAAAGGCAAGTGAATTCTTCATAATAGATACACAAAACTTAAAGCAAAGAAAGTTTGTTGTGACTGATTCATGCACAATAGCACTATTTTTAAGGCATCAAACATTAGTCTCAGAAATTTCTGGTCTTCTTTTACCAGAGACTACCTAGTTTCAAATGTGATTTAAGTCTAAAAGATCTACATAGAAAATACTGATGCATCTACAGCTTTTGACATGCTTTAAAATTTTAATGTCAGTGCTATGAATATCAAGGTTATGAATGTCAATTAGGAAAAAGAGCATATCACTCTGAAACTACACACAAACTGATGGTCCCTAAAAGTTTCTTCCATACTTAATGTATTTAATTTTAGTTGTAAAAATTCCTAAGATTGAAAATTTTCCTGAGTAACTTGGCTGTGCATCTTTAGAAGCTTGAGTGTCAGGTAAGCTGATGAAAGACTAGCTAAAAGTTAGATGGAGCAGAGATCATCAAATAGTTATACTCATCTAATATATTAGCTCATATCTGAGAAGGTAGAAAATGAGCAAGATTGGAAAGCACGTGAATATTTTGTTCCTGATGACTTTTCCGGTTACTATGCCCATGCAGCCTGTCAGTTATAGGCCTTGAGTTAGTCAGCTTTTCATCAATGAGCCAAAATCTGAGAGTCTAACCTTAGAAGGAGGAGAGGTTCATTTGACTCTTCCCTCCACATCCTGCCTTTTAACAGGAAGTTGGATGTAAGCCCCCACATCAAATCATTTCCACAAATCCCCACCTATAGGCACATGAGGACCAAGGGGAGCATCTGGGTACAAACCATAATGCCTGAAAATAGGTAGTTGTCTAAAATGACATGAACTAAGAACAAGAAGTAGTCATATGATCAAGGCCATTGTGTTGTCTTGGTCAGATCTGATCAAGAAAATCAGAGAAAAAGATGTAGAATTTTTATATTTACATCTGAATAAGGTGGCATAAATTCCAGGTGCTGTGTAAATCTAACAAAGGCAACAGTAACAGAAACTGTGAGCCTGCCTTATTTTTGAAACTTCAAATATTGTGGCAGCCCAATAGATTTGATAATTATCATGGAGTTCAAATTGCTGGATAACAAACCAAAAGTAGCACACCAGTCCTCTAAATTGTATTAGAAATTTTTTACTGGTACTCATTAGATCAGAAGTGCCAACGGGACATTCTATGAATACAGACATTGAACCCCAGCTCAGATGGCAGCAGGTGTGGCTTTCCACACTTACTCTGATTGGTGATGACCATTGAAGCCTGTAGTACTTGACCTGAGGCAGATCACTTGGACTCAGGGAAAAAGAAGAGGGAAAAAAGTAGCTGAGTAATGGGAGTCAGAAGCAGGCAGGCTACATTTGTGCCACACTGATCGTCAGCGCATCCTTCCATGTTCTAAATGCTGGGTGACTCTTAACCAGATTTATCCCCTTGATATGAAGAAAACAAAGAAAAACCAAGCCTCTAATAGGACTTTATCTGAGGAAGAGTTTTAATCTGTGTCTATAAGAAAACAGCAGTAAAATAACCAGTAGGTATTTTGTATCAATCAGCTTAGGAAGAAAATGCAGTATTACTGTCTCTCACTGAAAATGAAACAGATGTATGAACAAATTGACTTTAAAGGAGAAAATTGACAAATAATTTTATATAACTGTTCCAATAACATCTTTACAACAGCTCAGCACTTAAATGATGGAGTGCATGGTGTGTTCACAAAGCTAGCTGGTCATCTGGCCTTATTTGTAGTTTCACTTTTTACAGTTTTATTTTCTCACAGTCAACCATAATCTGAAAACATTAAATGGAGAATTGCAGACACAATTTAGAATATTTAAATAACTTTTACACAGTTTAATACTATAATTACTCTATTTTGTTACTAGTTACTTTTTAAAAAATTTTATTTAAAAGGAAAAAAAGAAAAAACAAACAAAAAAACAAGACAAAACAGTGTAAAGGTACAAGTAATACAGGACTACAAAAAGAAGCAGTAAGAAATCACCAGTTAATGGATTACCCACTGTCATCTTAGAAATAGTTGCTCAAATCACAGTATCAAAGCATACAAAGTGGACATTCAAACAGTGACACTGCAAACAGTTGTGTTCAATAATCTAACAAAAACTCCATAATATGGTCATCTATCCTAACACACCTAAACACACTTGCAGTTGTATCCTTTAGAGCACTTTTTTTCCTTTTTTTTACACCAAAATTTACACATTTTGGGTATTATTACTCCCATAGTTCTTACTACTTTTTATTTGAAGAACATAAAACCAAATATGACAAAACAAAGCTGTCAGTCAAAACCAAGGATATACATGGTACATGATGTAAAAACAGAGTACAAGGTTATCAACAATGGTTATCATAATGCCACTTGTTTCCTTAAAAAGAATTGAATATATCATTAGGTATAATTAAGTTGAACAAAACAGTACAGAACAAGACCAATAAAACCTAAACATTAAAGGACTTCAAAAGAAGATAATAGTCAAACCAGAATGGGCACCATAGTGAATCTCATTGCCTTCAAAGTAGTTGCCTATACTCTCAAACTTCATACTATTAAACAGAGCACAACAGAGTCTAATCAGTCAAAACAAGATAGTGCGAGTAATACAGGACTTCAAATCAAGTTAATAGGAAATCAAAAAAGTTACAATAATATATCCTGCTAATTTTTTCCCCTTAATTAAAAAATAATAAAAAATTAAAAAATGAATTTTTTTTTATTGAATAAGGGGGAGATTGAGATAAAAGAGGATATGTCAACATAACAATACAGGTCAAAGTATGACATTTTCAGCAAGGTAGTGCTTCACCACCAAATAACCCGACTTAATAGTAATTACCATAGTGTCTTTTTCCTTGAAGTATTTGAATATAACTTTGCATACTATAACATCAGATATATCAAGACAGGGTGAAACCATTCAAGTGGATGAAAGTATTACAGGGTATTTACAATCAGCTAACAGAAAATGAACAATGATTTCTATATTATCTCTTTGCCTATGAAAATTTTTGTTTATACTATCACATATAATAAAATCTAGTAAGATACAACATGATAAAACCAATGGAGACAGAAGAGCAACAGTTTAGTAGGGTTGCAAAACAAGATGATATTAAATCAGCACTAGCTATTATGATGTCTTGTTTTCTTCAGATTAGCTGTTCATTTCATCACAGGCAATAGTATCAAACAGAGCAGAATAAAGCCATTCCAATTAATGAGTGAAAGCTTTATAAGGCTTCAAGGCCACATAAGGGGGAATCATGATTACCACATATTTTTATATATTTGAATCATTTCTTATACTAGGGAAACTATTCAGATTCACACATGTGAGTTTGATTTATTTCACTTATGAGTATGGTCTCAAGCTGTGCCCATTTATTTATAAATATCTCAAAGTGATCCTTCTTTACAGCTGAGTAGTACTCCATTGTATAAAAATACCACAACTTTTTTATCCATTCTTCAGTTGATGGACAAGTGGGTGGTTTCAAAGATCTGATGATTACAAATTGTGCTGCTTTAAACATAGGTGCACATATATCACTGTGGTATAATGCTTTCAGTTCTTCTGGGAATATGCCTAGAAGTGGAATAGCTGGAATAAATGGGACTTCCAATCCCAGCTTTTTGAGAAATCTCCAGACTGACCTCCACAAAGGTTGCACCAGTCTACACTCCCACCAACAGTGCAGGAGAGTTCCTTTTTCCCTATAGCCTCTCCAGCATTTGTTGTTGTTGGTTTTCTTGATCCTGGCCATTCTTTCAGGAGAGAGATGGAATCTCAGTATGGTTTTGATTTGCATTTCTCTAGTGACTAATGATGATGAACATTTTTTCATGTATTTATTTGCCATTTGTATTTCTTCCTCTGAGAAGTGGGTATTCATCTCAGATTCCCATTTTGGATTGGATCTTTGAATTGGGGGGGGGGGAGTCTGAGTTTTTTTAATTCTTCATATGTTTTAGAAAAAAGTCCCTTGTCTGAGGGGGAGTTCACTAAGATATTTTCCCAATATGTGGGTTTTTTTTTTTCACTATGCTGGAGATTTTTTTTTGACATGCAGAAACTTTTTAATAAGAGGTGGTCCCAGTTACTGATTCTGGGAAGTATTCCCCATGTGATTTGAGTCCTATTCATGAATTCTCTACCTACCCTTACGTCTTCAAGGTTTCTACCCAATTAGTCTTCCAATAGATTTAGTGTTTCTGTTTTAATATTCAGATCTTTGATCCATTTATATTATAATTTAGTACATGGTGATAGGCATGGGTCTAGTTTTAGTTTTTGGCAAACGGAGAGCCAGTTTTTCCAACACCATTTATTAAAGAGACTGTCATTCTTCCAGTAACCTGTTTTGCTCCTTTATCAAAGATAAGTTGGTTGAGTGTGTTTGTAGTTGTGGTTCTGTCTTCTAATCTATTCCATTGATCTTCAGCTCTGTTTTGATTCCAATACCATGTTGATTTTACTATGGTTGCTTTGTAGTATAACTTCAAGTCAGGGATTGTGATGCCTCCTGCCTTGCCTTTGTTGCTTAGAACTGTCTTTGCTATTCTAGGTCTCTTCTCACTCTAGATGAATTTTAGGAGTGATTTCTCTAGATCTGTGAGGTATGTTGATGGTATTTTTATTGGGATTGCATTGAATCTGTATAAGAGTTTTGGGAGAATGGCCATTTTCACAATGTTTACTCTTCCTATCCATGAGCAAGGGATGTCTTTCCATTTCCTGAGATCATCTTCAATTTCTTTTTTCAGTGTGTTATAATTTTCCCTTTATAGGTCTTTCACTTCTTTCATAAGAGTAATTCCTAAATATTTCATTTTTGGGGAGTTGCTAGTGTGAAGCTTGTGGCTTCTCTTATTTCTCTCTCTGTGATTTTGTTGTTAAATGTATAGGAATGCTATTGATTTCTGAGTATTGATTTTGTATCCAGCTACATTACTGAATTTATTTATTATATCTGAGTTTGTCAATGGAGTTTAGTGGGTCTTCTATGTAGATCATCATGTCATCTGCAAACAATAATAACTTAACTTCTTTTTTTTCCTATCTTTACACCTTTTATTTCTCTCTCTTGTCCAATTGCTCTGGCTAGTATTTCCAGTACTATATTAAATAGGAGTGGTGATAAAGGACATCCTTGTCTTGTGCCTGATTTTAAAGTAAAGGCCTTCAATTTTTGGCCATTTAGTATGAGACTGGCTGTTGGTTTGTAGTAGATAGCCTTTATTATATTGAGGTAAAGACCATCTATTCCAATTTTCTGTGAAGTTCTTATCATGAATGAATGTTAGACCTTATCAAAAGCTTTTTCTGCATCTATAGAAATGATCATGTAATTCTTATTTTTGGCTTTATTGATATGGTGGATTACATTGATTGATTTACGTATGTTGAACAGTACCTGCATGCTTGGGATGAATTCCATTTGGTCATGGTGTATAATCTTCTTGATGATTTGCTGCATCTTATATGCCAATATTTTATTGAGGATTTTTGCATCTGTGTTCATTAGGGAGGTTGCTCTGTAGTTTTCTTTTTTAGTTGGGTCTTTCTCAGGTTTTGGTACTAGAGTAATATTTGCTTCCAGGAATGATTTAGGAAGGATTACTTCCCTTTCAATTTCATTGAATAGTTTGAGGAGTGTTGGCATTAGGTCTTCTTTGTATTTCTTGTAGAATTCTGCAGTGATTCTGTCTGGGCCTTGGCTCTTCTTTGTGGTAAGGACTTAATTACATTTTCAATTTCATTAATAGAGATTGGGTTATTCAGCAGTTTTACATCCTCTTGATCTAGCTTTGGTACCTCATATGTTTCTAGGAATCTGTCTGTTTCTTCCATGTTATCAAACCTTTCAGAGTAAAGATTTTCGAAACAGGTGTTGACGATCTTCTGTATTTCTATAGAGTCTGTAGTGATTTCAGCCTTTTCATTTCTTATTGCATGAATTTGAGCTTTTCCTTCCCTTTTTAAAATAAGATTCGCTAGGGGCTTATCAATTTTATGTATTCTTTCAAAGAACCAACTCTTTGATTCATTGATTCTTTGGATTGTTTTCTTAGTCTCTGTTGCATTGATTTCTGCTCTGATTTTAATAATTTCCTCTCTTCTTTTGGCTTTTGGCTTGACTTGCTCTTTTTTTTTCTAGCATTTGAGGTACAGCTTCGGGTTATTTATTTGTATTCGTTCTGTTTTCCTGATGTGCAATAGATTTTCCTCTGAGGATGGCTTTCATTGCATCCCACAGATTCCGGCAAGTTGTATCTGTATTTTCATTTTCTTGTAGAAAATTGTTTAATTTCTTCTTTAATTTCCCCTGTGACCCCCTGATTACTCAAGAGTGTGTTATTCAGTTTCCATGTGTTTGTGAGATTTTTACAGTATCTTTTATCATTAATTTCTAATTTCAAAGCACTATGATCCGATAACACGCAAGGGATGATTTCAACTCTTTTTTTTTTTAAAGAAAAGGAAACAAAAAAAATACATGGAGATAAAAAAAGGGGGTAGAAATAATACAAAATTACAGAAAAACAAATGGTAAGAAATCGCTGGTTGATAAGTTACATATTGTCATCTTCGAAATAGCTGTTCAAGTTACAAAATTAAAGTATTTAGAATGACATTCAAAAAGTGACACTACAAACAGTTCTGCTCAATGATCAAACAAAAACTCAGTAATATGGTTATCAGTCCTACACACTTGTTTTACATCTTAAAGAGGGTAAAATTAAACCTATCAAAACAGAATAAAATAGTTAAAAAAACAATCTAAAGAAATACAGAATTCAAAGCAAGTGCACTGGAGATCTTCACTGTCTATCTAACTGTCTCTAGTTTCTTACAAATAGTTGTCCCCATCTTCACTCACTTTATATACTTATTGCATATTATAGAACTAATCAAATCATTACAGGATGATGAAGACTTTTTAGGTCTTCGAGATCCAACATTAGGGAAGACAATAATAACTACCATCTCACCTCTCATTCTCTTTATGGTAGCCGTCCCCATCTCTACATATGCTGATATTGAACTCGAGACCAGACCAATGTCATTCTAATCAGCAAACAATAGTAATGCTAGAATTTATATCATAATGCTACAAAATTAGCATTGGGTTTCTTAGCGTCTCTTCTTCAGAGTATCTGTTCATTACATCTTGCCTTATATAATCTGTTCCCGTAAATAATTAAAAAAAAAAAAAACCTCATGTGCGAATTTCTACATATATATCTATCCTCTCTGTATTATAGGGAAAACCAAGTCATAACAAGACAGCAAAACAGATTCCTAGAAAAACATGCAATGGATAAGACATATAAGACCACAATATAGGTGATCTTCCTTAGTTACTATGTTTCCTCTTGTTATTTTCAATAGATTTGTCCACAACACCGGCTTAATATAGTTAAACATAGTATTACCTATTTTTATAAAAACATAACTTTGAAAGCATTGTAGGATTTGAGAGCTGTTAATAGTTAATACCAGTATGGATATCCTTACAGCTTGTCATCTTCAGTGTAGTTGCCTCTACTTTTAGGGTTGATACTAACAAGCATACCAAATTCAAATAAAATCAGCCAACGCCAACCCATGGTCTTATGATTCAGATTCATTTAAGATCAGTCATAGTGAGACAATGTAAGTAATACAGGATTTCAGTTTAAGTTAATAGGAAATTAAGGATAGTTACCATGGTATAACCTGCTATTTTTGGGTCAGATGTCTGTTCCCTCAAATCTGACATGAGTGGACACACCAGAACAAATTAAATTCAAACTAAATATGGCGATAATACTGTGTCTTTTAAATCCTGATATACTATTAACAATGACCTCTGCCTTTTTTTAATAGTGTTTCAAAGCTGTCTATACTAAAGACTATAGTTTATCATCTCTGCCTCATGTCTGCTACTCCACTTTTCTGCTATAATTTGTCTACCTTTTTCCCTCATTCCACTGTCTGCCCCATTCATTGAGGCCTCTCTGCCACTGTTGCTGGAATCCTGGTATCTATTCCTCTCTTTCTCTGTAATGTCCTTCAGCACTCTCTGTAGGGTTGGATTGGTGGCCACGAACTCCCACAGTTCCTCCTTGTCTTGGAAGCATCTTATTTCTCCATTAATTTTGAGAGAGAGTTTTGATGGGTCTATGAGCCTTGGTTGCATGTTATTTTCTTTCAGGACTTGGAATATTTCTCCCCATTCCCTTCTTGACTTAAGAGTTTGTGTTGATAAGTCTGTTGTTATTTTGATAATTTTCCCATTGTAGGCAATCTGCTTCTTTTCTCTAGCTGCTTTTAATATTCTGTTCTTTTGGTGGATTTCTGGAATCTTGATTATTATATGTCTAGGTGTAGATCTGTTTTGGTTGTAGGTAGCTGGTGTTCTCTATGACTCTTTTATCTGGATATCATTTATTTTTGCTATACATGGGAAATTTTGCTTTAATATATCTGTGAATATTCTTTGTATTTCATTTTTGGTTGCTCCTGCTTCCTCACTCACATTCTTTATTCTTAAGTTATGTATCTTTTTGTCATCTTCTAGCCTTTGAATTGTTTCTTTCTGGTTCCTTGTTATTTTTAAGAGGCTTGTTCTTTCACGATCATATGCCATAAATCTCTCTTCAAGTTTCAGAAGGCTGTCTTTAGTTTCTGTCAGGATATTTTGCCAGTGTTCAATGGAGTTTTTGGTTTCCTGGTAATCTCTTTGGATCTGTTTCATGTATTCTAAGTTATGTTTAAATTCTGCTTCAGAACTTTCTGTTTATTTTCTGATTTCCTCAGTTCTTCCATCTGTGTTGTCTTGGGCGGGGCTTGTCAGTTCTTTAATTAATCTCTTTATATCTTGCCTCACTTGGATCAGGAGTACAGCTTTAAATTCATCTATGAGGTCATGGAGGTATTTTTTAATTTCAGGTGATGCTGTGTCCAGTATTGGATGGTTACTGTGCTTGTTCTCTTCAGTGCTTACTTCTCCTGGGCTTATTTTCTCATGTTGGGCAGCTGGAGATTTTTTTTTTTTTTTTATCTCTTGTCATGTTTCTGGATTCTTTCAGACTGGAGTGTCCTGGGGGGGGGGGGTCCTCTGGCCCTCTCCGTATTGCTTAGGACCTTTCAGAAGCGTGCTGACTTGAGTTTCTGCTGTCCTCCCCAACTTGCTGTTATCTGGGGTAGGCTGGGATGCAGGGGCAGTACAGGCTAGCCTCCAGCCCTTGTGCCAATCAATCCATAAATTAGGCTGTACTTTCTGGATGTCACTGAGTTGTGACTATTTTGTATCTGCTTATTGGGTCCCAAGCAGAGGCTTGGTTCAGCCCCAGCAGATCCTGCCAGTTCTCTCTGTGCCAGAAGCAGCTGACTTATGTCACCTTGGCACAGGGTTCTGCCCAAATCCCAGCTGTTCTCTTCCAGACCTCTCTGTGACAGGAGCACCAGGACAGCGGGTCTGCCCAATTCCAAGATGTCTTCCACTAGTTCTCTGTATGATGCTGAAACCAACATGGTGTCAGGCTCTGCCCAATTTCAAGATGTCCTCCACCAGACCTCTCTACAGGGTCAACTCGGTGATGTCATCGAGCCGCAGGTTCTGCCCAACTCTAAGATGTCTTTCGCCAGACTCTCTGTGTTATTGATGTCCCCGTGGTGGTGGGCTCTGCCCAGTTCAAAGATGTTCTCTGGCCAACCCCAGCAGCCACGGGACCCAGTCCCCAGTACTCACCAGGGCTCGGTGCAGGTCCTCCTCTTGAGACTACTGCACAGCACGCCACTTGCCCTCACTGCACTCCCGGCACAGTGTGGAATGGTCAGAAAATTGTACAGTGTTCGGCTTCAGAGCTCCAGAGCCTTTCACAATCTCCTCTGGTGCAGTGGGGCAGTCCTGGCTGCTTCTCCGGGTCCTGGGTCTCAATTTCCAGCAGTCACCAAAAGCCAACACAGCTTTTCCTGTTGGGTCCACGGGTCAGTTTGCCGCATTAAAGGCGTGGGATTTGCAGCCTCCTGTTATCAGCCTTTGCAGTCTCAGCACAACTTTAAATCCTCTAGCGGCACTGTCTTGGTTAATAAGAATCATTATCCATTCGTCTGGCCCTCTCCATGTTGTCATATTCTAGCATCTAATATGATTTCTCCAGAGAGACTCTCTGCCCGATCCCCTAGCAAGCGGCCATTTTAGGATCTCTGATTTGAACTCTTTTGTATTTATTTAATTATGTTCTGGTGAGCTAATATATGGTCTATTTTAGAGAATGTCCCATGTACTGCAGAGAAGAATGTGTATTCTGATGTTGTTGGGTGGAACACTCTGTATATGTCTATCAAGTACATTGAGACCATTTACATTAATGGTTATAACTGTTATATGTTGGTTTATTGTTGACATGTTATCTCTCTGCTGTTGCATTTTTATCTTTCTGTTTTGTTTAATTGTCCACTTTGTTTAGTGATTTTTTCCTAAATGTATCTAGGCTGTCTTTCAGTATTCTTTGCAGGGTTGGCTTGGTGATCATGAAGTTCTTCAGCTGTTCTTTGTCATGAAATTATCTCATTTCTCCATCAATTTTGAAGGACAGTTTTGCAAGGTACATCAGTCTACTTTGGAAATCATTTTCCTTTAGGATCTGGATTACTTCACTCCATGCTCTTCTTGACTTTATTGTTTG
Organism: Cavia porcellus; assembly: GCF_034190915.1. NCBI lineage: Eukaryota > Metazoa > Chordata > Mammalia > Rodentia > Caviidae > Cavia > Cavia porcellus. The sequence goes on along the minus strand of NW_026947494.1, from coordinate 78,542,964 downwards.
TGCTGAGAAGTCTGCTGTGGTTCTGATAGGTTTTCCTTTATAAGTGATCTGTCTTTGTTTCTGACAGCTTTTAATAATCTTTTCTTGTGTTGGATTTATGGAATGGTGATTATTATATGTCTGGGTGTAGTTTTATTTTGGTTATGACTATTTGGAGTTCTATATGCTTCAGTGAACCTGATGTTAGTTTCTGATCTCATGCTTGGGAAATTTTCAGCTATTACTTCTCTAAATATCCTCTTGACATCCTTTATGTTGTCCCCTTCTTTTTCATTAATCCCTATCAATCTTATGTTGTTTTTCTTTGCATCATCTTGCAGCTGTTGAATTGTTATTTACTGATTCTTTTTTATTTTTAAAAGATCTTTCCTTTCCTGTTCACTAGCTGCAATCCTGTCTTCAAGGTCTGAAATTCTAGCTTCACTTTCATTGAGGCGGTTTTTACAGCTTTCAGGGAGCTTTTGATTTCCTGTATATCTCTGTGCATCTGCTTTATGTAGTCTTTTTGTTTCTTATATTGCTCATCTAAGGATTCTTTTTGTTTAGTTCCTCCAATTTTTTAACTGTGTTTTCTTTAGATATGTTCAGCATCTCTTTCATTTCTTTTATGATTTCTTCTTTTACCTGGGAGATTATTTCGAGTTTTAATTCCTTTAAAGTTTCCCGGAGTTGCTTGTTTATTTCAGTAGCAATTATTTCTGATATTTGAGGTGTATGGCATATATTTTCTTTTATATACATCACTTCTAGAGTTTCTTGAGATAGGTTGGAGATTTGAGGTTGTAATTTGGTCTTTCGTTTTGTCATTTTCCTATATTGCTGTGTTTGAAGTGTTATTTGAAAGCTTCCTCAGGGTCTGTTGGAAATTCACTTCTGTGTTCTCAGCCCCTGGGACTCTGGCACCCAGTTCCCCCAGGCTACTGGGTCTCTGGAACCCATGGTGCTCGCCTGCTTGTTTTCAACTCCGCAGTCCCAAACAAGCTGGGCTCCGGGGACAGTGGGCACCTGCCTGTTTGCTTAGAACTCCACAGTTCTCTAAATGCAGCAGGAATGGGGAGGTGGATGTAGGTGCCTCTGACTTGCCTAACTCGTATACTGCACCTGGGAGGCTCGAGGGTCCCAAACAAGCTGGGCTCAGGGGAAAGTGGGCAGGGCACTTACCCCTGTATGCCGGGCCTCTGGAACTGGTGATACCCACGTGCCTGCTCAGAAATCCACAGTCCTCCAGACACACAAGGAGGTGGATGCAGGCACCCCAGATCCGCCAAGCTGTTCCACTGCACCCAGATGGTGCCAGGGTTCCTAACAGGCTGGGATCGGGGACAGTGTGTGCCCACCTGCTTGCTTGGAACACCACAGTTCTCCTAGTTACTTTTAATATCTCATCATTTCTAACTTATAAATTAAAATTTTATGTACAAAAGAAAACAGTACTGTATTTGAAGATTTTGGTAATACCCATGGCTTCTATCATCAGTGTATCTTGGAAGATTAACCTTGTGTGTAAGAGGACACATTTTTATATTCATAATGAATTGAACTGACTGAATTTGGCTCTACTAAACAATATTTTATCTACTCAATTAAAGGCAAGAGAAACCTCCATCCCCCTACAAACACAGTTAGTACCCATTGGGATCTTTGTAGTTAATAGCAGACTGATAACTGGAAGTTGGAAAGTGAAAGTCAGATGTGCCACCTGGCATGTACTGTCCAATAAATAGACTTAGAGAGAACATACAGTATCTTCATAAGAGTCTTTGAAAATATCATAGTGTAATCCTTTAAAGTAACAGCACATAATATGTAATTTAAGAACATAATAATTATTTCACTCTACATTTAAGATCATAGGGAAAACTCAAACCCTGAAGCAAAGACACTTTGCAAGTTTTTGCCTTTTTCACTTTTATCAGAGTATATATCAAATTTGGATGAGTATCTTTTTCCCCACAGCATAACTCTCAGTAGGATTGCTAGGCTGTTCATACTTCTGAGGCTAGATTTCATAACAAAAGAATAAATATAATATCTCCACTACCTAATCAATAGGAAATGATGCTCTAATAACCAGGAAATTTGAATGATCAACACTACAAAATACTTACAAAAAATAAAAGATTTATTCTTTGGAAGATAATTTTCAAATCACTATTGAAATCAACAAAAGTCACAGAAATTAAAACTGCCAAATTCAGATGATTACTGTCACTCAAACCCAAGACTATCATCTCACTGTGAATCTTCACAAACTTCACTTTGACAGTGTTTATGAAAGACATAAGAAAAAGTTGTGAATAAAGTGCTTCACACTGGAGAGCCATTTCAATATGTTAATATGTAGGTTTAAATATATATACATATATATATAAATGTTTAGAAAGCTTTTATTTCTAATAAATGATGCATATATTTAATAATGTGTACATTCAAGCATTGAACCATTGGGTAGGGAAATGGTGTTACTATACTTCTGTGACTAGGGGAGAAAGCACAGAAAAATCTATTTTTTAATTAATGGAAGATAAATTGTGAGTTGAACCGCCCCTAACTACTTCTCCCTGAATAGTGAACATAGCTGAAAATATAACTTTCCTTTCGTACTTCTGAAAGATCTGCAGAATTTACATAAATTCAGCAGGGGAACACATTAAGCTTGTTTCAGTCAGCAGGTGTGCCTTGTATTTTATGGCTTTCTTCTATGAAAATATATTTCACAAGATATATTTTATGTTATACAGATTTTTTTAAATGTTAGTGCCATATCACATTAAATGAGTGTGTGATCCTATTAAGAGGTTGTACTTATACTTTTTAAACTCTTATACTTTATGTATTGAGAAATAAATAGCAATTCTGAAAATATTTGATAAAGAAATTTAATATTTGTAAATAAATATAAATTTTATGCTGTTAATTTCAACGAAATATTTCAGTAAAATATCTCAGAGTAGCATTGTTCTTCAATGTAAGGAGAAGAGATCCTTACTCATTTTGGCTGAAAGAATGAGATCATTTATGATTTCCAAAACGGGAGATCTGGGAATAGAATAACTCAGATCATAATATGACCATCTTCCCATCTCTTATTCTGCATGTTTGATCTGTGCTTCTACATATGACGGCTTCACAAAAAGTTCAAGCCAGAAAATTACGCCTATCCCAAGCATCAACTCCATTGGCAAAGTAGGAAAAAACGCATGTTTGAGAAAGACACAGGGTCTATTACAGCCTCTGTAGGGTGTTTTCCAGTACCCAGTCATTGCTTAGTCAAGTATATTGTAAGAAAAGCGAACAAAGATTGGATTCACTTGAAGGTCAAATAAAGGTTGAGAACACAAATGTCCTAACTTTTGTACGTTAATTTAATTGGATCAGGTTAAACTTTCAGAAGAAAATAAGGGCTATAGAGACAGAAAAAATAGTATAAATGTAATACAACTGTGTTAGGAATTCAAAAGGAAATGGCTTTGTTTTCAATAATCAAATACTAAAACAAAGCATCTTTGTTTTCCAAACAAATGAAAACAATTAATATACAGTTCACAAAGTCTAATAAGCATCAGTATTTGAAAGTCAACTAGTACACAATTCATTTATTAAAAACCTCCTCTGGGTTCTTTTAGTAAAATTTATAATCAAAGATGTTGAAGTTACCATGCACAACTTTATTTAAATTTTTATCATCTTAGCCAAAACAATAAACTAATATATTCATGACACTTTGCTCTGTTTTTCACATACTTGAATATGTAGAATATTTATTCTCAGGTGTTGATACAGTTAAAGAAGTTTTAGAAAGTAAATAATATATATTTGAATGGCTTCCATACATAAAATGTATTGGAATAAAATATGATTTAATAATAAAGTACCTAGTTTTTAATCAACTAGTTTATGAGATTCCACCTGCATCAATAGAGAAGCAAACAGAAATTAACCTTTCTTTTAATTCATGGGGGAAATAAAGAAAAATGATGACCTGAGTTTTCAGAAGAACTTCTTGCTAAAAGTGAACACAGCTGAAAATATAATTTTCCTCATGTCTCTGTGAGAGATTTGTGGAATTTACAGAAATTCAGCAGGGAATCATATTAAGAGTATTTCAATCAGCAGGAGTGTTCTATATTTTATGGTTTTCTTGTATGCAAATACATACTTCAGGAGATATATTTCAAGTTAGGTAGATTTTTTTTTTAAATCAAGTGTCGTGTACTTATTAGAATTGAAGACAAATGCATGAAAGATTGCTCATAATTTTAAGAGAAATCTTGCACTGACGACCTTGTTTTTCCCTTTTGTGGGAAGGAATGAGCTTTGATTATAACTGGGGTTTGATTTAAACATCTTTCCTGAATGTTAGTCTTGCAGCAATACTTCTAATATGTCAGCTGAGGAGCAAAACAAGAGAAAAATACGAGAATGCAAATAAGAGAGCATTTTTATTTCCTCAACAGAAAGTAGTGGCACTGACAAGTAGATCAGAGAGAGAGAGAGAGAGACAGAGAGAGAGAGAGAGAGACAGAGACAGAGAGACAGAGAGACAGAGAGACAGAGAGACAGAGAGACAGAGAGACAGAGAGACCCTGGTATATTATGTCTTACCTAGTACTTTTAATTTACTTGTAAAAAATGAAAGTACAAAAAAGAAGCAGAAGAAGAAAGAAGAAAACCTTTCTCACTTTGGGAGCTTTAGTCCTAATGAGGTCAGCAGTTCAGTTTATCGTGTGAAATAAAAAGCAAAACAAGCGATATCTATACATCTATATCTGTGTTATCTCTGTATAGATAAACACTACCTTTGTTTAGTTATAAATCTAGCTTTCAAGGTACAGTCAACCCAGAGTACACTTAGAACTTATAAATGATGAATAAAATCTTTGTCTGAAAGAATGAAATGCTGAAGAATACTGCATTAGCTTCCTGAAATTGTTCTCAATTGGAATAACTAACGAAACTAGGAAGATCCGAGTCCCTGAAAATATCTTCCTTATTCAAGAACAGAACAAAATCCTGCAGTTAGTACTTATTGTCAGTTTATACTTTAAAAGTCTCTACCACAAGTAGTGAGTAACTCACCATTTTAATTTTTGAACACGAAGTCCATTGATAACTTCATCTCTGATAAATAAATTTTCCACTTCTGGGTGTGGGAAAGGTTAGATTTGATTTAAAAGGGCTACTGCTTTCAAACATATGAATTAAAACCAGGAAGTCCCCTACAAGAAAATTTTGTAAACCTGGGATAACTTGAAGGTTTTTTTATACACAATACATGAAAGTGTACTTATAATATAAAATAATGTTAAATCAGCACTCATTAACATTAAAATATTTTGCTCATCAAAATATATGTTAAGAAAATTAAAAGGCAAGCTACAGCCTAGTAAAAATATTTTCACTTATATAAGTAATACATAATATAAAGTACACCTTACCCTATAATGATATAATACAAAATGCTAAAATAAAAAGCAAAGAGTAGAACAAATATCTTTTTAAAAAAGCAACAGAATGGCCAATCAACATATGGTTAGCATGATAAGTAGAAAAATACAAACTAAAGTCATTCTGCAATATTTTGAAATGGCTGATATTAAGAAAAACAACAAATAAATGTTAGCAAGGTTGTGGGACAATCGTAAGTCTTGCATAACCTGTAGCAATTTTCTTTTAATTTTTAAAAAAACATTTGCATTCATTCCTTTTAAAAAAAGAATGCACAGCTAACTACATGAACAGATGCCACAGGAGATCGTAAACACAGGGAGAGGTGTGTCCAGGAGTTCAACAAAGACTGCACAGCCAGGACCAGTCGTATGCCTGAGGAAGATTCTTCTGCACAGTTCACTGTTCTAGGTTATTGTCCAAAAGTCACATCATTTCTATTTTAACTCCAAATGTTTCTTCTTAAATAAGCTTAATAATGTCACTCACTAGAAGATTCTTTAAAGGGAAAATGGAATTTAAATGACCCTATAAATGGATTGTTTTATAAAGTAATTTTCACACTGCAATTCACAACTTTTTCTGCAATATATTCCTATATAGTTCCTTAAAAACTACTGAAACATATCAACACTTTGTAAGTTACCATGTAACATTATTTCTGTTATAAATCAAGCTTATATGTGAAAACTGAATTTCTTGAGTGCTCTTCATTGTTAGTTGTTTTCTTTGCTGTGCAGAAGCTTTATAATTCGATATAATAACACTTGTTGATTCCTGATGTTCTTTCTCATGCAGTTATTCTGTTCAGAAAGTCCTTTAGGCTCAAGTCTTCATGAGTTTTAACTGTTTCAACTTGGAGGTCAGTGTCTAGCCCGTGTCTGCACCATGACTATCTCTAATGGCCATGTACTTTCCAAGTATTCTGAGAGAAGCTCCAGAAAACCTGTAGTATAGTTCTCCAGTAGTTGTTCTATAGTTCATTCTTAAGCAATTAACCCATTCCCCAGCTGACTTCTGATTTAATATTATCAAATATGGTAAATGCTGGGCTAGATTTCTTCTGCAATTCTAGGATGCCATGCGTAAAAAGTTATCTGCTGTTTCAGAATAGATAGATTTAATATTGTATTTAGGTCTTTGACCCATTTTGATTTTAGTTGAGTACATGGTAAGAGATATGGGTTTAAATTGTCTCTTGTATGTATATAACCAGTTTTCCCAGCACCACTTGTTAAAAAGACCATCTTTCCTTCAAAAGATGATTTTGGCTCCTTATCAAAGATCAGATGCCTCAAGTACACAAGGAACTTTGTGCAAATAGAATACAAACTAACCATAAAGCAGACTTAAGTAAAGGCAATAGAGCCAAAATTATATCAAGTGTATTATCAGATCATAATTCAGAAAAGCTAGAAATCAAATGCAAAAGAAAGCACAGAATTTACACAAAATCATAGCAATTAAACAACACCCTCTTAAGCAAACAAGAAGAAATAATAAAGCTCCCAGAATCAAATGATAATGCCAGTAAAATATACCAGAATTTATAGGATAAAATAGGAGCAATCCTAAGAGAGAAGTTCATAGCTGTGAATGAACACACACATACACACACAAAACAAACCCAGATAACCTAAGAGTGCACGTCAAAGTCCAAAAGAAACAGTAATAATCCAAATCCAAAGCTAGTGAAAGGAAATACATTAAAAAGATCAAAGCAGGAATCAATGAAACAATATAAATAAATAAAAAATCAAAGAGTTGTTTCCTCAAAATAGTAAACAAAGTAGATGCACCCTTAGTGAACCTGAAAAAGGAAAGAAAAGACTTAAAATAGTGTGATTAGACATGAAAAATGATGTATGGGCTTCTGCCAGACTGGAACAGACAGACTCCAGCTTCTCCCTGTAAGTCAGCATCACTAATGTACCATGGGTAGAGAGAACAAAGCCACACCAACCAGCAAGCCCATCCTGGGAACCAGTGCCATGCACAGGCTGCCGCCGGACTGGGACAGACTCCAGCCCCTTCCTGCGAGTGGACTTGCAAACAAGAAATACCAACACCCACTCTACCCGCCCCACCCCTCTGCCATAAGCTACAGGTTTATCCAGAGATACACAGGCTGTGATGATAGTTATGGAGGTGAAATACAATTGGATGCCTGTGGTGCTTTGGTGCTTCACTAACATGGCAGGGCTAGGGCCAGTGGTCTCATCATAGGTGCGGAGGATAGTGGTACGCAGTGTGACATCTAAAGGGGTATCTTTTTCTGAGGGGTGCAGCCATTGTTGATTCTCTATGGTCTTTTTTTGAAGTCCTATATCATTTCCATTGTTTTTTTTAGTTTGGGTTTTATCTTACTCTTTTGTTTTATTTGATTATGTCAAATATGATGGCATGAGCAGCTATTTCAAAGATTGCAAGACATATTATGGTAGCAGTTTTGGATTTACTATATGCTTGTTTTGAAGTCTTTTATCACATTCATTGTTGATTTTTATTGTTTTTATTCAATTCTGTTCTGTTTGGTTTTCACTATGTCTGAAGTTATCTGCAGCTTTTTGGAAGACATCAAAAGGCATTATGATTTCTATTGTCGATTTTGTAATATTTTGAAGCCCTGTGTCTTTTACACTGCTTTGTTTTTGTTGATTTTATTCTGTTTTGTCCTCTTTTAAAAAATGAAATGAAACGAAAAATGAGAAGCTACAGCTAACACTGTAGAGATTCAGAAAACTGCTCACAACTCCTTTGAAAATTTGTATATTGGAGAATTTAGAATAAGTGATTATATCTCTAGATTTATATGGACTATAAAACAGATTCAAGATGATATCAAACACTTCAATAACCCAATAAGAAGCAAGAATTTGAAGCAATAACAAAAATTTACCAAGTAAGGAAATCCCAGATCTAGATGGATTCACTGCTGAATTCTACAAGAAATTCAAGGAAAACCTGAGATCTATTCTCTTTCTATAATGAAAATGAACAGGAAGCACTATCTGTTAAGTCACTTCTGGAATCTAGTCACCCTGCTTAAAAAGCCAGAAGATGATCCAATTTAAAAAAAAGAGCTAAACATCAGTCTCTAATGAACCTAGATTAAAAAAGAAATTCAACAAGGTACTGGAAAGCAGAACACAACAAATTATCAAAATGACTATACATCCTGATCAAGTTGGCTCATCCCAGAACTGCAAAGATGATTATGCATAGGGAATCTATAAATATAACCCATCACATAAATAGAAGCAAGGACAAAGATCTCATGGCCATCTATAAAGAAAAAGAAAAAGCCTTTGACAAATCCATCATCCATTCATAATAAAAAGCCTAAATAAAGTAGGTATCTTATCTCAACCTGATAAAAAGTTTTATGATAAACCTGCTACCAGCATCATATTAAGTGGAGAAAAGCTGCTAGTTTTCCCTACAAAATCAGGAATAAGACAAGGCTATCCACTATTGCCATTCTTGTTCAACATAGTACTCAAAACTAGAAAGCTCAATATGCAAGAGAAACAAAAACAATATGCAAAGTAAAATTATCACTATCTGCAGACAAAATGATCTTCTATGTATAAGACCCCAAAAATTTCACCAAAAGACATCTATAATTAATCACCAAATTCAGCAATGCTGCAGGATAAAAAAGAAATCAGTATCTTTCCTTTATAGCAATAATGAACTCTCTAAGAAAGACATTAGGAAAATATAATTCAAAATGTCATTAAGAAAAATTAAATACATATGACAGTGTAATCAAGGAAGTAAATGTCCTCTAAATACTGAAAAATACAGTATTTTTAAAAAGGAGCTTCAAGAGGATAACATAAAATGTAAAGATACACTACCTTTGTATAAGCAGAATCAATATTGACAAAATGGCTTTACTTCCAAAATGGATGTGTAGTTTAAATGCAGTCCAAATCAAAACACCAACAGCATTCCTTACTGAACTACAGAATCCTAAAATTCACAAGGAACTAGAAGAGACCCGGAAATAGAAACAGCAATCCTGGATAACAAGAGCAAAGCAGACGGTATCACAGTCTTAGATTTGAAGTTACATTACAAAGCTAGAGTGACAAAACAGCATTGTACTGGTACAAACAAAGACAACAATAAATGTAACAGAATAGAGATGCAGAAACAACTCTAGGCTCACTATACTATTTGACCTTTGACAATATGACAAAAACAAAAATTACTGGAAAAATAGCCTTTTTAATATATGGTACTGAAAAGATTGTGTATTTTCATGAAGACTCATATCTCTCATCATGCACTGAATTAAAATCCAAACAGTCAAAGATCTAAATGTGAGGACAGAAGTATTTAATCTTACGAAAATGAAACTTTTGCAGTCATAAGCATAAGGAAGGATAGGTTGAACAGAACCTCACTTATACAAGAAATAATACAAGAATCAACAAAAGAGATGCTATCAAAATAAAAATTTACACATCACAGAAAAAAATCCAACAGAACAAAAAGATAATCATCAGAATGGGAAAAGCTTTTTGACATCTAGTCCTCACATAGATTACTGGTTTTTACAATATATGAAATACTCAAAAATTTAGCACTCTAAGATAAAGACCCAATCAAAACGAGGCAAGTAAAATGAATAGAAGCATCTCAGGAAAAAGGAGTATGAATGTCCAATAAATGTGTGAAGAAATATTCATCCTCTCTGCATTAAAGAAGTAGATTAAACCACACAAGGGTTCCTTCTTATTCCAGAAAGAATAGCTGTCATAAAAATTCAAGTAACAATTGCTAATGAGACTTTGGGGGAAGTGAGCAATTCTATATTGTTGGTGGGAATGTAAAGTGATATAAACACTATAGAAGTCAATATAGATATTTTTCAAACTAAACTAAAGCTATAAAGTCCATTTGAACCAGTCATTCCTCTTCCAAATATCTTACCAAAAGAGGTAAAATAGGTAATATTTCAATTGCACATGCATACCTATGTTTATAGCAGCACAATTCATAATAGCTATAACTTCGAAGTAGCATTTATATCCATCAATACATGCATAGATAAAAATGTGGTCTTTATACACAATGGAATACTATTATGTCATAGGGAAAGAGACTCATTTTTAGAAAAATGGATGTATTTTGATACTATAACAGTAAATGAAATAGACTATACACATAAGCTTATATATTACATGGTTTCTCTTATATGAGAAACACAAAGTATAAATAAAGAGCAAAAAATGCACAGATAAAAATAAGTAAAGAGAGATCTTTCTCACACGGTACAGTGATTAAGAGATAGAGAAGATAAAATGTTTTAAATAATAATTAATATTTCATATTAATTATTATTTCATATATATGTGACAATTTCTGATAAGGAATATTATAATTTTCTACTGGAAACATATTCTAATATAAAAAAGTAAAAACCCCAAACGAATGTAAAGCTATTGGTCAATATAAAAGACAAGAAATTTAGGTCTCTAAAATTATATAAAATGTTTACAGGCAATTAATCCTAATCTAAAGTATAATACCCAAATCAGAAGACAAAAAAAGGGCCTCTTTTCAAAACCAGCAGCACTTTAGGGCTTGCTACTTCATTTGTCATTTTCTTGAGGTTGTGATTTGAGTTTTTTACACATAGAATGAATTACAAATAATTAATTTATGTTCTTGGGAATGATTTAACAAGTTACAGACATTTTTATTATTATATAAATCTTTAATGTGATTATTAACTTATTAATCTTCAAAATATCTTCATTAGTTTTTACACACCAAAATGTGATTTCCTAGTTTACTAAATCTGTATAATGGAGAAGAAAAATGCTTTTCATTTCATTTTATTTTATTTTCAATGTGTATTTAACTAGTGCACAAAAAACATAAAGTATACATATTAGTGAAACACCACATGTGGTCTTCATACATATAAACATTGTGCCATGCTCAAATCCAAATCAAACATTTTTCATCACCTTAGATAAGTACATTCAAATCTCTCTTGTAGTACATTACATCTATACTTACCCAACTGCATTTCCACCCCAGACAGAACCTCTTACTCCCATATCTAAACTAGCACCTATATATCATTTTACCCAACTTTCTCCACTATATCTTCCTCAGATTTCAGCAACCACCACCGTGCTCTCAACTTTCAAATGATCAAAATTCTTATATTGCATGTATGACTAAGATCAAAAGACAATATACTGTATGCCTTTCTGTTTTGGTTTATTTCACTTAACATAATGCTCTTCAGGTCCATCCGTGTTGCTGCTAATCATAGCATTTCATTCCTTGTTTCATGGAACAAAGACAAAACAAATCATTTAAAAAATAGAATGAAGATATCAATACTTTGTATGTTATTATCTTTAAAATTGTTCCTTAGAGTACAACACATGGGCACAAAAATTTCCCCAGTCCATATTAGCACAAGCCTCCTTTTCAATGAACTAAGTGACACTAATAGTGTAACTGACTTGCATTGTTCTCTGTTTTCTTCTGTCCTTTTCCCTTTCTCCCATCCTAGTTCATTTTTCTGTCTGAGTAATTATTGCCAATTTCACAACATCTAATGTGCATTTTAGGTCTTACTTACACTTTCAGTTTCTCATACCAGGGAGGCAAAATGTCTACACATGTAAATCTGATTTATTTCACTTATGAGTATGATCTCAAGTTGCATCCATTTTCCACTTAAAGTGTTTAGTTTATATATCTCTATGACTGAGTAGCATTCCACTGTAGTAAAAGACCACATCTTTTTATCCATTCCTTGGTTGATGGAAACCGGGACTGTTTCCAAGATTTAGCTATTACAAATTATTCTGTATAAATGTGAGTACACATATAACGCTGTGGTAGAGTGCTTTTAATTCCTCTGGGGAGATAACCAGGAAGGGGGCAGTGCAGTCAAATGGAAACTGTAATCCTAGTTTACTGATGAAACTTGGTGCTGATTTTCACAATGGCTATATCAGTCTCCACTCTCACCAACAGTAAAGAAAGGTTCCTTTTTCTCATAGCCCTGACAGCATTTGTTATTGGTTAATTTCGTGGTGATAGTCATTCTTTCTGATGCGAGATGAATTCTCAGTATTGCTTCAATCTGCATCTCTCAAACATTTTTTTCATATACTTACTTCCCATTTGTGTTTCTTTATTTAAGTAGTCTAAGTTAATCTCCAATGCCCATTTTTGTATTGGGTCCTTCAATTTGAGGGGTCTCATATTTTTTCAATCCATTGTATGTTGTAGAGACAAGTCCTTTATTTAAGGGAGAATTGGCTAAGTTTTTTCCTACCCTGTAGGTCGTCTTTTTCATTGTGTTGCTTTCCTTTGATGTGTAAATAATTTTTAATGACTTGAGAATCCAGTTGATTTTTGAAATATTTCCCTTGAAGTTTGGGTTTATTCACGAACTCTTTGCCTATACCTATATCTTCAAGATTTCTACCTACGTTCTCTTTCAGTGTATTTAATGTTTCTCTTTAATTATTTGTATCTTTGATGCATTTTGACTTTAGTTTAGTACATGGTAATATACATGGATCTAGCTTTTGACTTTGGCATATAGAGAGCCAGTTTTTCAGGATCACAAAGAGACTTTAATCCAGCTAAAGTGTTTGTACCCATTGTCAGAGATAAGGTAACTGAATGTGTGTAGAGTTAGTGGTGTCTGTATCTTCTAATCTGATCTACTTATCCTAGGTAAGGTTTTTTGAAAGTACTATGCTGATTTTATCACTGTAGCTTTGTTAATTTCAAAACAGTGATTCTGGTGACTCCTGCTTTGCCTTTACTGCCGAAAATTGCTTTTGCTTTTTTAAGTCTTCTGTTTCCAAATGAATTTTAGGATGGTTTTCTCCAGTTCTGTGAGCTATGCTTATGGTACTTTGACTGGGATTACTTTAAATCTGTATAACAGTTTTGGGAATGTGGCTATTTTCACTATGTTGATTCTTCTAATCCATGAGCAATGGGTATTTTTCCATTTTCTGATATCCTCTTTGATCTTCTTTCAGAGTACCATAATTTTAAATATACAGATCTTTTACTTCTTTCATTAAATTGATTCCTATTTCATTTATTGGATGCTATTGTAAAGAGTGTGGTATCCCTGATTTCTCTCTTAGTGAGGTTGTTGTTTATGTACAGAAATGTTAATAATTTTTGTTAACTTTGTATTCAGCTACATAACTGAATTTGATCATTAAATCTTTTAGTGAATCATTAAGGTTTTTGGTGGAGTCTTTGGGGCCTCTATTAGTGTCATTTCGTCTGTGAATAACGATACTTTTTCTACCTTTCCAATTCTTTTTTCTTTTATTTCTATTTCTTGTCTAATTGCTATGGCTAATGTTTCTAGAACAATAATTAGGAGTCATAATAGTGGCCATCTTTGTCTTGTTCCTGATTTTAGATTGAAAACTTTCAGGTTTTGTCCATTTAGTATGATGTTTGCTGTTGATTTGCCATAGACGTCTTTTGTCAGATTGAGATAAAGATGATGTATTCCAATTTTCTGTAGATTTTTTTTTTTACCATCAATGAAGTTTGAACATTTTCAAAAACCTTATATGCGTCTATTGAGATGATCATGTGAGGTTTTTTTTTTGGCTTTTTTGGTATGATGCATTCATTTATTGTTTTCAGTATGTTGAACCATCCTTATTTTCCTGAGATGAATCCAAATTGGTCATGGTAGGATTGATAATCTATTTGATGATTTGCTACATTCTATTTGCTAGTATCTTATACAAGATTTTTGCTTTTATGTCCACTAGGGAAACTTGCCTGTAGTTCTCTTTTTGGACTGGGTATTTCTCTGGTTTTAAGATCAGGTTAATACTTGCCTCCAGGAATGAATTTGAGAGTATTTGTAACTTTTCAATTTCATTAAAGACTGTGAAGAGTATTGGTATTATATCTTCCCTAATTTTCTTGCAGAATTCAGCAGTGAGTCCAAAAGGACCTGGGCTTTTCTTTGTTGATAAGCTTTTACTTATATTTTCAATTTCATTTACTGATATTGGGTTGTTCAGAATTTTTATATCTTCTTGATTTAGCTTTGATAATTCATACATATATAGGAGCCTGTCCATTTCTTCTGTTTTCCATCCTTTGAGAGTAAAGATTTTCATAGTAGGTATTGATGATCTTCTGAATTTCCATAGGATCTATAATGATTTCACTTTTTGCATTCCTCATTGCATGAATGAGTCATCTTTTTCCTTTTTTGATAAGGATGGCTAAGAGTTTATCAATTTTATTTATTTCAAATAATCAACCATTTTATTTATTAATTCTTTGTACTGTTTTATTGGTCTCAATTGCATTAAATTCTGTTCTGATCTTCATAATTTTTCTCTTGTGTGGGATTTGGGCTTGCTTGCTTTTCTTTTTCTAGAAGATTGAGGTGCAGCATTAGAATGTTTATATGTGCTTGTTTTATTGTACTGATGTGAGAATTTGCTACTATAAATTTGCTTCCTAGGACTATTTTCATTGTATCCCGCAGGTTGCTGTATGCTATTACTGCATTTTTGTTTAATTATAAATAGTGTTTAATTTCTTCTGTGACCCATTGGTTGTTCAAGAGTTTGTTAATTAATTTCCATGTGTTTATGAAGTCTTTTGCAGTTTCTTTTGCCATTAATTTGCAATTCATTCATTTGTTAGATAATATATATGGAATAATTTGAATTCCTTTGCATTTACTTAAACATGTCCTATGGGCTAGCATATAATCTTTTTAGAAAACACTCCATGTGTAGCAGAGAGGAATATGAATTTTGATATTTCTGGGTGGAACCCTCTGTAAATATCTACTATGTCCATTTGTTCACAGATTTGTTGAGTTCTGATGTTTCTTTGCTGATTTTTTGTCTGGTTGACCTATCTATTTGTGACAGTGAAGTATTAAGTTCCCCCATTACACTTTTGTTATTGCTTAATTGAACTTTTATATCTATTAATATTTGTCTTACATATTTGGGTGCTCCCATATTTAATGCATAAATGTTTATGATTGTTGTCTCTTCTTCATGAATTATTCCCCTATCAAGCATGTAGTGATCTTGTCTCTTTTAATCATTATTGGTTTGAAGTTAACATTGTCAGCACACAGAATAGCTATCCCTGATCTTTTTCTGTGTTCTTGTCACATGGAATACTTTTTCCATTGTTTGGCTTTCAGTCTATGAATTTCTTTTTGAGTTAGACATGTTTCTTGCATACAGCCTAGTGTCAGATCTTGTTTCTTGATCCATTTTGCCAATCTCTTTTGATTGGTGAATCGAGGACATATCCACTGATGGTTATAACTGATATTATTGATTTATCTTTGTCATGTTATTTTCCTGATGTTGGTTCTCCACTTTTCCCCACTGTTTAATTGCTTGCCCTTTCTGGTGTTTTTTTTTTTTTTCTGTTGTTATTATTATTAGAATGTTATTGTTCTCATCTCTGTGCAGAATATCTTTCAGGACCCTTTATAGGTTTGATTTTGTGGTCATGAATTTATTCAGTTGTTCTTCATCATGGTAGTATCTTAGTTCTCCATTAATTTTGAAAGAATTTTAGGTGCATCACTCTTGGTTGGAAATTATTTTCTTTTAAGAACTGAATAGTTCACTCCAACCTCTTCTTGAAGGTTTATGTCAAGTTGTCTGCTGTGATTTTGATGGGATTTTCTTTATAAGTAATCTATTTACATCCTCTGACAACTTTTAATATTCTATTTTTGTGCTGAATTTCTGAAATCTGGATTATTGTAAGCCTGGATGTAAATTTATTTTGGCCGTGGCTAACTGGAGTTCTATATACCTCACTTATTTGTATATCAGATTCTTTTCCCACTTTTGGGAAATTTTCTCTCATTACTCATGCAAACAGTCTTTTTATGTGATTTGTGTTGCTCTTGCTTTATCATTGACTCCTATCAGTCTTAAATTATTTTTCTTTGCATTGTCTTATAGTTATCGAATTGTTATTTCCATTGTTTGTTATTTTTGGAGAGACTTTCCACTTCATTATCATAAGCCATGACCTGGTCTTTGAAGTCTGACATTCTATCTGCAGTTTCATTCAAGCAGTTTTGTCAATTTTTGATGGAATTTAATTTTCTGAATATCAGTTTTAATCCATTGCATGAATTCTATTTCTTTGCTATATTGATCATAATCGTTTCCATCATTTTCATATTGGTCTCTATTTTTAATCAATATCTACTCTAGATTTGCTAAGGAATTTCATTATATTGTTGTCATTTCCTTTTTCACTTAAGAGATTATTTCTAATCTGACTTCTTCAGTAGCCTCATGAATTTCTTTCTTTACTTAAGTTTCTATTATTTCAGAAATTTCCAGTGCATGTCTTCCATTTTTCTCAATTTTGCTATCTTCTGGTTTGTTCTTGGTGGCTGGGGGTTGAAGGTTGCATTTTGCTTCAGCATCTTGTCATTTTCTACTTAAAGGATTATTTTGTCTTATGTGTTTATTCGCGAGAGTTTTTGTGGTACTTAACTTTATCATTAATATCAAGGTTTCTCTAGTAGAAGTCTGTTCTTTATGGGTGTCTTCTATGTGTAAGAGGTTCTTTGTGTCTGTTCCAAGATCCTACCTTCCCAGTTAAGAGTTACATGTTGATATCTGTTTGGCTCAGTTTGTAGTCCTTTGGAATGCTGAGGTGTGGTGCAGTTATTACCTCAAAACTTCCCAGATTGTTACAGAAGTTAGAACAACTGAGTACAACAAATATGAAATCCTAGATAAAATAGTATAATTAGCAATAACAATAGCATCAAACATAATTAAGAAACTGATAAACTGTGATAAATATTACATTTGTAGATGGAATATCTATAGTTATATAACAGAATCAACCATAAGTTGGGAACTTGGATGCAAAGTGATTCCCCTTGGTAGAGTGGTTTTATCCTGTGGTGGAGAAATTTAAGAAGGACAGTGGACAGAGCAGCGATAACTGAAAAGAAATAAAGTAGAAGTAAATCTGAAGGCCAAAGGATAACCACACAAACTTTGGGAAACTAGAGAAGTGAAGGAAAAAATGAAGGAGTAAGCAAAGGATTATCAAAGTTGACCAGAAAAATTAGAAGGACTATTCATTTATATAAAAATAAGATTAAATTTAAAGATGTAAAGATCTGTTTTCCTCCTTTCTGCTTTCCTTAGGAAAATATATGCAAAAGGCAAAAAAGTAAGGAAAAGGAAACAAGCCAGAAAAGAAGAAAAACAGAATTCTCTAGTGTCCACAAAGAGCCCCAAACTCTTAGATTACACTGCCAGACCTGAAGTAGAGTTAGTGGTAGATTCGATGTTAATCATGGCCTGCAGAGTGGGACCTGGAGGCCAGAGTCTTTAGGCACTACTTTATGTCCCTTAGCTGTATACCACTCCTTAACCCTGTTTCTCTTGTGGTGTCCCCTTCCACTTGCAGTTCTGCTTTCAGACAGAGATAGGAATGTGCCCAGTCTCATGCACCCTTGGTTCCTGTTGGCCCTGCTCTGTGTTCCTCTTCCACTAGAAAGTTTCTGTCATCACAGGTCATTTGTTGCAGGGTGGGGTGGAGTGCTATGATACGGTCTGAAACTCTGCTCCTACTGCTAGGTCCACAGCTTTTTTACTCTCAATTCTTACTCTTCTTCCCAGGTGGGGTGCTGGCTTCCCATTCACTGCTTTACATGTTCTGTTGCCACTGCCACCTACCTCCACTGTAGCCTGTAACTTTCTCTTGCAAGATGAGGGTAGGGGTGGGGAGGTGTTTTTGGGTGCCTTTCTGCTCCTGCCCTTGGTGGCATAGGGTTAATCTGTGGCTGCTTAGTCTGGTGCAAGGCTATCTACTCCCTGTGCCTAACCACAGGTCATGGGGAAGGGTTAGCTTTTCCAGTTATTATGCAGCCCTGTAGTTAATCTTCTTCTTAGTGAATCCAGTTAGTGACTCAAGAGCACAAAACAAAAGGGAAGAAAAGAAAAGAAAAAGGAAAAGAAGAGTGGAAAAAAAAACAGGAGAAAAAAGGATAACTGGTTGATTGTCAGAGAGAGAGCAATTCATTCACCCCTGTGTGTGTTGGCCAAATTTACTGCTGGACTGTAGCATCTTCTGTTTGGAAGAAGGAAGAAGAGGCAGTGACTTTATTTCCAAAGTATATCTGTATGGCTTAAGTTAGCCACACTATTTTAGTATATGCTGTATTTGTTTCCTTATCTTTAGATTCCAAGTATAGTGTATAGCCATCTGAATCCAGCAACCCATGAGCAGCTGGGTGGGCTGGTTGGCCACTTTCTTAAATCCTTTATCTGTGTTTCACCTGATCTGTGAGCCTCTTATTTCAGATAGATTTTGGCTTCCGGGTGTATATCTTTCCCTTTCTTCCAGTCACCTGTGTTTTAGTTGACTTCACTGAGTGACTATGACTGAGGCTCCTCATCTGTTCAGTCTTCTTGTCACCCTCCATTCACTTTTGAGGACTTCCTAGTATTTCATTATGTATATAGTATGTTAGGAAATCTTTTTGTTTTTATGTGAAAATATTAATAAGAATTCATAGGACAGTAACTAAATAATTGGAAAAAGTATACTGACAAAATGAAATTATTATGATATAATTTTAAGATTGTAATTTACAACACTACGCAAAGAGCTTGAACAGTGTCACCACTGTCATAACAAAAGCAAAATACCTGTAGCTTAATGACTCTTAGGCCAACTGGAGAAGTGACTTTGGAGGGGAAACAACATTCTGAAACCTGAAAAGACAAATACATCCAAAATCAAAACAAATCTGCTTACCTGGAGTGCAAACTGCTGGGAAGTGACTAAGACACAGACAAAAGAGAAGAGAAGATGCGAGCACGTTACGTATACGATTGAACCAGAAACTCCAGAAAATGAGAATAAAAGAAAACATTAAAGATACACAAAAATAGTTATAAAATGAAAGTGGATATAAATCTAACCACATTCATAATTACTTTAAATCTGACAGCTTAAACACAACAAGGAAAAAGTAGAGATAGATCAGAGTTTTAAACAAAATCTAGTTATATGTTATTGATAAATAATGTTACTTTAATGGTATAGATAAATTTAAAGAATAGAATAGCTGAACAGAAATACAAGGAAGCAGATCGCTTACATATCTTAATTAATTAACTAGGCCCAGTAGAAATATATACAGCACTTCAGCCAAAAACAGTGGAATGCACTTTCTTCCCAAGTGAACACCGAATGTTCTCCAGTAGGACCGAGTTCAATGACAATAGAAATCTCAATACTTTTTATCATATAAATACTCAAAGTATACTCTCTAACTGATAGAAAATAAAACTGAAAAAAAAACAATGTTTGGAAATTTATAACAGATTATAAAGAATACACAAAGGAAATTAGAAAATACAACTAAGAATATCAATAGAGTATGTCAAAACTTATGGGGACTGTGAAAGTGATGCTTGCAGAGAAATTTATGGCTAAAAATTCCCACATTAAAAGACACCTCAGATTAATAACTATACTGTAAGGAATTAGAAAGGTACATGCTGACTAAGTCTGTAGAGAGAAGGAAATGGAAGTAAAAATTCTTGGGTATCTGTATTCAAAGGAACCAAGTTGAATATTACTTTATAGCACATATGAAAATTAACACAAGTGAGAACAAGAACTTTAATTTAGGCCAAAAACTATAAAATGTAAGAAAACTTTGGAAATATTCTGCTTAACACTGGTGTTGGCAATTTTCATAGATACAGCAAAACAGACAAAAAAAATTCGGTAAATTCGATTTGAACTTTGTACAGCAAAGAATACTATAGAATACTATCACCATAGAACGCTATCTGTCTGTGTACCTACCTATCTACAATATATAAATATATGAATTAGTTTCCAAAAATATATAAAATTCAGCAAAAAGCCAATATCTCGATTCAAAAATTCACAAAGAATTTGAAGAACCAATAAGCATCTGAAAATATGTTCTATTTCATTAGTCAGTAAAGAAATGCAATGGAAAGTCACAATAAAATATTACTTAATAGAAATGTTAAAATGGAGAATGAAAATAAATTAAACATTATTCATGGTTTACAGCAATGTACAATAATGCATTCCTTGTTGAAAAGTTTATTATTTCCTAGAAAATTAAATGTAGAATGCCCACATGCTTCAGCAATTTTTTCCCTTCCCTTCCCTTCCCCTTTCTTCCTCTTCCTTCCCACCCCTTCCTTTCCCTTCCCTTCCCTTCCCTTCCCTTCCCTTCCCTTCCCTTCCCTTCCTTTCCTTTATTTATTTCTTTTCTCTCTCTATTTATTTTTGTCATATATCCTCACATAAATTGAAAGTAAGAACTTGAACAGATATTTGTAAACTAATATTCATGACACTATGACTCACAATAACCAAAAGATAGAAATAAACCAAATGTCCACCAACAGATGAACTGTAAAACAGTCTTGTGATAAAATATCAGTCAGTCATTAAAAATTGAACTTCTGATACATACTCTATGGTGCACAAATCTTGTAAACATTATGTTAGGGAAAATGATTTAATCTATATTCTTATTAGTCACTTAGAATAAGCAAATTCAGAGTTCACAAGCAGAATTGAGGTTACTAGAGACTGGGGGAAGGGAGAAAAACAGAGTTGTTATTTGCAAAAAATTTTATTGGGGATGATGAAACTATTTTTGTATAGACAGTGAAGATAATTAACCCTGGATTATAGACTTACAAATGGTTAGAATGAAATCTTATGTTACACATAATTGTTTTTTTTTGTGTGTGTGGTTTTTGGGGACAGGGTCTGGCTCTGCAGTTCAGACTCATCTTGAGCTCACTTTGTAGCTCGGGCTGGTCTCAAACTCACAATGATCCTTTGCCTCAGCCCCCCAAGTGCTTGGATTACAGGTGTGAGCCATCATGCCCACCTTCTTACACATAATTTGCTATAATAAAAAACTCATAATTTATAAGAAATGCAACAACATCCTAAACAAGATTAAACACAGTTAGAAAAGGGAATCTGGCCCCAAGAATGTAAGTTCATATTACTTTTCCAATTTGAAATAATGAGTCAATTTAATATACTATACTAACAGGATAAACAAGAAAGCCACACAATCTTCTTAGCAGACATTGGACGCTAGTTTGGCATCTCCAATATCCACTCAGGATTATAAGATTCAGATAGCTAAGAAGAGAAGTTAATTTTCCCCAACTGAAAATAGAGTACGTACTTTCCAGACTGAGCATCAGTATAATTAATGGTGAAAGATCAGAAACAAAAAGAAAATGGCTTCTTGGCCTTTTGACTAAGATGAAGTGGAGAAGCAAAAACAATGTCTACTCTCAATTCTTCCATTAAACATAGAGCTCATGATTCCAGTCGTGGAAATTAAGTAAGAAAACAGACATTCTGATTAGAGAAAAAGGAGTAGAATTATGTTCATTTGTAGATGTCATGACCTTGTACACACAAATTCTAAGTAACACTTACAAATAACTATTAAAAACAATTAAACTCAACAAAGTTAAAAGATAAAATATCATTACAAACTATTTCATTAAAATAGCAATGAGTAATGAAATTAAGAAGAACATTTACAATAGTACAAAAAACACCACATAGGGATAAGTTGAACACTAAGGGCACTATTGTTGTAGTAAAATTTTAAAAATCACTGGAAACAGTTAAAAACTTAAATGAGTGAAAAATACATTCATATTTTATGGATCAGATGACTTAATATTGTTAAGATGGCAATACTTTGCAAATCATTTTACAGATTTACTACAATCCTTATCAAAATCTCAGTGTGCTATATACAAAGGTTAACAAATGTATGATTAAATTCACATGAGCATTCAAGTTTCTTAAAATACCCCATATCATTTTTAAACAAAGGCATAACTTTAGAACATTCGTATCTTCCAACTTTAGAATCTAATGTAACATACATTACAAGTAGAAGGACAAAGATAGAGGTCAATGGGATTACTTTATTATTTGAATGAGAATAAAACAAAACAGAACAATGAAAGCAACACAGGACTTCACAAGGTAACAGGAAATCAACAGTGGCTACCGTAATGTCTCTTGTTTTCTTCAAAATACTTGTCCATATCTTCACACACAATGCAATAAAAAATAGTGTAAAACCAATTAAAAAAAGAATGAAAGCATTATGGGACTTCAAAACAACACAAGAGACAATATGGTAGCCATTGTTGATTTCTCAGAGGGATTCTTTTTAAAAGATCAAAAATCTACTGTTATACCTCTTTTGAACTCAACATTAAAAATGCACCATGACAATTTAGTGACACAGTACAGTTCCTACAATAACTGTAACAAGAGAATATGTGCATACTGTAGAATATACAGCTGCAGCCTTACCTCACACCACACACCGAAACTAACCCCAAAGGCTCACAGACCTAAGTCTGATTCTCCAAAATATAAACTCTTACAGGAAGAAAAGCTTGTATGATCAAATATTGATTACTAAAATTAAAAAAAATACAAAGAAAACGTTCAAATAGGAAGAGGCATGGGGAGGGGAGAAGGAAGGGAAAAGAAAAACAAGAAAATAAAGATAAAATGGAAACAAAGCTTTTGTAAATAAGAAGGAGCAGAGGGAAAGACAGGAATGTAGGGAAGTGGGGAAAATGAGAATCAGGGTAGATCGCGAATGGGCACAAGTTCCAAATGAATGTGATCATTATGTATATATAAACTGTACAATAAATTTAATTAATGATAAAAATGTTCATTTTTTCATCTTCAAAAAAACCTATATGGTCATGCTTTACTAAATTATGATGTTGAATGCATAACAAAAGCAGATAACTTGTTCTATATCAAAGTTAAAAAACTTTTCTAAGGCAAACAATATCATTAGGTAAGTGAGGATGAAGAAAGATATTTACAAAGTTTGTATCGTAAGAGTCTTGCATCCTTAATATATATAAAATTCTAATAAATCAATAATAGGAGACAATTGACCTGCTTTTTAAAATGAGCAAATAGTTGTTGGGAGAATATAAGCATCAAACACATGAAAAAGTGATAAGCATCAATAGTCCTGAAAAGGTGAAAATCAAAACAATAGTGAGATTCCACATGAGAATGATAACAGATAAAAACCGATGAGGTTCGTTTATCATAGAAGAAGCCTGAAAGCCTCATACATTGCTGGTGGCAGTGGAAAATGCAGTACTTACATGAAAAACACTTAAGCTATTCAATAAATTATTAGAAATAAGGTTGCCATATGGTCAAAAATTTTATATATAGATCCTCCCAAAATGCAAACATACTTCTACACAAAATTAGTAATTAAATATTAATGACAGTATTTTTAATAATAATCCTTACATTAGAATTTGTTCTTCAATTAAGGAATGGATAAATAAAATGTAATAAGGTCACATAAACAAGACCAAATGAATTATTGATATCTGCTGTAACACTGATGAATTTTGAAAGCATTACATTAAGTGAAGGAAGATATGATAGAACACACACTAGGTAATCAGTTAGGTGGGCTATAGAGAGCAGTTAAATCTATAGAGACAGATATTAGGTCTGCTGCTTAGAGGAAGAAGTGTTGATAAATAAAAATTAAGTCCTAATAAAGTTTCCTGTTGGGTGATAATTTTCTAGAATTCTTTTTTATGTGAATTATGTTTATAAAGCTGTTAACATAAATAATATAATTTGTTTTAGTAACGACATAAGAATCAAATATAATTAGTATTAGAAAAGAAGAAATGGTGTTCTTTGAACATGGAATAGTGTTCAGAGGAGAAATAACTTGGGAGCAATCTTTTTATTTTGATTATGTATAATTCTTCATTATAATCCTAAAACTTATAAGACAATTACTACCCTTTACCTTTTGTTTTAATCATTTTCAATCATCTTTCAGTTGTTCATTCTCTCTTAATAAGTAATGTTCTGTGTGCACATTTTAAATGTGGTACTTTTTAAGTAAGTTCATTAATGGTGTATTTACATTTCATTTAAGATCTTGAAAATGTGAGGAACTTTCATAAGTTGAACGCTACGATTTCCTTTGACATTGTTAGCTTTCTATGTGGATAATTTATATTTCTAATTCTACCAATTGTAGAAAATTAGCAAACTCTTAAAGGTAAAATCAGCTAGCTCTTATCTCCTAGCGAATTTTCTATGTCTATGCCTACATCATTTCTTAGGTTACCAAGAATGATCAAATAGTAAAAGTGAAGTTTTTGAAAGTCATGAATAAACTACTTTTCATATAGTCACTCTTTCAAGTTTGAATCCCTATTGAATTAATAACTTGAAGTTGACAAAATTCCCATCATATTCAACAAAAATACTAGCAAAATACCCATCAAAACAAAGTACTTCTTACATGCCTAATGATCTTCTCACTCTGGGTTTACTAGCATTTTTCTATCCTGACATTAATTTTTAAAACATAAATATAGTATTTCGTATTGATACACAGGTAGAAGTTATCACAAGGCTTGCTTTCCAGAAAATACATGTATGCAAATTATTACTAAAATAACTAAATGCATTTCTTGAGACATGAAAGTAGCTTTTTTTCCACATAAGAAATGGAACATTTCATAAAGTGTAGTGATATGTCTTTAGAACATAGTTCTAAATCTTCTAAAATTATTTTGATTTTCTGTCATATAACTGAAAATTTGTATTCTAAGTACATGTTTTAATTTTGAGAATTAAAAAAGAGAAACTTCAATTCTTACATTATGCTCATTAAAAGAAATAAAGAAATGCGAGGAAACAAAATAATTTCTTTTTGCAAAAGAAAAAGAAATCTAGCTATAAATCTAGTTTACAAAAACAGTACAATGAATGAAAAGTGCTATTATCACAGTTATTTTTCTCCTTCCATATAGGAACACAAAGGTCAAGAAAGCTATTATTTTAATTATTAGCAACATAATAAACAAAGATTAGCCATATGTAACCAAGAAAAGACTTGGCAGAGGAGAATAGCTATCAAAAGAAAAGCCTAATTTGCTATGAACTGTGTGACTTACCCTGCTAAGATTCTGGTTCACAATTCAGAATCTCAATCAACACTAGATTGCCCACTAAAATGAAAGCAAGTATAGACATCTTCTTTCAAAATACGACATAAAAAGTAAAGACAATTTCACATAAAGTTTTCCCACTAATTTTACAAATAATCTATGAATGCAAGCTAAGATTTCTTTCTCAAAATCTCCTGCAGATGCTATTTATTACTAGATTTCAACATCCAACAAAATGAATTTTATAAAGAAATATTTAACAATAAAACCGACGCCTGTGAAAATTCAGGACTAAGTGTACTTATATGTTGAAATAATTTAACACGTGATAAGATTATAGGTTTTTCTTAAATTTTCTTCTATGTTTCTAAATTTATAAATTTGCTTTTATTAAAAAGGGTCAACCATTTAAAGGACTGGTAAGATTTTTCTTCTCCAATTACTTAAATATAGTCACTCTCATTCTGCCTCATAAGTGTATATGTATACTTGAAATTTTTAAAAATTTAATATATTAGGAAAATAAAATATAGAGGCTATGATTGTCTGCATTTTGAACTGCATCTTTTGATCCCAAATTATTTAGAAAACAGCTAAAAATGTGTTCTGGAAAACTTTGTAATATCTAATCTATATGAAATGGCAACCTTTCGTGCCCAAAGCGTTCATTCTCACCACAGTTACAATATAATAATGTTCAGTGAATATTTGTTTAAATAGTAATTTGGTACTATTCACTGGTAAATTCCTTAAGGCTAATATGTGGTTTAACTTACCTAGCAGACTATCATTCATTTTTTGGATTTTCATTGCATATATCATAATAATAATAAAGAACTACATCATTAAAAAAAAAGTGTCCCTACTCTTCAGGCATTGTCCAAAACACTTTAATTAACTCATTTAATTATTTAAATTATCTTGTAAAATAATTTAGCTTAATTTATAGATGAGGAAACGGGATACAAAAAGGTTGAGTAATTTTCCAAGGTCACATAGCATGTTAAGTAGTGGCCGTGGACTGAGCCCAGGAGGAGCAGATTTAAACTGAACTTTTTAGCTCTCTGCCTTAGTTTGTATCTTCCTGTCACTCTCTATACATATGACTTTCCTTAGATTTGTTTAAACTTCACTGTCTCCCAGAAAAGTTACAATACTGTCTTTTCCTTTCTTTTAAGAAAAGATCCATGCAGACTTGTGCTGTGTGGGATGACTCAATGGTTATGTGCTGATCTGGGGGACTGTGCTTTACCATGACTATAAATTATCTACATGTTGATCTGTTGTGTAGAACAATTTCCACAAGTACTCCAGGAAGTAGTGAGTTAAATAAAATGTAATTATCAAGGACAAGACTCACATCTATTTATAATAACTCTAGCAACTTTGTCCTTGATTGTATTAGTGTCAAGATAACAGCTAAGGGTTAGGATAAGTCTATGATGTGTTCAAAGTATTCATCATTTTTACAGGAACTGACAACAAAGGCAAATATCCAGTTGCTCGAGTAAAGCAGAAAATTTAAGAAAAGAGCTGCCTTGGAAAGTGCAAGCATAACATACACACACAGTAAAAGGAATGTAATGAAAATGAGAGATAAGTTAAATATCAGTTACGGATGACCCAGGGTGGGAGATGTTAACCATTTGTAATTTCCTGTAGTAGCTGCAGAGAAAAAAGTAAACATTTGTAGTTACAGGAGGAAAGGTGTGGGATGCTGAAACGTAACTGGGAGCTTCATTAAGGGCAGAAGGTTTTGTCTAGCATGGAACTATCCATAGAACCTCGAGGAGTTTTTGTGGGACTGGGAAGCAACATTTCAGATGTAGGGGATGATGAAGGAGTTGCAGGTAAGGACACAGACACAAAATCTTCATGCATCTTGTATTGCTACATCAATATGTATCTATTTGTAAATGTCCTTAGAAAAGAAACAGAGTATTTTCATTTGTGAGACAAGATCAAAAGTTTGTTTTGTTTTTTGTTGCACCCCTCCCTCCAAAGTGAGCTGACAGAGGAATAAATGTGTTTATAGCCAGCAGGGAAATTTCTAGTCAAGAGAAAGATGTTAAAAATATAGGTAAGAGAATCAGAGAGCACATTATTAGAAGACGTTGCTGAGCCGTAACAAAACATACAACCAAGATTGTATTTTTGAAAATTTTACTGTTGGAGAATCTTGATATACATAAATGTTCCTATTGGTAACCATTAGAAAAGGTAAGGGAATTATCAAAAATTGTTTGAAGAAATTAGAAAGCTTCTACCATATCTAGGACTTAAAATGACAGATCTGGAAGAAAAGAAAAAGCATACATTTAGACAAGTCACATTTCTCCATAAACACTTGCCTACAATAAGTCCAGGAAAATTTTTCAATGCTAGACAGAGACTGATGTTTATGACCTAGCGAAATCTCTTAGTAAAGTCAAAGCAACCAGGAAATAAGGAGCTAAGGTCACAGAACTACAGAGATAAGAAAGTAACATTTAATGTCTTCTGTCCCATTAAGACATTGCCTATATTAATTTATACTGTATAGTAAACAGTATGGCAGTAATCTACATAGTGAAGGATAAGGAGCAGAAAATGAAAAGGAATTGCAAACCAAAGATGTTGCCAGTACTGTAATTCTAGCAGACAAAATGAAAGAAGGATTCAGGCAGGAAGAAAGCTCTAGGAAACATCTTTGGCTCTCTGTTATTTTCTGCTGAAATAATGTATCTTAGGATGTGGATAGACAGAGACAGATGGCTCCTGCTCAATTAACAATTGGTAAATTGATTAAAGCTCATAATAGACTTGGGATTGACTGTTGTTCTCTATCCAAACTACCAGAGTATAGGATGCATCCTCTATGAGGAGAGAAGACATCATTCATAGTTCTCCAGGTTTTCATTTGCAATTCCTAACAGTCGGTTTTAAAATTAACATGCTGAAACAAATAAGGAATAAAAACAGACAATAAAAACAAATACTTACATTGTATTGTTCTGATCTGCTTTGTTATGTCCTGTTTTGCCTTAATCTCTTTAAAATAAAAAAAAAACAAATATGTAGGGGCTTGGTGGAGTAAACAGAAACAACTACATGTAAAAAATTTATAATTTAGTGAGAAGAAAAAATTGTATATCAGTGGAAAAATAGGCACAACAGAACTCACTATGAAGATTTCCAAAATGATAATAAGTGTATCACTCCATTTTTTGGGTTTATTTTGGGAAGTAAATTAGAAACTCAGAGTCCATAAAAGTCTTATAATACAATTTAAGTTAAAATGCCTGCTAATATTAAAATTAAAATGATGTGAATCAAATACTCACGCACAATGTTATCAGTATAAATTGCATGCTTCTTTGAAAATCACTAGAAATATGTACTACAGTGAATGGATGCAGGTTCAAACATTGGCAAAAGTAATGTTAAAAGTTAAGGCAAGGATGAACTTTGTGATAAATATTGACCAATTAAAATATAGGAAGGATTTATGAAATATGAATATTTTAGGATTATCTCTAGGTTCAAGTCAAAATCTCTTTGCCTATCATTTTTCTGTAACCATAGCTACAACATTAACTTCAAAACTGATACCCTTTTACTACATTCCATATCACTTGGAATCTGTGCCTCTTCTTCTGTTAGATTTCTGCAGCTGCTACATGCAATGCACTCACATTTTCTAGAACTTATGCAAATATGTAAATGCCAGGGAATCACTATGCCTATCACTTCAGTCAATGATAGTTTCAAGTCAATTGGTGATACATCCCTTTTCTTTTTAAATGAAGAAAGTTTTGTGGTGTGTTCTCCATGATTCCCAGAATTGCTAGCTGCATTAAACCCTAAATACGCACAATAATTATTAACTTAATTTGTACACCTGGATAAGTATCCTCACTGTAAAATTTCTGTTTTTATGCCTTTGATTATATTCCCTTAATTACTTCTGATACATAATTACTTGTTAATAATCTCAAGTTCTGACTTTTGGAGAAATCCTGATATTCATGCTGATATACTTGGAACAAGTTCCTCAGGATGGGATTCCGAAATGCAATCACTTACCAATCAGATATCTCAACATGTAATAACATTGCAATTACTTGTCAGTGGTGGATTTTAATATGGCGCAGATTTCTGGCAACGCACTGTGTTAGATACTGGGGCGGCATCTGAGTGGATAGTGACCATGACAACAACCTGAGTTTGTTCAAGGTAGCTTAATTGTTGCAGAAGACAACGGTACACTTATGTGAAGCATCAATTTATTCACTACGGGAAACTCAAATCTTTTCTATGGCAACACTTAGAGAGATGCACATACTACAACTAGAATACTAAATGTGCTAAAATTTAGGCTCAAAGTCTACATGTAAGAGGAACCAGGCCATAAAGGGAGAGAAGACCTTGCTTTGATAGTTTTCCTATGGGACTATTAGGGGTTGATAAGATCCCATTTAGCACGATGGTACTTAAATGACAGAAAATAAATACAAATTACACTTCCAAGATATACAGATGCTGCAACCTGTATGTTCGCATGTTGCAGCACCAGCCTCTACAGCAATGGTATTAGGAGGTGGGGTCTTCAGAGTGATTAGGTTTTCACGACAGTGGATTCCTCATGATCAGGGTTAGTGATCCTATAAGACATCACACAGCACTAGCTAGCTCCTTACATCAAGTGAGGACGCAGGGAAAGAAAAAGGCACTAGATAAGGCCCTCAACTGGTCCCAATCTACCAGTTCTTTGGTTGTGGACTCCCCAATCTCTGTCATTGAGAGACATAAGTACCTAATGTTTCAGCCCATTCTGCTTATGGTTTTTGTAAGAGCCTGAGTGGACTAAGATAACAAGATAGGTGATAAATGGAAAAGCAATAGTATATTATCTGACTTAACGAGAGAAAAATAGCAACAGCCTGAGAGACTGACATTAAAGCCAAAACAATGAGTAAATGCAATTCCCCCTCCAAATTTAGACCACTACTGCGACCAGAGGCCCACAATGACATTCAAGAGCAGGTACATCTGAGAGAAGCTCTTAGAAGCCATTTTATGCACTTATAGTAAATATTACTTCAGTTTTTTTGACAAAGGTTACTGAAATTCTGTACCAGAGTACAAGAAACACTGGCTCCGTTCACCAGTGTGTCAAATACACAAAAAGAAGGCAATCAGTAGTTAGAGAGGACTGTTTGTCCTGTAGACTATCAGAGGTCTTTTCTGCTTAGTCATTGTATAGCTGCACAGTGATCTTGCCCGTGGAGTGGGCATGGGGACAGCACAGAGAATATTTCTAGTTCAAACCAGTAACCATCTAACCAAAGTCAATTTAATGTTGTTACTGCTGGAAGATCAACTGACCAGCAGCCAACACCAATGCTAAGACCTCAGAATTATAGCATTCCTCAAAAATAAGTAAGCTTTTCAGAGGCATATTGATTGTATTCCATCTGAAAATAGGAATATTTTCAATGGCATAGAAATTTGTCTTTATTCAAACTGAGATCTAGTCCAGAAATGGGTTTGCCTTCCCTGCTCACAATAGCTCTGGCCCCACCATCTGGGGCAGGCACAGTGTATAGTCTACATCCATCAGATCTAAAATAAAGATCTTTTGAAAAAAAAGACTCTTTTATATTGCAGAAGTACATATGATGTTGCTTGGAGACAGCATACTAGAAAGGTGAGAGCCAATGTCTTACTAAATATTCCGCTGAAATTACAATTTGGACTTGGGTTGCTGTGCTACAAGCTATAATATTTTGCTGAAGCAGCTATAAAATCCTGGACTCACTTCTACTTTACAGGAAAATATCAGCTAAAATATTATAATGTTGTATTTCGTAATCTGATAGTTTTTACAAAGAAGTGAAAAGTAATGAATGTGCTATTCTGCATTAGAAAGTTTAAGAAAATATATTCAAATTTTGAAATAGTAAATTCTAATATCATTCCATGTTTTGAAAGCCTTTGTCCTAATAGAAATTATGTCCACTTACTCTTAATATATCTTCTTACTTCTTATTAAAATAATCAATTCCTTTATCTAGTTATCTTCTATAAAGCTTTAGAATTTATCAGACCTTTCCCTTTCTCCCATAATACAGTTGTCATTGTGAAATAATTTCACACACACAAATATTACATAAATTATGCAAAGTTTTTATATGCACTGAATTTCTGAAACTACTAATCATGGCACAATTATTACAGTAAGACACTTGATACAAGACTATTATGTAGTGTATAAACCTTATTCAAATTCTTCACCTGGTATTCTGAAGGGTTTCTTACACTTCAGGGCCAATTCCAGGGTCATACGTTGCACATCATTCCCATGTTTTGTTGTCTTTTCTAACCTGTGAAAGATCTTGAATATCCTTTGACACTTTGGTTTCCTTTATAGTATCACAATATTTTTTCTTTAATTAGACTATATCTTTGAAATTTAGCATGTCCCTAATAATTAAGCTAAAAAACAGTAGTGCATAAGGGCATACAATGCAGATCTCCTCAATGCCTGCCTATGGAAGCTTCCATCTCAAGGTCTTCTCTACATCTTCCCTTTCTAGATGCCTGGAATGGAGATAGTCACCCAGGAGTCTGGACCTAGAAGCTCATAAAAAACATAGACTTTTTCTTCTTGAGATCTCTATGTGAAAAATACCCATTACAAACCTCCTCATTGCAAATACTATTTGTGAACAAGAAACAATTCCATTGTGATGTTAAATAGTTATATATTTTGATTTGATTTCTGTAAATAATTGCTATGAAATCTAGAGGACCATAATGAATTCAGAGAAAAGTATTTGCAGAGGTTAGAGCAAGTGTTAAAATATGCATCTAATCTGGGGGATTCGAGGTCTAATGTTCAGAGACGAGAGTGCAAGAAAACAGCTAATTTAGGGCCTTGTGAACTTTCAATGAGGGAGAAAAATTAAGTGACCAGAAAGGGTAGTATGAAATAATTCAGTAGTAGTGTTAAATAATTAAGATGGCTTCATAACCTGTTTAAATTCATTTTCTAGAACTGCAGGTTATGTTTTCCTGGAGTGGTTACCCATACACTGAAAAGTTCAACTCTGAACTTGAATTCTGAAATTCCCATATCACTCTGAAATTTTTAATGTAGGACAAGACAGCACTGTCCACAAGCTACTGAAATAAAAAAAAATATCTGAACCACAAAAAGTCTTTCTGTTTTTAAGGAGCATCTAATCTTACCATGTCTGTACTCTCTTAAAACACGACCAAAATGTTCACTTTACAAGTAAATCTGAGGGCTGAGGATTTAGCTCAGTGGTACAAACACTTGCCTGAAAAGTGCAAGTTCACGAGTTTGATCTCCAGTATCAAAAAAGAAAAAAATGACCAAGCAATGACCATTTACTGAATGGACCTGTGGCTGGAGGTGCCAAGGGCAGGCAGAGTGGTACAGACCAGAGGTGGGGTATGCCTGGCCAGAGCAGAAATGGTACCAGGCGTACCACTAGGGTATAAGGGGGCTTTTAAAGGGGTATTTTAAAGAGGGCCATGTATTTAGCTTAGCAGCTTAAGCACCTGCCTGGCAAATGTGAGGTGCTAAATTTAATTCCTGGTATCAAAAAAATAAATTAAATAAAATAAAAGCAAATCTGATCAGATGGTCATTCCGTCTCACCTTTATTTAAGTTCTCATTACATGGACATAAGTCAAAAATGTCTACTCTTCTTTTAAAATAAAATCAAATTGCACACTGAGGCATCCACATCTCTGGCCTCATATGATCTGAATTCTTTCCTCTGCAAAACGCTATACAATTTCATTCCTGGATCTTTGAGTATGCTGTTTCTTTCTGCCTGAAATGATTTTTCTCCAACTCTAACTCACTAACTCACTTTTCTTACTTGAGGTTCAATTTCACTCCTCTTTCATGACCTCAGACAGGACCCCACACATTTCCATTGGTGGGACTTGTAAGACGAATGCTCAGTCTTTGTACAGTCAATTGAAAAGTAGATCTTTTGAGAACAAAAAAATTATTTTACTCACAGTAGTCTCATTCAATATTTGTGAAATTAATTCAACACTTACATTCTTTCCAAGTAGTCTGACTGCTGCTTTAGAATCTTGGTCTCTTTTCTTAATCTAGTGAGCTGGTTTAGAAACATGGGAGAGAACTTCAGTGACTACAATCTTTATAATGAAAACATATGAATTTTTCAAAACTCTATAAGTAAGTGCTACAGACAGGTATTGTGATCTACATGAATGGGCATCATGATTATGCAGGGCACTGCTTTGGGGAGGACTTCAGTGTTGAGACAAATTTTACAGAAGGAAGGAAATCTTACTTTAACGGGAACAATTAGAAACAGAAAAACTCCAGAAGTAAAATTTTGCAGATTCATACACTCAGCAAACACAGTTACAGGCAGACAAAGATCTGTATGTTTTCTATCAGAAGCCAAAAATACACAGGAGCAAAAGAACAAATCACAGGATGGAATGCGGGCAGTTTTCCACATACAGTCTGGGGTGGTTTCTATTGCTTTGTGCTGAACACATGAATAAAAGGCCAGCGGTATGAGGGTTCATTTATCCCATCTAATGAAAAGTCCTAGTCAGGTGATTCTGGGATGTTTAGAGAATCGATATCATAACGTTGGATCTGTTTCAGTGTGATTTTTACATGCTTTCAGGGCCTGCTTTGTGCAGGTACATCAGCTCTGCCAGGCATCCCAAGCTGGCGTGGCAATGCCCACAGTGGCTCTCTCCTCTCACAGCTCTTTCACAGAACTTTTCCTAGAGCCACTCAGTGATAACCACCTAATAATTTGCATTTTCTACCCTGTTAGTTTGTTGACATCTGTAAGAAAAAGAGCAGCAACAGCTGTAGGTGTTGTAGTCCGTCAGCACTGCGTCATGAGGTATTAAAGAGGAGATAGTTCAGCTAATACACGCCACAAATCTATACCTGGAATTTGGAGGCACTGAGAGTAGAATGTGGGGAAACAAACACAGTTCCGGCCACTAAGCACCTTGGAGCATCTTTGACAAGATTTTCACATGTGACTCCCTGCCTTTTATCACTAGATGCCTACTGACGGCGCAGTGTCAGAGAAACCTCCCAAATCTCTTTACCTTGAAGGTCTATTTTCCTGATGAAATAGTATCTCTCATGTTTAAACTATAAAATTCCTCAAGATAACTCCTGGAATGTTGATGGGGCGATATGGAGGCACAAGTTAACAACATAAATGAGAGAATGGTGTGACACCAAATAAATATTTATTCTTTGCCCTGGATTCCAGACACAGCTTCTCAAACCCTGGGTGGAAAGAACATCTTTGGCATGTTAATTAGACCGCTGGAAGCTGAAGGCTCCTAGGGAGGTTTGGAATGACCATGAAATGAACACGTTGATTTTCATCCTTTAATGTACCATGAACTCTGGGAAAGGAAAGGGACAAGAGGTTGGGTTCAATCAGTAACAGTCAAGGTATGTAACAAAGGCTTGTGGACACTGCTAAACAATGGAACTGGGAGAATTTCGGGATTGGGAGCAAGTAGGGGTGCACGAGGGTGGGTCCCTCTCCAAGAAGACCCTGGAGAATCCCATGCCCCTTTCTCTAGGTCTCAACCTATACTTCTATATCAGACTGTTTCTGCTTTATATTTTTATCCTAAGTCAGTAATAGTGAACATAATGCTATGTTAAATTTTGAAAGTTATTCTAGGAAATTATCAAATTTTGAGGGGCAATCACAGGAACCACCAAATTTATAACTATAGTGAAAGAATATGTGGTCTGAATAACCAACTCATCCAGGTAACGGCACCTGGAGTAGGTCTTGTGTGTGGGACTGGTGCTAACTCTGGATAATCAGTGCTAGCACTGAATTAAATCCTTGGTGCTTAAAAACCAGAGAACTGGGGTCTGTGGATTTAGCTCAGTGGCTTAAGTGCCTGCCTGGCAAACGCAGGGTCATGAGTTCGATCCCTGGTACCAAAAAAAAAGAAAAGAAAGAAAACTGTTCATTGAGCTAGTTAGATAACTAAATAGATGGATAAATAGCTAAAGGTAGATAAATACAGATACAGATATTGTTCCATTTGTGATTATTTGTTTGTCTTATGTATTTATATATTTATATCCTAGACCATAGATTTTTCAATGACTTTTCCAGTTCTCTTATTCCAGGATAAACAAAAGAAAAGAAAGGAAACAATACGTAAATGGTGCAATGATGTATTCCATTGCCAATTTCTGGAAGTCAAACAAGTGTTTGAACTTTTGTTTCCCATTATGCTGCAATTGTAAATTATTTATGCAATAGGCACGATTTTCTCTCACATATATTTTATTTGGAATTTGAACTCTTTAATGTTCTATCAGCCTATCTTCTAAATTAAAATGACTTTGCATTTTATGATGTTTTGTATAGTAGAACTTAAATTTAATGCTACACTAATACTCACATTTATTAATATAGGTGCAAATACTATAAATAAAGGGTTAGCAAATAGAATCACACTTCATTATGACAAGTATTTCAGGTAATGCATTCCAAAAAATCAAAAAGAGAAAAACATTATTTACCTGATTGTACTTGAAATGATATCTGAATATTTCAACATTTATTCTTATCTTATAGTAGATAAAAAAAGAAGTTTAATTAACAGAAAATAATATCTTAAAATATCCACCAGTGTTATGCATGGCAGTCTTTACTGGATTATTTACTGGATATTATGGAAATTATTTTCAAATAACATGAAGGTCAGCTTGAAAAAATCAAATTAGCTACACCCTTCTTGAATAATACATTTTGGGGAATATTTCAGAATATTTCCCTTACTGAGAAGCTGTGTTTTTCTTTACATCACTTGTATCATTACAGTCCGGACAACTGAGGAGCCCACAGAGGAAAACACCAGACTCGGTAGGGAGGTAGGTGTGATGGAATCTCTACTGATAGCAAGAGAAAAAGAATGTTATATCTCTACCTCAGAGGACTGAGAGAAGTTATTAGATAGAGCAGAAATACCTCCATCAACAGGTCTAGACACACACACCACTGGAACAGAGACCTCTCACATTTTAAGGAAATACAACTCACCCTGTTCCAGGGGAATCCATACCCTAGCAATTTGAAGAAAAAAATGAAATTTATCGCTTACAAAATGAATCTGCTTTGTAGAAAGAAGTGTCCTTTCCTGACTTGTTCAGCATGCTTTTGGAAGTAGCTTTGTTGGGCTAATAACCGTTAGTGCACGTGATTTCCTCAGTTTCCCCTCTGCTATCACTAAAGATGGTTTGATCAGGAGAAAGTGGAACTGCAGTCCCAGTGCTCTGCAATATCCCTCAGAGTGCTTCTTCCCGGTTTTCTCTCCTCTTGTCACACTAAGTGAGAAAGCACGGGGGAGCCTCTGTGTGCTCACAGCTCTGTGGACCATCCCTCACCACTCCACAGGAAAGGGATGCTTCAAAAGTTTGATCAGATAGTAGAAAGGGGGAAGTAATTCAGGACCCCGATGCAGAAAAGGTGTTACAGTGGGAGGAAATCAATCAGTGCCTCTCAACCTGCTGGAGATTAAACCTGATCTCAGAATTCCATATATTAGTGAAAAATGTGGGAGCTGATCATCAAAAAATTTTGCCTGCTGTCCTGAAGTAGACCATGATTCTGTTAATTGCTAATGCAAGCTGAATGCTCAAGGTCAGTGTTGGATTCAAAACAGGCAGTGAAAGTCAGTTAGTGCACGTAGAGGACCTGTCCAAGACCATGAGGTCAGGCACCGCCTCATGTCACGCTGGGGAGGAGCAGAAGAGTAAGAAAGAGAGCAAATATAATGCTGGTTCCCCTCCAAGCAATGAATTACCTAAAACAATGCAGACTGCAATAACAACTAAGTTTTATAAAATAGATACTTTTCTTTAAATTAGAGGATGATAAAAATACATTCAGTATTTTTCTATTCTTCAGAAGAATATTATATAGACCATGCTTATAGGCATAACTTACTATTAAAACATTAACTTTCCACAAATTTACTTATAAATTAAAATTAATCTAATCAGAAGCAGAAAAGTTAAGCACGAAAAAATAATATCCAAATTCTAAAAAATAAAACAGCAATTATTTCCAATATTCATCCAAAAATACAAAATTTAAAAATCATTAAAAAGTAATCATAGGGAAGAAACATTTTAAAATATAGAAATCAATAAATGAAGAAAGGTTTTTAGCCTACACTAGGCAGGTGGATAAATTTAGAGTCTGATGTTTACTATTGTGGGGGAAATACTTTTTAAAAAGTTTTTAAAACAATCTGTTGAAGTCACTAAGTAAGTCTAAGTTTACACGTGTTTATCTCTGTTTATGTTCTGTGCACCCAGTCACTGTG
Organism: Cavia porcellus; assembly: GCF_034190915.1. Classification (NCBI taxonomy): domain Eukaryota; kingdom Metazoa; phylum Chordata; class Mammalia; order Rodentia; family Caviidae; genus Cavia; species Cavia porcellus. The sequence goes on along the minus strand of NW_026947494.1, from coordinate 78,505,023 downwards.
TATAGAGATTTCTAATGCTGCAGGAGAGCGTAGCATAGAAAACGCCACACTATGAGTTACTTTTACACACTCTGAGATCCTTACAATTTTGTTTCTGTTATGGAATTTTAACATTCAATTCCATAGGCTTATGTCTACTGCGTTATATTTCCACTTATATATAAGTAGAATTCTTATTTGGCCATGGTCTACCTAGCTGCCATGTATTTTTCTCATTATTATTGTTATAATTTCTGTACAGTAAAATCATGGTGCTGTTGTATACAGTTCTGCACTTTTATAAACTTACACAATCATTTATCACTACACAATGCAGAACAATTACAAAGGTCACTTCCCTTGGCCATGTTGGCAAGTTCTTCTCTTATCTTCAACCCAGGGCAGTCATGGTTCTGCTTCCTGTCCCTATAATTTTGTCTTTAGAACTATGTCATATTTATGTGGTTAAGAGGAATCAGAGCTATTTATAGGTACAGCAACACAGGGGTAGAAATGAACCTAGTATAGCCTCTTTATTCTCAAAGAAAACATGGTCCCATAACAATTAACAACGAGGAGAGCAGCAGCACTGGCACATTTTAATTGCGCCAGCATCAGATTGCTCCTGCACAAACCTAGATTGTGTATCTACACACGTGATGCAGCAAGAGTGTATTATACAAACAACATTAAATTATGGATGAAAAAATGAAACACTCAAGGGATATGATAAACATGTTACTGTATATTAGGCCATTGCTGATGAAACATGCTGTACTCTTTTAAACTTTTTTAAGTAGAAGAGGTACACTGTAAAAAAATAATAATAGTATAGTAAATATATAAACAAGTTGTCATTATAAAATATCATATATATTACATATTATCCATAATTGCATGAGCTATACTTTCATGTAATATGGGCTTGTTCACCACCAACATCACACAAACACAGGAGTACTGGATTAAGTATTATTACAACTACAGCAACACTAGGTGAAAGAAAATTTTAGCTCTGTTTTAATCTTATGAAAACATAAGATTATATGTATATGCAGTCTGCCTGTGCTCCAAACACCGGTATATAGCATTTGATTGCAATCTTTAAAACTCTATTAACATTCTATTTATCTCATAGTATTTTCACTTTTTGGTTTGTATTGTATCTGGTTGTATGAATATGTAACTGAAAATAAATTTTAAAAGAAATATTTCTTGGTTTCCTAGACTGCTGGAGGTGCAAAGCTTATCTATTTGCGGCCATGAGTAGAATTTCCCTCCTAAGTATTCAATCATGTTAAGGACCAGTTTTAATTCCAAAGATGATTTTTGCTGTTCACTTAGGGGCATTTCTGCCAAAGGAAAGATTTACAGACTTGCTGTCTTTAGGAAAATATTTTTGTCCATATTTTGCATTTCAGTATAGTGTCAGTGAAAATCCTGTTCCATTCTCTCAAAGGCTGTGTGTGTGTGTGCTCGAGCATGTTTATACAAATTTGTGTACCTGTATTTGTTTCAAGTACTGGTTCTGTAGATATGAAGAAAACTCTCCCCTCTCTGTAGTAGTAAAACTTTGAAGGAACAAAAATACATGCTGCATCATTTCTCGTGAGATGTTTAGTTCACCCATGTCGCCCTTCTATAGAGAATACACTGATTTATTAAATTTACAAATTTAGAAACCTAGAATTACCCAGATGTGAAAAAGAGATGGGACTCCAACGTGAAACTTTCCTTGTGGTTAAATGATACGGTTTTTCCCCAAAGACCTCACTGGTCAGTGTGAGCCTTTAGCTGCATGGCCCAAGGAAAGAGATGTCAAAGCTGGCCACCATACAGACAAGGCAGAGCCAGACAAATCACTCATTTCACTGCTGTGGAGTCTCAAAGGAATGCCATTAATTTTGTTAGTTTCTTGAACAGGGTCTCCACTGTGGAGGTTTAGTTGCTGTGCAGGTGCGAGTTTGAAATGGGCCCAAATTGTGGTTCCAAATGTGTTATTGCCCCATCTGCCTGGAGATTTTACTACGCAAACGCATTACAGTGAAGATATAATGAGATTTAACATCGACTTTGAGGCCTGTTTCTGTCTTTGCTTGTACTAGTCTCATCCAGTCGGTGAACATACCCTGCTTCTTTTTCTCAAGAGGTGCAGAGACTTGCTCGTTTAATTATAGTTTGAATGGCTTTCCCTTGCTTATAACTGAAAACTGCAAATGTCTCTCATTTTCTCTCAAGCTGCTACTCCAAGTCCTGTCTGAACGGAGTAGGAGAATCTCGAGATTGAGCCCAGCCTGGTCAACTTAGACACTTAACAAGACCCTGTGGCAAAATTTTAAAATTTGGGGGACATACCTCGGTGCAAAGGCCCTGGGTTCAATCATCAGTGCAGGGAAGGAAAGTAAAAGTGTGTCCTGACTGATCAGTCCCTGTCCCATGACCATGAGTCCATGCTATGAAGCTTAAAGAATGGGTAAATTCTGTAGTAGACCAAAAGGGAATCCCAAGTCTTCAAGGACTCCACACTCCTTAAAAGGAACAAAGTGAGTGCTCACATTCAGTTTCACCCTGAAACTTGCCAGTTTTTTTTTTCCGGTGTTACTGAAAATATCTAAATACTTTTACAGTCATCTTACAACTATCAGAAGTGCATTTTCAAATAGATTCTTTTAAAAGAGAACATGCATTTTCTGTATCTCTTCATATGCCAGAGTATTTTTTTTTTAACTTCAGTCATACACACAGATTGCTGAGAACAAAGTCTTGAGCTCTCAGCCCTTCTGAGCTCAGAGGCCATTTAATTGTGTTTTGGTTGAAGTTCTCTGTGGTCTGGCTTCATGACAACTTTGTGTGCTGCTTTGTTCAGACTGCAGAATTCTATTTCCAAGGCAGAAATTACTGTCTTTAATAACATGTTGTATTATTGTTTGTCAAAATATCTTTTTGGATCTACCCCTTATTTTAATTTTAGTTCTGTTCCATTTCATCTATAAGGCCTGCCCTAGTCTTTGGAATCAGTGAGGATTTCTTCTGCTGAATGTGGGAGGAATCCTTCCCATTTCTCCCTGCCTGGATCTCAGACACTATCAATAGATATAGAACCTGAAGCAGGCTCCAGCTCCTCCCTCGGCGTTCTGTGTCTGAGCCAGCTGGCTACTGCCTTCTAATGATGGGCTGCTTTCTGAGTCCTCTCTATTTGCAGAGTGCTATAAAAGGAGCGTGCCAATCTTGGGGCTTCTGAATTAAAAGATAACTGTAGCAGTCTCTTTCCAAATCCACATATTCCACATGCAAACCAGAATGCATATTCACTTTATTGTCAGAACTCAGAAGCTATTTTTCCTGTTTAATGGTCAGTGAGATTGGATGCATAACATAAAGCCAGAAGTCTTATTTACTTGGTCTATCTCAAAGTGAGGAGAGAGATCGTTACCCATTTACTGTCTGTGCCTGGGCTCAGACATCCAGGGATAATTTCATCAGCAGACAGAGCAGCCATCACTTTGCATGTTTGCAGCTCTTTCAAGCAGCCGGGGTACTGTTTCTCTCAGCAGCACTACAGGCTGGCCGTCATTAAAGGCTGGACTTTTCCCTCCTCCCGAGAACAGTGAAAGTTGCTACTTACTAAACTCATTTCTGCCGACTTGATTCCTATCCTTTCCTGTTACAGGCATTAATTAATTTCTTATTCCTCTCTCTTTCTTGATCTTTGACCCCTATCTAAAGATATAACTCAGTTGCACTGTATATTCTGCTCACTTGAAAATCTCTTCACTCAAATAAGTGGCTGCCTCTATTTCTTTTAATGAGATTTTTTTGTGCATTCTTTGACTCAAACACAAACTCACGGATATAAGAAAGAGATTATTCCTTTTTATTGATCTTTTTACTAAACCACTGACAACAATGACTCAAGTAAATAAAATTAACCTTTTAGAAGAGTTTTTTAACAGTTACCTAGTCTAAAATATAGCAGACTATCAGAATTTTCTCACTATATGGGGGCTGTAAACGTAAATTCACTTAATTGCAAGGTGTTAATACTGCTTAGTAATATAATGTACAGTTACTCTGGAATATGTATTTTCATGTATATTTGTCAGCTGGTTTTACACTTTCACTTGAATAAATGCAGTATTTAATGAGAATTTGTGTTAATTTTCTCCACAGTCAATGAATCATTCTCTTGTCATTAAAATATCTTAAATATCTCATCCTGTATTTAATTATCATTTATAAAGCTCCAGACTTTGCAAGGGCAGATATATTTTTTTCCTAGTTTTAAAACAGTGTCTTAAACTCTAAGTTCAATAATTCATGAATAAATGAATGTTCAGACAGTAGTCAGGAAATGTCAGGACCGTTTTTCAAGTCATTTAACTTTACTCTTGACAGTTAATGAATTAAATCTTGTCCTTGAAATGTTTTATTTAATTTTTGTATTCTTTTATGAAATATTTATTAGTCAATTCACCTGGGGATATTATTTTAGATGAGAAACAGAAGATAACAAGGGTGGTATGCAAAAATTAGCATATTTTGAGAGTGACTGGAAGGTGACCCCATAATTGTGTAATGTTTATCTGAGAAGTATTGCCAGTTAAAACATTGAACTGGAAATCTCTGCTAAGACATTGATGACTAACACAGTACTGATACCATCTCATAGCAAGATAAAATTCCATTGTAATTGGGTGACTAGAGCATTTGCAAACTATACCAAGATAAGGACAGTAATTCGATGCAGTCTGATTTGTTCGCTGTCCATGGACAAACTTCCCAGGACACTGTGATTCTCTTAAAAAAGTAGGGATACTAAACTTTGTAAAATCAGGATTATAAGTGCCAGATTGTTCAGAGGTAGATCTGACAGACCTTAAAGACATAAAAACTAAGCAGAAGAATGAGATTTCATCCAAAGTATAATAGATCGTATACACAGTAAATATGAAAAATTTGAGTTATTATCATGCAAGTTTCTTCTATCACTTTAACGTGACTCCAAACACATAGTTTGAAGTTTTGAAGTGGTGTCCCCCTCACTCACCTACCCAGAATGTGATGTCTTACAGCCTCCATATGTGAGGTCCTGACCTCAACTAGTCCTAGCATGGCACTAAGAAACCCTTGTACAATGATTCTTACCTATGCCTATTTTACAGCATTTTATGTGCGAGTTACCATAGACAAATGCTATCTTGAAAATGTATACTGAGTTACAAAGTTTTGAAAATACTGCTTAATACGTTCATTCAAAAAACAAGTAGGTCACTATTGTGTGTCAAGCATAGTGACAGATGCTAGCATGTGAGACTTCAAACTGTGTGTAACCGAGTACATGAACACATTAGGAATGTAAATCTAGGTTTTAACAGCTTTGACGATGTAGGATCATTCTGAGGGCAGGGACCTGTGTATTTGAGACCTGTCAGTTTGTATATCTAACATAGTAGTCTTTATACAGTAACCTTCGTAAATTCAAAAACACTAGATTGATGGAACGAGTAGATAAGTTATGAGCAAAGTTGGGTTACATAGTAAACTTACTGACACAAAAATTATATAAAGATGTCATTTGCATTCTTAGGATCCAAAGTATAGTTAAAATTGGTGATATATTTTCTTCCAGTTTTATTGTGGCAATTTTTCAAAGAATATTAGTATAATAAAATGTATTAAAATATCTGCTCATTTAATTACATATAATGAAAAATATCTTAGTATTGTCTAAATTCTATTATGCTTTATGACTTCATGATGTCTTATTTGAGTTATCAGTGTGCAAATTATTGGTGATTCCTTTCTATAAATATAGGCTTTCCCCATTTTTATATGGTCATTATTACAATGATAGATAAAAATATATGATCTTCACAAACTGAAGGTGTAGATCAATGACCAAGCATTTGCCTACCATCCATGAAGCCCTGTGTTTGATCTCCAGCAAACAGCATTCTCCAGTGTTTGCTTCAGATTAATCAATTGTATTTTATCCTCGTTTCTCCAGTTTTTCCCCCATCAGAACCTAGTGCTAAAGGAAATTGCCAAAAAAAATTTCAAAGACAAAAAAAGAAGAATTAAAGATTAATATATACATTTTATTAGCACCCCACAAAAAAGGTTGCTGTGTTTCTGAATGATAGAAAACTACACATAAAAAAAGGATAAGGATCATTTAATACTAGAACCATCCAAAATAAACTTTTAATTCATTTCACTCAGAGTCCTGTTTCTTTTCAATATGCTTTTGGACCCAGGAAATGCACATAAGCACAGATTGGCCTGAAATGACCTCCACTTCAGGGTACAAGTCATGGTCCTGGCATTCTCATAATTTATTCTCCATTTCACTATCTGTTTAGAACCCAGATTGGGCTTTAAAAACTAATCAGTAGTGAAACATCTATGCCTGTCCAAGTATAGACGTAGGTAAACAAAAATGTCCCTGTACATTTATTGACTGGTACTTCAGTTATTTAAATGCATAAATGACTGAGGAAGAGGCAGTTTGCAATGCACTTTATAACAAGAGACACATAAACTATGATATTTAACAAGAAAATTCATTCTTACTTGGAAATCTAAGTGGATCTTTAGGAAGAAGATAATTTATCATCTACTCAACAAATATCTATTGAGTGCTTCTCATATTTTGTAGGTATAAGCTATGGAGCAGTGAACCAGATCAAAACTTAACTTCATTTGGCTTATGTGACAGAGCAATAAGACAAATAAAAAACAAATAAAATAAAAAAATATAATCATTATTTACTGGAATGAGAAAGACCAAGAAAGCTTCAAGAATAATTTAACCAAAGTTGGAGTTAGTTTGGGTTGTTTAAAACTCTAAGAATGAGAATTTTCAATCAAAAGAAAATCTTAAAATACATTGTTCAGAAATTTGAAATTCAACTCATAGTTTAGAGTAAGCAGTATCCTGCCCTAGGAAAGGCTACTTCTGGAGAGTAGCATATTGGGTCCTGACCTAGATCCCCAATCTTCCAAATGAGCCGAGGTTAAATAAAAAGAGGCAAACTGTAGGACTTTTAGGGCTCCAGGAGAGTCAAATCCTTTTAGTTGAGCTCTGGACTCTGAGGACTATGACAAAGAGTTCTCTGAATTAGCCCACTTTTATTAGGACTAAGACAAAAGGCAGAGAAACTAAGGCACAGGAAATGAGCAGGACATCGGGGGTCACTTCAAAGACTTCCCCAAGTAGTGGGTCAAGTCAATTTAGGAGAACCACCTTGTCTCCAAAATAACATTTATGGTAGGAGTGAGACTGCAGAGTGAGATGCCTGCAGCTTCAGTCTTTATATACTTAATTAGTGTTGGAGCCCAGGTGTCTTCAGCTGTGGCCTTATCTTGCCCTTTGAGGTGTCTCTGGCCTCACAGGCTACTAGAGGCCTCAGCCGGGATCAGTGATTCATAGAGGTTCACTTCCTATGAATCAGCTCCCATCACAGGCAAGGGGCCGAGGCATTGGACAGACTCACAGAAAAACATAGAAAGCCAATTAGTAAAATTTAAATCCTGTTCAGAGCTGCTTCCTAGCGGTCTCCAACAATAGCGGTTCACTCACTGGACGCCCCTTCCTTATTCTTCAGCCAAGGGCAGCTGTCAGCAACTCATGTTCCCAGGATGGCTTTGGGCTAATATTTTGTTGTCACAAGTCTGTGGTTTTTAAAATGCATGTGTCTAACACACTGGATTTTGAACTTTCTTAGTTGAAGGACAAAGAAACTGATCTTTATTTTGCTTCCCTCATCTCCTCTTGGGCCAGGAATGACGGTTTAGACATGGTCTCTGGTGTCCATGTAATACATACAGACACACCCTACCCATGTTGAAAGGTTCTTGCCTTAGTAGAAATGATGGCGGTGGTCTAACATGGCAGAAGGCCAAAGTGTGAACACCTACCACTTCCTGCTTCTTCCTCAGCCTTAATTGCAACACTCCTTCCTGTTTGCCTACAAAGAAAACCCCAGTCAGCTCCTCAAGCATCATCAATACCCGCCCTAAGCACAGCCTCTGGTCAGTGGTTATAAGTATATCCCATACCCCACGGTCAGACCAGAGGTGGCTAGACCATCCATGGTCATGGACTCTACTCCACATCCTTAGAATAAAGGCTATTTTTACTTTATATTCTCTCTTTTATCGTGCTGAAAACTCTTTCAGTATCCACATAGGTAAATCAATATTAGTTCCTTCCCATGAGGATGGTGCCCAAACAGAAAGAAAAGAAAGAAGGAAACAGAGAAAAAAGAAAATAGTGTCGATCTTAGATGTTAGGATATGAAAGATGTATCATATTATACAGAGTAGAAAAAGATTTTACATTGTTTCTGGAAATACTGCATCAATTTTATGAGCTCTACAACTTCATATGAGTCCAAACTCTTAATGACTACATAAATCATTTCACTAAGTCCTCACACACTGTAGACACAAGATTTATGTATCTATGTGTTTATTTGATTTTGATTTTCATTTTTTAAAAGTTCAGAGAATTAGAGACTTCAAAAATGGAAGTCAAATAATCCCCAGATTCACATAAAGATGCATTTCTGCCTTTTAATTGAAATAATTAATAGAATTAATAATGATTATTTTCTCTAATGAATACTTAATTTACTTTTTTGAGAAATTACTTATGATTACAACTCATTACCAAATAATTGCATGCTGTGTAGTGATTTGTGTCATGCTGGTAATTTTTCATGATGAAAGAGACCAGCATTACTAAACTGGAATTCGAGCCTTCTTTAGAAATAAGTTTTGTTTTTGAAAATAATAATTAATATCAATAAATGTATTGTTTTGCAAATAGCTGGTGTTTATTGATACATTGCTGATGGAATATAGCTATTATTTTTATTTAAAGAAACTATCAACATTGGGAGAGAGATCGGGCTTTTGTTTAGATAATAGGCACATTGTAAATAAAGAGCATCCAATCTGCGTTGACAGTAGGACTCCTAAGGATTATCAAGGTACACATGATTTGCCATTTGTGTTTCATTTGCTTTTGAGATGATTCACCCAGAAAATACCCATTTTGGATTGCCTGCATAGGAATTCTCCCTTTCCTTTGTCTTCATTAATCTACCCGGCATCCCTGAGGCTGAGACCAAGAGAACTTCAGTGTTGCTAGAGATTTTGCCTTAGTCGTGGCACAGTGAGCAGCACTGGGCAACACTGGTGGAACATGAGGCTCAGTGCTCTGCACCCACAAAATCAAACGTCTGAGCTTAAATTCTGATGTCCCCCAAAATATACCTTAAGGTCATTGAGCAAGCCTCACACCATGCATTAGATTTAGTTTTCTCACTTATAAACATAGAGATCCACAATACGTTGCTATTAAATGAAAATTATGTTAAGACGCTGCTCAATTTCTGGCAGAAAAGAAGCATCCCATAAAAAAATAGCATGACTATGCGGGGTGACTCTTGCACGCATTATCCCTAAGGATTGCTGTGTGACCTCTGATTAACACTACGTGATAATTTGTGTGATTTTGCTTAAATGACAATGAAGGTCATCATCACAAATACTTAGGAAAATAGATTTGAATTATAAAGCAAATAAATATGTACTGGGCATTTTGCAGCGTCACTTTCAAGGTTAAATGCAGCACAACATGCTTTCTCTGTAGGAGTTCAAGAGATACAAAGTAGAGTTTCAACAATATCTGCAGATGACTGCAAGAATTTAAAAAATAGCAAAGGAGGATTTAGCTCCGTGGCATAAGCGCCTGCCTTGCAAGCACCCATTGGTAAGTTCAATCCCCGGTACCAAAAAAAAAAAAAAAAAAAAAAAAAAAAAAAAATTTAATAAATAATTATGAATTATTTCACGTATTTATTTTATGTGCCATTGTATATAATATTTGGAATGTTAAAACTTTAAGGTTTTTCTTTATATTTCTTATTCTTTCATATTTTCATAACATCTTAAAGGATTGCTCACTAGAGCAGGAAGTGAGGCCAGAGGATACGCACGCATTTGAAGTTGGCAGTCAGATAAATACCTGTCTTGCCAGACATCTATAATTTCCTCTCAACCTGTTTCAATGTAACAAGTAAAACTTTCAAATTAATAAGCTGTTTCAAATAGTATTTTACACAGTATATGTGTTAATATATATTGTATACTTATTATATAGTTATTTCATCAAAATGATTATAAACTATATTAATTTAATTGAAGTTACTATAAAAGGAACCCCATGTCTTTATCCTGCAATCTTAATCATGATATATCTATTTCATAAATATCAATCAAGGGTTACTTCTCAAAGTTTCATTTATAGAGTTTCACTCTAAAAAAGCACTCAGGACAGGTTCAAAATAACATGACCAATTGCTGATGTTACTGATGTTATTTAGATTTCTACAAGCAGCTTTGATCCATCTTCTGTCACTCAGAGTAAAGAAATAATAACTTTGTAAGGAGTAGCAAGCTGCCTGAGGTGGCAGCTAGTACATTTAATAAAAATGAATGATAGCACAAAAAAAGTGTGAATCCCACGTCCTTGCAATAGCTTGGTTAGAGCAACAGTGTTATGTTTTCTTTCACTCATATCTCTGCAATCCATCAAATGCACATCCTACTTTCAAGGAAGAATTTTTATTGAGTGTATATGAGCCTGTGCTAATCGATGGCACATAAAATTTTATTCAAAATGTGTAATATTCAATATTCTAAAAATTCTGACATGATTTAGGTTTTAATTTAACCAAGGTGTCAGATTGAATCAATGGACAAACACAGTAGGTTTCAGAAAATAGAGACAGCAGAAGACAGGACATATCCCCAAGACCTAACACAGAATAGAAATAGCAAGAGTGGTGCATTACCCCAGATGGTGGAATCCAGTGACTCTTATCCAGGGCCTCAGACCACCTGTGTGGAAGAGGGTATGTCACCTCACTCCTCTGAAGAAGTTATTTCATCTACTAGATTAGAAGCATGATATACATTATTCACTGAGCTGTTTGGAGGACACTGCTTATCACAGTGTTCCTTCGTATGCAATTAATAGACTCTTTTCCAAGCTTTTCTCCCTTGTTTGAGAGAATTCATTCAAGAGTGAATTTTAATGTGCAGACTATTGACTGAAACCCTGTATTGACGACCATGACAAGTTAGGAGTAAATGACTGATGTTGATAGCTTTGCATAGTGGCACTTCTGATGAATCAAGAAAAACCAGTCACTGCTTAAATAAAGTCAATGAATGTCTGACAGAAAGAAATTAATGGATTTACAGCTTACATGTTTGTGTTCAACTATGTGGAGACTATTAATTCAAATGACCTGAAACCACATTCCAGAAGGAAACAGAATATATGGCTTACAGTACCAATTTTAATTAAGAGACTGTCCTTGATGTGATTAGGGAAAACAGCAGTTTATGCTGAGAAATCTGAAGGAGGAAATATTTGACTCCACAGCATAAGTGCATTCAGGAGGAAATATCCTGACCACTATTTCATGCTCTTTCTAGTAGCTGTCCTTGGTCTTTGTCAGTTAATAAACCAGGTGGTAAAAGATCTGAATGATGCGGACATCATTTGGTTCTGAGTACTTGGATGGTAATGTTGATAATGTAGAACTTCTTGCCCTTTTTCACATGAAGAAAATCTCAGCCTATTGTAGGGTAATAACAAAATGTGACAGTTAATTCTGTCTATTAGCATCACTACATTGAATGATGACTAGATCTGTGAGTGTGCCTGGGAAAGTGTTTCTAGAGATTAGTGTCTGGGCCTGCAAACTAAGTAGGGAAGCCTGTCCTGAATGTAAGTAGAACCATTCGATAGCCTGGGGACCCACATGGAACAAAAAAGCAGAAAGACTTCTCAGCTAGTTTTTAAAGGTCCACTGCATTACGCATGCATGCTCTGGAGGGGGGCTGTGGACTTTTTCTGTGTGATTCTATTCAGCTGTGGGTAAGTCCCCGAGAAAGCATTCACCAGCCACGGGTGGGGGACAAATGCTTTCATCTTGGTGCTGGTTGGGAAGCATTCCAGTTACTAGATTTCATGAATAAAACTGTTCAATATGAATATAGGATAAACAACATTTATAGCATATTAGATAATATCTGGGACATATTTATACTAATTGTATTTACTATTTAACTGAAATAAAATTGAGTAGGTTTTCATACCTTATTTTGCTCTATCTAAAATGGCAGAAGGCTACAGGATAAGACATTTCTATTCACCATACAAGCAAAATTTACTATTGTAACATTAGAAACATATGTCATAAGTATCTGTTATGGACCTAACTATGCCCTCCCAAAATTCATATATTGAAGCTCTAAACCCCCGTTCCTTAGAATGTGTTTATATTTTGGGGATACAGAAAAGGTAGTTAAGATTAAATGAGGCCATAAGGGTGGGAATACAAATAAAAGTTTTTATAGGACAAGGATGAAATACCACAGATTTGGTTCCTCTTTTTCTACATATATACACAGGGAAGGTCATGATCTATAGGAATCTGGCCCTCTGCAAGTCAAGAAGAGAAATCCCAGCACATACCTTATCTCCATGGTCTTGACCTTACAACCTACAGAACTGTGAGAAATAAATGCCCACGTGGTATCCCTAGCAGACTTTTACAATATGGTCAAGTAATCAACTGGTTAATTAAAAACAAACAAACAAACATAGCTCCTAAGTAAATATTCAATGACCAAATAATGTATAAAGGTAATCTGTTGTGTACTTAAGCAAGAGATACCCCTGGTCACTACCACTAACTTGAAAAAATTATTTGTACATAATAAAGAAGACAAATACTCTTCACATTAGACATTTATTAAAGGCAAGCAAAAGTGAGCCATGTAAATAGAAAGAAAAAAATAACATTGAATCTGTCCCTCGATAGACATGAGTATTAAAAAAAAAGTGATCATTTAGCATAAAATCCTGAATATTTTAAATACTTACATCTGAAAGATTTGGAATGAGTAACTCGGAAAAGAAGGTTGTCAGAGAAATGACAGGATCTTCAAAAAATTGTGCAACTAATTGATTTTAGTTACACTTAGAGAGGTTTAAAATGGAGCCACTGAATATATTATTGCAGTGTAAGGTACAGGATTTATATTAAATTTTTATTTTTTTACTTTCTCTTTGTTATTCTGTGCATGCATCTTTAGGAAAGCACAGCTAATGGAGGAAGTGCATTCATTTTCCTGTTGTAACTGCGTTGATACCAAATGACTGACCACCTAAAGAAAGTATTTTATTTGTAATAGTGTATCCTACACTTGGGATCAAAGAACAGAGTTCTAGTGAGAAAAATTCAGGAGTTGTAAGTCTACATTAAAGGTTCTGTTTGCACTTTAGACAAGATTATCTCACTGTCCCTATCAGTTTGCTCAAATGTAGGCACAAATTCTCTGGAAAAATTGCTGACTAAATGGTCACTGTGATGTTTGCTTCCAACAGTCCTAGGCAGCATATTATAATAGTTTAGTCCAGCATTGCCATTCTCCTGGGACTTAATAATGCATATTTTAAGATTTTTTTTAAAAATTATTGTGCATCTTTACAGAATATGACACACAGTACTTAATATATCTTTAAAAAAAAAGATGTCACAGAAAGCACACAAAAGAAATATGTGGAAGGAAGGCAGAAATATAAGCTATCCAAGTTAAAGCTAAAACTGGGAATCATTTAATTAAGTACATTGATAACCATTTTTATTGAATTGGTCTTGAGAATTTAATATTTTTTCAGACTTCGAAAGTAATAATTAAGGTGGTCAGAGTTTGATCTATGTGGTAGATTGTCACTGATATGTCAATTTGACGTATTCTACTGTGAAGTTTTATGGTCTTGTAAACATTATCTAACTAGATACTTTACGATATGAATGATTCATATTAACTCAGACATGCATATTGATGATATTTATACAAAAGAGAAACATTCATATGCATTAAAATTTGTGCTCAAATCTCATTAGCTGTATATGGTTTAGCTGAATTAACACTAGGATATAATGGGAGCAAACTGAATTAAGTCAGTTCAAAGAAATTCCAGCTGGAGTGACAGGAATTCAAATTATGAACAGCTATTGGAAATCATAAGTTGAGATTATCATAAAAATACTTTATCAATTATAGTTCATTCTGAAAATCAGACATGTATTAACATAAATGAAAACTTGTTATAAGCATGCTGATGTGAAAATGAAAGGTTTTATTAGTAATTGGTGAAGGAAGAGGAGGAGAAAATTAATAGGGAGTTATGGAAAAGCTTTCCTCCACCTTGGTAGGGCTCAGCCAGTGAGGACTTTAATCTCTGTCTGTGGTGAGGAGTTCTGCGTGGAGGATGGGGAATCAGGAGTTAGCAGATCACACCACAGAGTATGTAGGAAATGATTTCACACCGACTTCTCCTGCCTAGGACCTGTCCCTTTGTCTCATTCTTAAAACATTCAGCAACACTCAATGATACCAAAATTAAAAGTGACTTTTACTTGTGTTATCTGTTACAATCTATTCATCCTTTTACTAATGACTATTCCTTATCTATGGCTATCCTTGTAAAACTTCACTGAGTATGTTCCTGCATTTAAATTCTAACTATTTATGAAAATAGTACAGAAGACTTTAATGGGTACATTTTCTTGAAGACATAATTAAAATCCTTCTGTTAAACAGAAGACTTTATTATATATCCAAATGGAAATAGCAAAATCAATCATATACAAAAAATCAAGGATAAAACTAAATTAATAATTATCTAGAGAATAAAGCATTTAAACAGCAAAATAAAAAAAAAAAACAGATAACAGGAACCACATCTTTTGCAAATGGATAAGGGACCAATAGATGAAGGGAAGAGATGAAGGTAAGTAAAATAATTCACTTGTGTTATGTAAGTGTACCAGCATCCCACAATGAGTGTAATTATTATGTACTGCAAACATGTGCTAATAAAAATTTATAAATACTACAGGAAAAATTCTGTGAAATGTCCTATCAGCTGATATATGAAGCATACTATAAATTTTAGATAAAGTTATCACATACTTATACTCTCAATTATATGAATTATCAAACAATTGAATGTTTAATGGTGTAATATAGGTAAATACTGAATTTAATTTTAGAATGACTGCTTGTCCGTCTTCTTTCTGTAGAAAGGAATAATAATGTGGGATTTAAAGAGACAAATTTATACCAGAGAAGAGCAGTTGGGAGTTAATTATAATATGTGATAATTATATGAGCATATAAATCAAAACAAGAAAAATCAAACCTGGAAACAGATTCAAGATTCCCTAAAAACACAAGGAAAATCTCCAGAAAGAAAAAGTCATTAAAACTATGAAGACTGGTCACTGCCTAATACTGAAGTCTACATCATAGTGTGTCATCACCATGCATTTGTTTAGAAAATAACAATTGCAAATGTCTGAGAGGCTCAAGGACAGGGTGACAGTGGGATTTCCTGACTATAGTCACAAAGGACCTGAACCATGTGTCACTGTGATAATTGAACTAGATTGCCGACCTGACTGAGCTGGGAGCTGCCTAGAGGATTAGAAAAGCACGCTTCTCAGTATGTGTGGATGGGTCACAGGGTCTTGACTTTGGGTACTGCATTGGTTGCCTGTCCTTTTCCTCGCTGGCTCTGTTTCTCCCTTCTGTTTCCTGGCTGATCTGCACTCAGCAGCTCTGAGATTCCACACCCTTCCGTCATGTCTGGAAACAGTTGATCATGGGCAAAATCCCTTCACAATGTGAGCCAAATTAAATCTCTGCTCTTTTAAATTGTGGATATCCCATATTGTATTTCAGCCATGGGTAAACTGATTAATGCAGTCACCCTCATTATCCCGGGGGCAGCCAGAAAAGGGTTCCGAGTGGTGCCACTCTAGACCTTGGTTTTAGTTCTGAGCAATTGTGTGGAGGGGAATTGCTCTCCAATCGCAGAAGGAGAGTAGAATCAGTAAACAGAAAACCTTGCTGTCACCTCAGGTGCTGTGGACTTTCACAGCAACTGAGAGATTTCAGATCGAAAGGACAGGTTCATATCTGCCCTTGAAAGCCATTATTTCCTGAGGAGCAGCTCTCCCTGGAAGTAAAAGTCTGGCTAATGCTGGTCTCCTCCAGGGTTGATTCAGTTTTTCTGGTGTTTCTGTAAGCCAGACCAATCACTTTCAGGAAAAGTATATAAAATTACTAGACAAAATTGGTACAGACTTTAATAAATATTGAAAATGACCAAATAAATCACAACTGACTGCTCGAAACTTGACATCTTCTCGTTTCTTCTAAGATTCCCTGAAACTTTTCTGGAACAATTTAGTTAACAACACTGAGATGATAGTCCCATCTTCCTGTCCCACACTGCTAACCCATTGCAGTGCACACAGGGAACCTTAAGGAAGAGCAGCCAGTTCTTATGCAGAAAAGTGCTTTGGAAATGCGCTTCTTCCTGCCTGTATTCCTCTTTGTCTCTACTGTTTGTGAGGGAAAAAAAAAAACAGCTACTTAGACCATTTACCCGGATAATTACAAACAGCTCTTCTGAAATAGAAAGCAATGATCTCAGTTTAGTAAACTCAAAACTCTGCTGAGGCAAAGACTAGGGGATAACTAACAGGCCCCCCATAACAGGCTATCCTTAGAGGTAGAACTGTTCTAGCAAAAATGTGACCTTTCAAGTCCTAGCCCCTAATCCTATGTGTCTGGTGTACTTATGCTAAAAAATTTTTGAAAATAGAGAAAAAGATGCTTGGATGTGAAAGTACACAGGGAGAACCCTGGGTAGATTAGAGTAACACTGCCATAATCCAAAAACAACCCGAGGCTACCAGAAGCTAGAAGTAATGGAGAACCTATTCTTTATAGATTCAGAGGGAACATGTCCCTGTGACAATCCAGTTCACACTCACAGACAAGCCCAAGGTATCTCTACTCTAACACAGAGAAATCTTGGGCAGTAGTTTCTTTTGTTCTAGACTTCCAAGGTTTTTGCTTTGTTTTGCATTGATACATTTTAAAGTTTTCTGCAGACTTTGGAAACTAATAGTGTATGCCTCTTAATGTTTTCCCATTATGGAAAATGGTTATATTCCCTGAGTGTCTACAGCCTAAGTATTGCTGCTATAATAAACCATGCATGCTGCTCTCTGGACGCCCATCCTTGTAGATCTCTTCAGCACTTCCTACAAGCAGATCAAAAATGCTGCTTTTATCCTTTCTGTATTAGAGGAGAAAACAAAACCAAACAAGGCAAAATATAAGAAAAACAAAACATGTCTGGAGCTTCTAAAGAACTTACAAGAATTGAAATGATGTATGATGGTATTAACAGCTAATTTTAAGAAAATGAGGCATTATGGTAGCCATTGCTGATTTTCTGTCATCTTGTTTTGAAGCCCAATAATGTTTTTATTCTTTGTTTTGATTGATTTTAGTCTGTTTTCCATTATTTGATTTCAATATGTGTGCAGCATGAAGGCATAGACACCTGTTTTGAAGAGAACAAGAAACATGGTAGCCATTGTTGATTTTCCTATTTTCTGGTTTTGCTTTCATTCTTTTATTTTGATCAGTTTTATACCTTATTGTTTTGTTTGCATTCATTGTGTGTGAAAATGCGGACAACTATTTCAGGGAGAGCAGGAGACATTGTGGTAGCCACTGTTGATTTCTTGTTGTCTTGTTTTGAAATCCTGTTTTGTTCTGTTTTGTTTTAGTCCCTTTAAAATAAAAAAGCTGTTTTTAATTGGCCATTGAATATCTTTTTTAAAACCAGAATATAAGGGGCTCCTGACACTTTGTAGGTGTGCATATAGAACTTCACCATTTGAACTTAATAATAGAGTAAAAATGTTGGTGTCAATTTCCTTTTTGTTGATAAATTTACCTTATATTTCCCCATAAATTCTGGAAAGAGACCTTCTGATGGTTAATAACTAAAATTTCCAAACTTGCATTTGATCCTTCATTTGTAGACTCCCAAAATACTGATTTTACTATTAAGCTTTAGAAAATAGTTCAAGAAATCTAAGTGGAGTTCATATCCTCTGACTCCACTCCCCTACCTGGGTTTTCGCCCCAAGTCTTTTGGAAACTGTGACTATGAATACTGTCACTCTGGCAGCAGCTGCAGGTCTTAGGGAAGAGCTGGGAACATCTTCCTCTGTCTCACTGTCACCCTTCCTTCTGGTGCCCAGAAGTCCCGGCAATCACCCAGTGCACAAAAGCAGAGCTAGCTGCACAAGAAATCTGCCTTCCCACAGGGAGTGTGTACTTCCGCTTCAGCCCTCTCTAAAACAACCACATGATTTTTAGTGTGAAATATTTTGTTTGTTATTCAGTTTGTTGTGAAGGAATTTTCTAGTAGAGAAGAATAGAACCTGATATAAATGGGCAGAGTTAGAAAGTAAGAATAGAAATCCTGCATTCCTTGCTTGCTTTTCACTGAATAAGAAAAAAATGTTGGAGATTCAAGTAGTCTTTCGATTATTTCTCCACGAAGCAAAGGATGTAGTATTTTAACCATCCTGTTCACAACCAGTAAGAGAATATTTAATCATTCAGGCAGTTATTCACTGTACAGGCCCCAGACTTGGGGTACAAGCTGTCCCAACACTCCCTTCAAGTCGAAGAATAAGACAGGAAGAGGAAGATGCCATTGGCTTTACAAAAAAGCTTTAAAACTTTGATGGGGAAATTAACTCTGGAAAGATCCTGCTGAGTGATCACATTTCTAGGAATCATAAATGACAAAACAAGGACTACTCCAAATCACATGTTCTGTTTGTTTTTGCTAATGTAGACAAAGTCAGGTTTCTTAGTTAAGATTTATAGATATATAACATTGAAATATGTGGTGTAATGTGTTAGTTTTCTTTCATTGGGGCGAAATGTCTGAGACAATCAATTTATAGGGAGGAGAAGCTTGTTTTAGGTTGTGGTTTCCAAGGTTTCACTCCACTATTGCTTGATCCTATTGCTTTAGATTTGTATCAGTGTAATACACCATGGTGGGAATTTGTGG
This sequence comes from Cavia porcellus, assembly GCF_034190915.1. Lineage (NCBI taxonomy): Eukaryota > Metazoa > Chordata > Mammalia > Rodentia > Caviidae > Cavia > Cavia porcellus. The sequence continues at coordinate 78,485,990 of NW_026947494.1, read as the reverse complement.
TAGAGGAGGCTACTCACTTTGTAGTGACTGGAAAGGGAAAAGAATGAAAAGAAGGGGTCTTACTCCCAGGAGCTTCCTAAGGATATGCCACCAGATAACATACTTGGACCCTACCACCCAAAGGTCCCATCACCTCTTAGTAGTGCCACAGGCTTATGACCACATCTCTTTCTTTCAGCAAACAGTTCAGGTCAAATGCTAGCAACCCACTGCAGTATCTGACATATAGAAGTTACTACATGCATACTTAGTGTATTTATTGTATTTATCTAGTTACAGTTTCATCAACATCAAAAAGGGTTAATGAATCTTACTTTAATGTTTTATTATCAGGATTCAATAAGAGTTGAAATTTTGACTTCTGTTTTACTTTCAGTAAATGTTAAGTTTCATTTCCCTTTTTTATTATCCTTCTATCATATTTAAACAAGAAATAGAAGCTTTTGAGGCCAGTCTGATAGGGCTAATATTGTTTACCTTTCACATCACAGTCAAAAGAATCTTCTTCACTGTGCCTTACCTACTCTGTCAAAGCAAATGACCTGGAGATCTATTTCCTTATATAAGATCATTGTAGTATGTGTGAATTAGAGAACAAAATCATGTATCATGAATAATTTATAATCAAAAGGAAACATCGATACAAACAGACATTCTAAGAGATGTCTTTTTTCTTTTCAATAAATAAGAAAATTTAAAAGTATCACCATAGAAACATTAAAAGTGACAATATGAAATTATTTTTCACTTATAAGATGAATTTTTATGAAGAAATTGAACTAGAAGTAACAGGTTACAATTGGATGTGTTGGTTATTTTTCTCTCATTGCTGAGACAAAATCCTAACTTCCAGATTTAAAGAAGGAAAGGTTTATTTACCAGTCTGTGGATGTTTCAATCCATAATCTTCTGGGTTCGAGGCAGGGTGGCTCATGGCAGAGGGCAGCACTTCATGGGGACAGAAAACAGGTAAAGCAATAAGAGAAAAAAGGTAGCAGCATGAGAAAAGACTCTTTCTGTTCCTTACATTGTATGTACACCTATCCACCCTAGGAAGGGTGTAACACACACATCCATAAAACCAGCACTGGACCATTAGTCAATCATAAAATATATGTCCCTATGACTGCATGAGACCTTGGGGAGACATTTAGGTGCAAACCATAACATTCTGCTCCTGGCTTCCCAAAGACTCATGCATATTGTTTTAAGCAAATGGCATTTTGGCCCATCCCTAAGAGTTACCAAAGTCCTAATAGTTTCAGCATTGCTAAAGTCCAAGTCCCAATTCAGACAAACTTTTTGCCAAACCATAACACACATCATCTGGACTCCAACAACCAGTGTAGTCCTATCTGGTATAAACCCTCTGAGCCTGGTCTTTACCAACAGGAGTTCTATCAGCTTGTGGTCGTCTGTGCTGTGACCAGAATGACACACACAGAACATATGCTCTAGCTTTACTTTTTCAAGTGACATCTCTGAACTTTTTCAAACTCTTCCCATAAGCCCTTCCCAAAGGTTTTTGAACCACATGGTCAGATGTAGTCACAAAAACAACCCCACTTCTCTCACACCAAATTATGTATTGGTTACTTTTTTCTAGTTTCTGAGACAAATTACATGCTCCTAAAAATTATGAAAACAAAGGTTTCTTTAGCTTCAGTCAATAATCAACTGGGTCCAAGCTGGGTTGGCTCATGGTAGTGGGCAACAGTCCATTGCAGCAGAAAACAGCAAAAGCAATAAGAGCAAAAATGGAATGACATGAGCTTTGTTCTTGAGAAACAAGAAATATCTTTACTTTAAAATGTTTCCATTTTGCAGCCAAAATGAAATTAGATAGCCCAGGAAAAATCATAATTTACTAATTGGACTTGAAAACATGTAAGTTCATTGTTGAACTCAGTCTACAGTCACAGCACTGGTTGCTGAAATAAGGAAGTAGTAGTCTGTCAAAATGGGTCAAGGAATAATCGGAGGAAGAGAATCTAGGTCAGCAGAGAAGAGATCATTTCCTTCAGGAACTGCTAGAAACAAGTGATGTATTTCCTGGGTCTCTAGTTATTCTGCCAAAGTTTTAACTAAATACAAAGGAAAACCAACTTGTCTCTAGAACTGGCAGCAACCAGGAAAAATACTCTACTATCTTGTGATTGGTGTATAACAATACCACACACCACGTGGGATGCCTGTCTCACAGTTTATAGCTGTCTGGGCGCAGCACAGCTGGATCCTTTGCTTAGAATCTTTACCTGAGTAGATCAGGCCCACTGAGTGTGACATCTCTTTTGATTAAGTTAATTTTGAATGATTTTGGCTTGAATTGTATCTGAAGAATCCTTTAACTTTGGTCATGCTCTCTTAGCTAAAGGAAAGACATAGGTCCATCCCTTGTCTAAAGAAGAGGATGGTATACCAGATGTAAACAGCAAGAGTAGCATGCAAGCTTTCCTAGAACCCGCTCACCAAAAATGGAGAAAAGGAATGGGAGGTGAGGCCAGGCTCCTGCAACTCCATTGTCATGAATCTTTTTCCCTGGCAAAAGCAGACTAAGACCAATAGCTGTAGAAAATATTCTGGCAAGCTCAAAGGTAATTTAAGAGAAAAATAATGCTACTTAAACTAAGTATAAAGAGCTAAAATATGAGAAAAACTACTCATGATGGCCTATTAATTGCCTTTCTAAAATACTTCATTAAGAAATTGTGAATGTTTTTCTTCTGCATCTTTGTAGGCATACATGTGTTTCCATACTTACTGTATCTTCTTCTTTGCTGCCTGGAGAAGATATTCCATTACATTTCCTCAAGAGACAAGGGCATGTGTACTTTTTTAAAAACACATTTATGTTCCCCTCTTATATTGATAAATGGGAGAGAATATAATACATTTTTTAATTTTCATAAGAATTTAATTCTTAAGAATTAATCACTTCATTGAAGTGGTTACATCATTAAAGATACATGAAAGATGTAAATAATGCATCATAAAATATATATTTATATGAAGGGGAATTTACAGCCTATTGTGAAAATACTGTATTTCCCTATTGGCTATTTTGGCTAAATATTAAATATTACTATAATAACTATTGGTAAAGATGAACTTCATCTCTATTTAATCATTAGAAAACATACAAAATGAAAAAAGCAGTATGCCATTTTTAATTTCCTTAATTTACTATATACATTATATAAATTCCTATTTTTGCTCTGTAAAGTGATAGGTTCTACTTATATGAAAATTCTTCTTAGCATTTCAGAAATGAAGAAGCCCTGACTTCAGATCATACAGACTCAGAAAGCAAGATACATACTTGTGAAGCTTAGAGCTAACACATATTTGGGAGGTATTTTTTTCCTTTGCACTGTACACATGCTACTCCCAACTATGACACAAGCTTTATAAAGCAAATTATGTCCCACTCGTATTGTTGTGAAGCAGTTATAATACATGCAGAATAAATCAGAGCAGGGTCCTGCCAGCCTGAGCAGCTTCTACTGCATGTTCCTTTGGATCTGCTTAGTGTTTAATTAATGGGTGTAACCTCCAATACAAGTTCACTGGTGTGTGGACTGATAAACCAATTTGTGCAGTCTTCCTATTCAATTGGCTCGTGAGTCATTCATGTGAGCTTCTTGAAGAGCGGTGTTCATGTGCAGCTACCTCTGCTTTCCCAGACCTCCCAGCAATAAGGAATACAAAGACCGCTGATTAAGACTGAGAGAGAGACGCGAACAGTGTAAATCTCTCTCACTTACTGAGCACTTTCACAAAATCAAGACTTCCACCAGGACCCCTGAGGTAATAACAGTGCATCTGTGCTCTTAAGCTTTTTTGTAAATCATGATAAGCAATGCCAAAAAAAGAAAAAAAAAAAAAAAAAAAAAAAAAAAAAAAAAAAAAAAAAAAAAAACAATTCCTAAAACCCGTGTTTTTAAAAGTCAGGGATTACAATGGATCCCCATCAAACGATTTCATATTAGTGCTTAACTGCAACCCGACTGGTGATTGTGGAAAGCAAGGATATTATTTTAACTACTTCACAAATGGAAATCTGAAACCACTGAAATGAGGCTAACTGCCTGCTCAGAACTGGAGAACATAAGTGCATCTATTAGCCACGTGAGTGAGCAGAACATGTATCGAATTATACCAGTAATGGAGAGTCAAAGAAAAAATGGACCTCAGGTCCAAGACAAAATATGCTATTAAACCCCACAAGAATTGTTTCTGTATTGTGGAGCCCACATTAGCAATAAACGATTGTGCAACTGCCGAGAGCAGTATCTTTAGGAGAAGCGTACTTTACATATCACTAGAGACACTGTGAATTAATGGTTAAAAGATAAACCTGTCTCTAACAGGATGTTAAAAAAGTCTCTTCATATTACTGTCAGTCTCTGATTTTCTTTGCAGTGCAACATTGGGTAGCTGAAAGTGAATAAAATATAAAATGAGATGACTCTTCTCTGTATAAAATAAAAAAAATTTGATTGTTTGCTATAAAATTATGGTAATAGTTTTTCTTCATCTTTTTTATAATGCTCCTGTAAATGGTACTAGCATTGAAAAGCTACGAAGCATGTCTTCGTAACTCATTGAAAATAGCAGTAATATGGAACAGGGGGTTCATGCTCCCTTACAAATCATAGTAAAGAGTTAACACTTGATAGGACACTGGAATTCTGTAGCTGATAAAGCAGAGGAAGATTATTTTGAAAAGTATTGCACTGCCTTTAAGAAAAATTGAAGCAAAATTTTTGTTTGTAAAACACATTTTTTCCAGATAGATTTTTAATGTTCTCTCTCTCTCTCTGTCTCTCTCTGTCTCTTTCTCTTTCTCTCTGTGTCTCTGTTTTTCTCTCTGTCTGTCTCTCTGTCTCTTTATCTCTCTCTCTCTCTCTCTCTCTCTCTCTCTCTCTCTTTCTCTCTCTCTCTCTCTCTCTCTCTGCCTGAATCTAAACTAAATTCAAATACTATATCTGATAAGCTTAGAGGACAAATTTTCACTTTATGCTTCTTTTCAAAGGATCCAAGAGTCTTCTTGAAAGAGAACATATCTGAAGTAAAAAGGAGTAAGAACCAACAAGCTTGACTTACGAAAAGAAGATGGCCCCAGGGGAAAGGGGGCAGCCCTGGCAGAGCATCCTGCATTGTTGTTGATTTCCTGCTCAGGGCTCGCTGAATCCCTTTCTGAATAAGAGCACTATGAATATAAGAAGGCAAAACTGATCTCGTAAAGACTTACTATGAAACTGCGTCCAAGAATACTTCTAAGGTTCCTCTCTATCAGACTGTAATCTAATAGGAAGATAGTTTGCTTAGAAATCTTTGCTAGAACACTGCAAAATTTGCACATAATACTTCACAAAGTGGGCATTGGTAGATGGTGGTCACATTTGGTCATCTGATGAGAATGATTATCCTCAGGACAGCCAGGAGGACAAGAAAGGAGCATTTTCATGAACTCCTATGAAGTACCTCATGAAAAACTATTAATATTTGGAATTCAATTTTATTCAAGGATATAGGTGACACAATGACAAGCTGAGTATGTTAAAAGTGAAGAATATTTTTAGAGAGATTAATGATAGTGTATATTTTACTGTATTGTTAAAAAAATTTAAACATTCAATATACGATACTTTGGTCACATCACATATTTTTATGCTTGCTGTTATTACATTAACAAAACAAATTGAGGAGGTCAAAAAAGACTAAGTTGTACATTGTATCCTGTCCCTGCCTCAGGTTTTCATATCAACTTCTTCCCCAGTGCCAGCTGACTTTTTTACAAGCTGATAGCACTTCGTTCTTACCAGTTTCTGTCCTAATAATAATTTATTTCATAAATTTAAATTTTCTTTCACATGTCACATATGCCTCATTCTTTTGTCTGTCAATTCTTAAAGGAAGGGCATTTTAGGCAAGTTTTTATTTTGTTTTGAAGCAGAAATATTTTCAAACTGAACTGGGAGGAAGCACTTGGTGGTGATGGGAGTGGATCTCTCTCCTGTGCTCTCATTGGAGAACTACTCCAAAATCCCAGGCCAAAATTTTTCATTCAAGCAGACAAGAGAGCCACCTGTGGATCTCTGCCATGACTTATTCCACAAAAACTGGGCGATTGTCCAGATCTACATCATATACTCCTGTAAAGCACAGTCCAGTTAATTTCCAATGATTGTAAAAATACTCAAACAACCTCAAGTTCTTTCTGACGAAGACAATTATTTATTAGGATGCAAGTGGATGTAAGAAGTATTTGGCAAGAAAGAAAAAAAAAAAGCCCTAGGTCAACACAGGATCTTTTTGCTTACTTTTTCTTAAAACTATAGTGACAATGTTTTCACTTTAAAAAACATTTGCAAGCGCATTATAAACATTTCATTCTATACAATATTTCTCCTATTCTTTTGTTCAAGTTAGTATGTTTTCCTGCTTTCTTTTCAAACTATGATGACTATTCTATAGTATCGATAGACAAAACTTTCCTTAGCATTATTGTCTTCAAAAATGTTGTCTTTCTGGTTAGTGATGTAAACACCATGCGCCATAGCTACTGCAGTTTGACAATGCTCATCATTGCCTTGGTGATATGACATCAGTATTGTGTTTTTCATTCTAAAGTCACCTAAAAAAATTACAAGGAGTTAACTTTTTAGCGAAGGGAGAAAAAGAGTTGACTTCACAACTCATCTAGTATTTCTTGAATTTATATAATTATATGACTCCAAACAAGATAACCATATATTTAAAAGATTAGGTAAAGATTCTCAGCAGTCTGTTAATCAAAATTTTAACTTTTACTTCTACTAAGAAAATCATAGGTGGTATTAACTGATGAAATTTTGCTGCTTCAAAGTAGTAAAATTTTTTATGATTAGGTTTATAAAAGTCAATAAAGAGTTACATAGTTCATACACTAAAAGACTTAAAAATCAAGTTACAAGTACATCTTTATATGACATATGTTATTCTGATATACAATATGTGGATCAGACTAGCTTATTATCATTGAAGAGTGTCTCAGAACATCTCGACACTTTGTCTATAAGAACTTGGCACAGAAAAAGTAAAATATGCTCTTAAACTTCAAGCAAGCAGATAATTAAGGTAAGGCAGCATTTACTTAGAGACTATAAGTCAAAAATTTTATATCTATTGCTACATCTGGTTTTTATAAATCTGCAGTGATTAATATTGTTATTACTGCTAGTTATGATAGCTGAACAAGATTATTAAGAAATATTACATAATATACAAGTTAATAGCACAGATCATACCTTGTGAATTATCTAACATACTGGTTTCCATCTTTTAAGTTATGTTGCATTTTTTGGATGCTAAATACTAGTAATATATTTTATAGAAAATAAACTAAATTACCCAGCAATAACAATATTTTAACATTACATGTACGTAATACTAAATTCAGGCAGAATACCTCTTGTGAGTCTTACTTTTTTAGTGCAAATAATAGATATGAAAACTTGACTTGAAACCTGTAGAAAAACCTTTCCTTTTACCTGAACATACTGGCTGCATAGCTGTTCAGCAGGTCTCATACAGGCAGTGTTCCTTCAGAACTTCAGTGGACTCTTTTCCGGACTCCACAACCATCAGATCTCATGACTATTCACACCCCTTGCATAAAATGGTGCAGGGTGTCCATATAACCTACGCGTACCCTCATACATGCTTCAAATCACCTCCAGATGACTTATATTATCTACTGAAATGTAAATGTCACATAAATAGTTGTTATATTCATCTTTTAATAAAGAATTACCATAACAAAGTTTGGTGGCAGATGCACTATTTTGTGACTATTTGGACTGAATTCTTAGAGGCAGAGCCCTTAGGTTTGGAGACTCTCCGTACTTCTGTAGTGACACGAAGCCCAAATGACACACTTGGGTCAATCTAAAATTTAAACATCCCCCATGAGGAAATCTTTCTAGTCCACAGGGAACTGTCATTTGATCAAAACCTGTGAAGGCCATCCTGGAAGGACAGCGGTTCCTCTTCGGGCCGGGTTGCAGCATCTGGGGTCCAGCTGAGTTCAGCATCCTTCTCATTTCTATAAAGCCAGGTTCAAGTGTCAAAGATGGGAGTACTTTGGGCCTATATCAAACACTGCCACACACAAATGTTATCGTATTAACATTTGAACTCTCCCAGGTGACAGCCCACAACTTTTCAAATGCTCACCACTTCATTCAACCTCCTCAGTTTAACTAATTTTCTTGAATTATTCAGTTAGAAACACGGAGGTTGTCAGTTTGCCTTTGACAAGGCCATATGTTTCACATTTTTATACCTCTGTCTGTTATTTAGTGATGGCATTTGCAGTTTAAGTGCTTTCGCCAGAACCTTGTCTGCCACATTTCTATTACAGTTTCACATCATTTAAAATGTAACTATTGTTCTTGGAGACTTGTAAAGATACAGATTTCAAGCTAACCAATGCTGCTCTCAGCAGTAGGGGTAGTCACCCTGGGACTGTTGTTGAGGTATTTTTGTTCTCTTCTGTTTGGAAGAATAAGGATATTCTCTTCTTAGCTTGAACAACAAACACTTTCTATAACTTTTAAAGCACTTTCTGTGTGTGTGTGTGTGTGTGTGTGAAGATTTTATCACTTCATATGAGAAGAAGAGAGTCTGAGAGGATATCTGATGCCAGAGCACGATGACAAATTTGAGTTAGCGGGGAGAGAAGAAATGACAACCTACTCATACTGAAGATGACAGGCTTGCTTGACAACATAAAAGAACATCTTTGTCAATGACTGACACAGGAGAGAAAACTTTGATACAAATATCAAGCTTCAAATATTCAATGTACCTCCTGCATCCAGAACCCCTAACAAATTTCAAAACAATAGTCTTGCTGTCCAAAAATATCTTTGTATGGTCTTCCAAATGCTTAAGTCTTCTACCAAACAAGCCATAGAATGTTGTCTGTGACTCTGTGATAAAATATTGTGAAAAACTTGTAGAACATAAATGTAGTAAAAAATAGTCTACAAATTTCATTTCTTATAAGTCACAGATAGGTTCCTTCTTACAGGGGCACTAATATCTGAGTTTCCTTATGTTTAGTCATTGGGTCATTCAAATCATGTGGTCTACCTTTTTGTTAAGTAAAATTCTTATACCTACATGCACTACCTTTTTAGCATCTCTGAATTTACATTACCTTGAAATTCACTTAGGTTTGATGTGTTACCGACCCCTAATAATTCCCTTCATGTTTAAGATAGAAAGAAAATAATGTGGTTTGCTGGCCAATTACAATGCAGTAAATTAACTGGTTGATGATTAGCTTAATACAGATTGAATATAGCTTATCAAAAATATTTAGGACCTGAAGTGTTTTAAAAATATTATGGATTTGACATAGTATTTGCATATACATAATGAAATATTGAAATGGGATCCAAGTGTACACATAAAGTTCATTTGTTTCATATATACTCTGTACCTCTAAAGTGAAGGTAATTCTACACAGTATACTTAATGCATTTGGGTTTCATCATATGAGGTCAGATATGGAATTTTTCAAGTGCATCATGTCTGCTCTCCAAGATTTCAGATTTTGTATTTTTTAGTTCAACATGTTGGCCCTGCATCTGATCAACTTCATGGGAAACAGGTGAAGATCAGCATCAGTTTATACTACTGTGTACACATGAATGCCAGTAGGGAAACAGTTATCTAGAATGAGGGGCAAACGATAGGATTTATGTGGCTCCCCAAACTCTTGGATCAGTCTGTTCACAGGCACAGAACAGAGGATACAGAAACTTCAGGTATCCTCAGCTACCTTATCTTTGATAATGGGCCCAAATGCTTTTACTGGAGGAAAGATATATTCTCTTTAATAAAAGGTGCTAGAAAAACTGACTTTCTACATGTATGAAGACTGGACATGGACCTATATCTCTCACAATGCATTAAACTAAAATCAAAATGGATCAAACATCTAAATATTTCTTACAACTTGAGTCTTAGATGTTCCTCCAAAGCCTCATGTGGTCATAAGTGGGACTTTTTCAGACATGCCTGGATCTAGAGTGTGTGATGCTGGGATTAAATGTATGATTCTAAATTAATCCATTGATTGTTCCCGCATAGTTCTGAGTGTGGATAATGGGAAGGCCCAACCTGCGTTCCAGCACTACCAGGACTAACAGCATGTAGCCTTGACAGAAGATAAGGAACAGAAAGAGGCTTGTTGCTGCCGGTATTTCTTCACTATTTAATTGCTTTGCTGCCTTCTACCCATTGTGAACTTTTTTCTCTGTGTTGCCCTTCTACTAAACCACCCTGTCGTGCATCCAGCTAAACTGAACTGAAACCTCTATCAAATATGAGCTTTAACTCTGGACATCTTATTTCAGCAACAAGAAAAGCAATTAAGGCAATATTAAGACAAAAAAATCTCATGGAAGACAAAGTAAATAAAACTCTTAAAGTCCCAGTTTTAGGCAAAGACTTTCTAATCAGAATCCAGACTGCACTAAGAGTCAACAAGTGAAATCACATCAAATTAAAAAGATCTGCATAGCAAAGGGAATTAACAACAGAGTGAAGAGACAACCCACAGAAGGCAAAAATAATTTTCCAGCTATTTTTTAGACCAAGGAAAAATATCTAGACTATACAAAGAATTCAAAAAAATTAGGCCACTTCAAATTTAAAGACTCAGTCAAAAATAGGCATCTGAAATGAATAAATACTTCTTAGAAAAAGAAGTATAATCAACCAATAACACATAAAGAAGTGTTCAACATTGCTGTCCATTCGAGAAATTCAAATTAAAACAACACTGTGATTCCACCTCACTTCAGAAATAAAATCCACCATAAAAAATAAAAAAATAAAGAATACTTGACAAGTTGCAGGGTAAAAAAAGCCCTTCTTAATTTTTAAATTTTTTTGTTTTTTATTTTAAGGAGAAACAACAACAAAAACAATAAAACATTCAAAACAAGCTAATAAAAGAGCAACAATAATTAATACATTATGTGTTTTTATCTTCATAGTAGTTACTCAAAGTACAAGATATAGGCGTGAAGCATTGTCCAAACAATATTGTCACAAACCTTTCCTTCAATGAAGTAAAATAAATAAGCTGTATAACTATCTTAATTATCATATATATATATATATATATATATATATATATATATACAATGTATATATATTTTGCTCCTCTTCCCTTTCTTCCATTCTCCTTTACCCAATCACAATTTCTCTTTTCCTTGGAACATTTTGTTCCCACTTCACAATGTCTATTGTACTTTTTTGATATTATTTACTTGTTAAGTTTCTCACACTCATGAGAAAATACTATGTTTACACCTGTGGGTCTGATTTATTTCACTTATGAGTATGGTATCAATTTACCTACAAAAGTCTCAAGTTTATCTTTATGGTTGAGTGGTACTCCATTATTTTTAAAAACACATCTTTTTTACCTATTCCTCAAATAGCAAATAAATACAGGAAAAAATGCTCAACATCATTGGTCATTCAAGTGATGCAAATTAAAATAATACTGAAATTCTATTTCATTCCAGAAAGAATTATTATCATCAAGAAATAAACCAATAACAAATGTTGGTAGGGCTGTGGGGAAAAAGGGAACCCTTCTCCACTGTTGTTAGAATTGTAGACTGGTGCAACCACAGTGAAAAATCAGTGTGGAGACTCCTTTAAAAGCTAGGATTAGAGGTCCCATTCGACCTAGCTAATACCCTTCTGAGCATATTTCCAGAAGAATTAAATCATCATATCACAGTGATATATGTGCAACCATTTTAGGTCAGTATAATCTGTAATAGATAAATCTTGGAAACAACCTTCTTCAGTGAGAGTGTAAAGTGACTGTGGAACCACTATGAAATCAGCATGGAGATCCTCAAAAAGTTAAAAATAGAAATTTCATTTCATCCTGTTATTCTTTCTTGATATCTTCCCTGGAGAGTTAAACACGTCATATTAGAGTGATACATGCACACCCATGTTTACAGTAGCACTAATCATAATAGTTGAATCCTAGAAACAGACTATATATTCATCAGCAGATGAACAGATAAACTTGAGATGTATATAGCCAACTGAATGGACCCTGAGACCTTTCTCTTAAATGAAATAATTGGACACACACATGCAAATATTGCATTGTCTCTCTGGTGTGAGAAACTGAAAGTGTAAATATGAACCAAAATGTATGGTAGTTATTGTGAAATAGGAAGAAATTATTCAAAAGGAAAGGAGAACTAGGAAGGAAGGAAGGGGAAAGGAAGGAAGATAAAAGAAAAATAAACAAGAATAGAAGGATAAAATGGACATGAAGCATTATAAATAAGAGAGGAAGAAGAGTTGAAGGGAGGAGGCAATGTGAAAAGAAGAAGAATCAACGTATATCATGTACAGGTACAAATTCCCTAGGATGAATGTGATCACTATGTATGGTTGCATTGTACAAATAAACTTAATTTAAAAACTAATAATGCTATTTGAGTGGCAGGTTAATATATTATTCCTTTTTCAAGTTGAAGATGAAAAATTAACTTTCAGCTGAACCCACAGATTACGGAAATCAAGGGAAGATTTAGCTTGCAGTTTGTCTATTGGGTGGATTGACATTAAATTTCCAAGGAGATTTTCTTATTTTCAGCCTATGTTTTTATTCTTTGGCTTTTGGCTTTTATTTGGCTTTTTCTTTGTACCTGTTGGTAGCCCTGAGTTGAAAGATTTGTAGTGTTTTATCCAGTACATACCAGAGGCAGTGAAAATCTCAGGCAACTCAGCAGTTTTTCATGTTCACCAGATATTTCCTCAGTATCTATAGGAGATGGAGGGAATACAGAGATGCAAAAGTTCATTTTGGTCAGAGACTGAAATGTCTCTCTCTCTCTCTCTCTCTCTCTTTTTTTTTTTTTTTTTAGATCTTTCTATTATTTTTGAAAATCATACTATAGCTATTGTTTCCAAAATACTGTTCTACACAAGCAATGGATGAGCTTGTTCGGAATTCTGTTTTGGTTGTTATTGTTTGTTTGTTTGTTTGTTTGTTTGTTTCTGAGACAGGGGGCACTATGTACCCTATGAGGCTTTGAACTCAGTTGGTAGCCCAGGCTGGCCTTGAACTCATGGCGATCCTCCTGCCTCAGCCCTCCTACTGCTGGGATTACAGGTGGGCACCACCATATCTCACTTGTTCAGTGCTTAGTCTCCACATTTTTCACAGGAGTATTTAGACACAGACTACTTAAATTGCCCCAAATCACTTAGCTAGTAAATACTGACTTTAAAATAATTTGTGACTTTACTACAAATTGCTTTTGCTAAATTATGAGCAATGATGTAAAAACATTGCAGGAAGTCTTATTTTGTGTTTATTTGGATCATCCTATGAGCAAAACTGAAAAACAAATATTATTGTGGCAAAAATCAAAGTGTAAGTACTGCTGACAAAAATCAATTACATAATCATAACTATTACAGTAAATATGTTGAAATCATTTTGTATTACAGGACTAATAACTGATTCACTGTTAAGTCAATGATTCTCAAAAATTTCACTTTAAGCTATCATTTATTCATGAACAATCAAATTAATTCTAATTTTACAAACTGTTTTTATAAAACTTAGAATCTAAAAATGAAAAATAGTAGACTTACTATACATTATTAGACTTTTATCTTCATCTAATTCCATGCTCAAAACATACATTCTGAATATATTTGTCCTTCCAAGAGTATTTTCTGGGAATTTCAGTGTACTTTAAAATTTTTATTTTCTTTTTTATATGCTATATTTTAAAATTACATTTTAATTCATAATGTTATAAATTTTATTTCCAAAAGTTCTAAAGGGATTAAAAAATTTGTATTAACCGGCAGCTTTATGATCCTTAAAGCCTAAATCTGAAGAATAGACACTAAAATTGTCACCCCCCCAAGCATAATACTACCCTGAAAAATCAGGTCCAGAGCCAGATAAATACCTCAGTGAAGAGCATCCTTTTATTTCTTACCTGCTGAACTATCACTTTTCTCCTGTGGAACATTCATAGAGTATACCAGAACTGTCAATATGAACAAATAGTAAGCATGGGATTTAAGCACATGTTCTCAATTTTAAGTAAAATTATTTTTCTACAAAATCAATTAAAATATTTTAACAAATAATAATAACCAAAATTTCATATTTAAACTAAATTTTACTGCTAAATTTTATGAAATAATTAAAGAGCTAACAACAATTCTTCCTAAATTATTTGAAATAAATGAAGAGAAAGAAATTCTTCCATATTCATTCTATGAAGCCAAAATTACCATGACGCTAAAACCATTCAAGGACACACATAAAAAAGGAAAGCTATAGGCAAATATTCTTGATGAACATAAAGGTAAATATATCCAACAAAATATTAAGAAACGAATATAATTGAAAAGAATACATTGAACAAATTATTCACTATAATCAAATCATATTCATCAAAAGATGAAAAGATGATTCAATATATGCAACTCAGGAGAAAAGGCACATCACATCACAGAATGAGGTATCAAAAATATGATCGTTTAATTCCAAATAGATATAGAAAGTCATTTTGTAAAATTAAACCTCAATTCATGGAGAAGAGTTGAAAGAAATTAGGCATGAAGGAAATATGCACCACATAATAAAGGCCCTGTACAGCACAGCTAATGTCTTACTATTCAGGCAACAGCAGAAGGTTTTCTCTTTAAAATCTGGAACAAGACACAGATGTTTACTTCATTGATTTCATTCATCGTATTACCGGAAGTCCTAGCCAAAAAATCAGGAAACGAAAGAAATAAAGCCCATACTAACTAAAAAAGAAGAAATCAGATTGTCACTGTTTACAGATGATCTCATATACAGAAAACCCTAATGACTCCACCAAAATAATCTGAACAAACATATTCAGCAAAGTTGTAATAAACAAAATCAATGTCCAAAAGCATTTTCATAGGTTATGGCCTGCAGAGACCCTTGCCTGAACCAAAAGAAACCAAAAAAACACCTGCCAGTCCCAAGCTCAGGAAACAAGCACCCTAAACCCAGTCTCTGGGTTCTCCAAAGCACAGAGTAGCAGAGTTAACAACTAACAGACTGACCTATCTGAAGAGACCAACTAAGTGGAGAGACTTCCCTCAGGATTAAATTGATAAACTTTTACAGAGACTGGGTAAGAGACAGCTTTAGGGCACACATTTGGAGAGACGGTCAGCAAAATTCCCAGGAGGGAATCTCCTGGGATCCCCTGGGAGAGCAGGGCTCCTAAGTAGGAAGATTAATTGTGTCTGTATTCTGTTTTGGGAGGCCAGAAACAGTGAGAATAACTGTCAGCATGCAGGGTACTGAAAAAATTAAACTAAAGTTGTACTTTAGCTCTGGCACTTTTGCCAGTTTCCTGCATAAATTAGTACTCTGAACTATTACAGGTAAATAAGTATATATGGAGGTGCTAATCATCTTCACTGAAATTAAGAGTCCTGTTTATTTGGTAAGGAGCTAGACATGAGTGTGCCTAGGGCTTAATTCTCTGTTTATAGTTGATATCATAGTTGTCATTGAATTTACTAACACTGGCATGGCGACTCTAGTGGTTGGCAATTATTTTTCTGTCTAGGACAATACCTGGATTGCCTGGAGACACCATAGACAGTACCGCAGCTGGCTCCCTGAGTAGGTCACTGGACCAAAGAGTATGCAAACGCCAGCACAAAAACCCAGAAAACAAAAGGGCAAGGCAACAAAATGCATCCAAACATTTCAGACTCCCCCAAAATTAATATAGGGGATATTAGCAGTGGGGGTCATAGTCTACATGGCTGATAGATCTGTAAAGACATCAGTGGAGATAAAACAGGTTTACAAGGTGCTTTGCAATAGCTAATCCCATAATGACCATAGTGAAATAAATGATAAGCAAGTCTAGAGAAGACATAAATAAACAAGTAGGAGAGACAAAGAGGTGCAGAACACTAGTGCAAAGTGTATAAAAGATTGAGAGTCCATAAAAACTTCCAAACAAAAATTCAGGAAATAAAAAACATGATTGAACATGAGAGAAGCAGAAGTGATCAATGCAAAAACCAAAGGGATAGGAACAATCAATGGGAAATACCTTTAAAACAAGTCAACATGAATAAAAAAGGGTCTAAAAACTCCTAGATGAACCATAGTGAGCCAATGTAAGAGTAATTAGATTAGTAAAAAATCAGAAAACAGTAAAAAAGGTATTAAAAAAAACCAATTTACACATTTAACAGCAGAAAACTTTCCAGACAAGAAAGAAGAATTTAACATACAGATAAATGAAACCTAACTAGCCATATCAAAACAAATTAAAAAAACTCCACAATACATGGTAATTATAGTACCAGAAAAACAACACAAAAATATCTTAAAAGTTGATAAAGAAAAATAATAAATCACTTCTGGAGAAAATCCATTCAGCATTATAATAGATTTCTCATTACAAAAACTGAAAGGTAAGGAGAGCATAAAATGAAGTGTTTCAAATGCTTAAGGACAAAAATTTCCAACCCAAACTTTTATATCCTGTAAAACTATATGTCAAAATTGATAGAGAAATACAATCTTTCCTTGCTAAAGAAAACCTAAAGAAATTCATGACGACCAAAGTTACACTCCAGAAACTTCTCAAGAATATCATAGAATGAGACAATGAAGCTATCACTGACAAAAGGTCCAGTAAAATGAATATATCAGGTAGGGGAAGGATTTAACCAGAAGCAAAAGGAAGAAAAATAGGAACAGTAAAATAATAAAATAATAGACACAAATCAATACATATCATTTATAACTATTAGTGTAAATGGATTAATTCATCAATGAAAAGGCACAGATCAACAGGATGGGTCAATATACAAAATCCAATGATATACTATATACAAGAAATAAACACAAGAAAGAATTCATAGACTAAAACTCAAGGAATGGAAAATCGTATTTCAAGCAATGGGAACCCCAAAACAAGCAGAAGTAGCTATCCTATTTTCAAAGAAAGTGGATTTCAAGCCAAAGTTGATTAAAAGAGATGAAGAATTGTGTATTGTCTAAGAGGAAGACATAACAATTACAAACATATATGCACCTAACTTCACAAGACAAATACTAATGAGCATAAAACCATAGATAAACATCACTTATTATCAATACTCTACTATCAAAAATAAATCAAACAAACAAAAATAAAAAAGAAATATCAGACATGCATCAATGCTCAATTAGACCTACTATAATGTGTTCCACCAAACATCAGAATACACATTCATTTTAGCCAACAAGGTACTTTATCCAAAATAGATCACATACTACTTAATAAAGCATATCTAACAAAATAATACAGAATTGAAATTTTATCATGCATATTATCAGAGCACAGCACAATGAAACTAGAAATCAATAGCAAAAGAAACAACAGACACTTTGCAAACACATGGAAATTAAGCACCACACTCTTGAATAATCAATTGATTACCAAGGAAATTAAAGACCAAGAAAACACTTTCTAAAATTATAGCGTACCAAATACCACTGCAGTATACCAGAAATTTTGGGACCCAACTATGTCTGTCCTGTAAGGAAGCCTGTGGGTGAATGCTCATATTAAAAAAAAAAAAAAATGGAATGATCCCAAAAAATAATCTAATGATGTGCTTGAAGGTCTTAGCAAAACAAGAATAATCCAAACCCAGAGTATTGAAAGTAAGGAAATTTTTTAAAATCCAAGTAGAAATTAATGAAATGGAGACATAAAAAAAACCAAAGAAAATACAAATGTCAGTCAATTGAATATGGGATTCTTTGAGACAATAAATAAAACACTTAGCCAGTCTTACAAAAAGAAAGAAAAAAGAAACAAAGAAAGAAACAAATTGATACAATTAGAAAAGATATGAAGTCACAATGAACACTTCAAAAATACAGAAAATCATTAGCAAGTGCTTCACGATCACGTATGCGAAACAATTAGAGAACTGTAAAGAAACAAAAGCTTTCTAGAAACATATGAATTGCCAAAACTGAACTAAGAAGAATTAAAAATCTTGGCCAGTTCAACGAAGGCAATGAAATTGAAGCAGTTAGACTATTCCACTGGTCTAGGAAGCTGCTGAAATGGGTTGTGGATTGAACTTTGAAGAGGCCTCAGATAGAAACAAAGGTAAAAGTGACGTAAGAACTTGAGTTCAGGGCATCCTGAGTGCCACAGAGCCCCGGGGTCCTCAGCTGTGACTCTGGCCTCCTTTGGGACTTGCCTGCCCAGCTGCAGGAGCTATACCAGCAGGGATTCTCTCTGGCCACCTCGAATCCCTTCGTTCAGCCCACGCACAAGCAGGGGAAGATGCCTCTTGAGCACATCTTCAGGGCCATGCTGAATGAAGGCCATGTCTTGGAATTAGACTGCTCCTCTTCCTTTGAACAACTGACAGACTGCAAAACCATACCAGCGTTCGTTAAGAAGGTCCAGGAGGCCGTGAGTCAGGGCCTGAAGTTCCTCTGTGACATGCCTCAGCACCATTGCCCCGCGATCTTGGTGGGCAGCAGCTCCTGGTATCTGCTGTCAACAGTGCTAAAAACAAACAAAAAAATGCACGTGGAGATCACACATCGTTGGAGAATGAGGGCCCAGGGGATGTGATGTGAACCTTGCTCCTGCCTGAATGGACCAATGCCTGGAGCCCAGTTCAGGCGCCACTGGAGGGGTTCCTGTAACTGAGCACCCCAGCTCTCCCTCAGGAGGTGAGGGTAGAGAAGCCTCCTTCAGTGAGCCCAACTCCGGGTGGACTGGATGGGGACCTGTTGGATGTGCATGAAGAACCGTGCTCTGGAAAAATGGAGATCTTCACACTTTCTGACAAGCCAAAAAAACCATCAGAAGTGCCAGCAATACTACCCTGTCGCCATTGCTCTCCACATTTCCAAAAATGATCAGACAAAGAGCAATCTGGATGCCAACTGGCTGGAGCACAAGATCGACCACTTCCAGAAAGGGGAATGCTGATGAATGTAGTCTTCCACCTGGGAATGCAGGTGGTGCAGGATTCCTTACCTGGCTTGACAGATGGAATATTCATCTTTGAAGCTGTTTCCACAGAAGAGAGCAAAACCACGCAGGGCTATGATGCTATTGTTGTTGGACAGTGCTGGGAGGTGTGGAGGTGCAGACAGACTAGGTGTCTCTGCTGAACTCTCTAGCAACTTAGCTGTGTGCTGCCAACTTCTGTCATTAAGACGACCGGGGAAAGGAGTATATCCACCAAGCAGACTGTCTTTCTTCAGAGACCAAGTCTTCCTCAGAAAATCAAGAAGAAGGAATCAAAGTTCCACCGGTGATTCTCCCGGTACAGATAAGTGCACAGCAGGCAGATAAGGAAATCCAAAAGTGCACTCCGAAACAAATGACAAGTAAATGAGCAGAATTTAGAAGACCAGTTTTCTGAAGATGGAAAAATGTGTGCTGAGTCAGCAGCAGGAGGGCAGAGCCCCTGAGATGAGATTCCCTATGGAAGAGCTCAGGGCAGAAAACCTGTCCCTTCCCAGCCAGCCTGGTGGCAAGGCTGTGCAGAATGGGCCTGCTGTTTACAGCAGTACTCCATCGGCCCCTAGGCACTGCTACCCTGGAGAGGATGCCAGGGATGGGGATGCTGAAGAAGTTGATGGAGAGCCCACCCCAACACAGGGAAACTGAGTTTGTGCTGAAACTAGACAAGTGGGCAAACCCAAGGCATCCTGCCAGTAGCTGGTTTGCCCTGGTGTTGTGTTACCCTGTGGCTTGGCTTGACTACTCCTTTTGACAGCATTGGTTTCTGCACATCCGTCTGAAAGGATGGATGTGGTAATAACCCTGTGTTAGAATGCGAGGTCAGGGTACTTCTTTTAGACCTTGGGGCTGAAGGCCCAGCCCTGACTCCACCACTCCCCTCAAGGGAAGAGCTGGACCACTCAGCACCTGCTGATGCCCACAAATCATCCATGGTGCATCTGGGTCAAAGCCATGGACACCTTGGCTACTGACAAAGCTGTGTGTCACTCATGCACCCTGATGAGGCAGAGTCCATCCCTGCTGCCTTGTGCAGCATTTGGTGACTTTAAACAACCCCTGGGTCCCTGTCAGCTGCCCTTTCCACCTAAACCCTGCTGCTTGGACAAAGAAATGATGTTGGGAAGGGGAGCTGCCAGCCTCCTGTCTTTTCTCCAAGTAGTCCTACAGATACTGGTAATCTGAAATAAAAAGTTTAGTTCTGTGCGCATCCACACTTTCAGAACGCTCAGGAAGATATTCTGTGTTAGAATTAATGCCAAATTTTTTTTTAAAGTTTTGTATCCAGCACATCCTATGAGTAGATATTTCTTTCATTCCAGGGCCGTTAGGTGCCTTGCTCTGTGCTATTTTAATCAATGTATCATTAGAATATCAATGATATTCCTAACAAGACTACAAAAAGTCATCTTAAAATTTCTGTGGAACTATGAAATAACTCATGTAGCCAAGGAAGCAAAGCATAAAAGGATTTATTTATAATGGAAGCAGTTTTCAAGGGAAAACTTAAAATCTGTTGTAAGTATATGATACAACAGGTATCTATCTGCTAAACATCTAATAGATGAATCATACTGAATACTTATTTTATTAAAATTAAAATAATACTTTCTTTGATTTTGTACAATTTTATAGGCAATATTCAGCTCTCATAACTATAAAAGTGTGAAAGATAAGTTAGGAAAAATATAATGGAGGTGTAAGTAATTAAACAAATTTGAATAAATCTGTGATTGAATAGAAATTCATAGTGTATTTACCTTTGTTCAATAATAATGATAGCAATAATAAATAACATATATTAATCTCTTATTACTAGACTAATGCATTTATTATAGCATCTAATCTTTTGCATTTATTATAGCATCTCATCCTTTGCATTTATTATGGCATCTCATCTCAAAATCATCCTATGTGATAGATTGATTGTTACCCTGTCCACTTCCACAATAAACTTCTGGCCCACTTGGTAAGCAATATTCAAGGTTACCCAGAGGGATCAGAGTTCAGACAGTCTCATGCCAGAGTGATGTTTTACGCATGACATAAACATGTAAAATTTATAAAAGTTAAAAATGGAGGAGTAATTGACATGAACCCAAATTTAAGTCTTGATTTCTGTCCCAGGGCATCATTCTTACCATTACAATCAGGTACTGATGGTTAATGTGAAATGCTACTGTGGAAAGAGTAATGATGCACTTATAATTCTGTAGATTTCTCTCTTGATTTCAAATAAAATGTCCATTGTATGCTTCATAGATTGAGTTTAGTTTTCTAGATAAGATCTTTTATTTTTCTGGAGAAATAGGCAAAAAGAAATAGGCAAGAGATTGTCATTTGTATTCAGAATTGTTACTTTCCACTGTGAGAGACCATGTGTGCAGACATTTTCTGACATCCATGTCAGATACATATATATCTATATATATAATCTCAGCCTTGAATAACTAAAAAAGAATGGGTTTCTATAACTCTATTTAATGTAAAGGGAACAAATATTAATTCAGTATCTACAGTATGTCATATGAATTTGCCATTACTTTTAAAAATGAATCTCAGCAGGAAAAAATATCAGAAAAACATCTGAATAAGAGGACAACTGCATGAAGTATAGTATCTGATTCTTTGAAAAGATTTCATGTACATTGCATGCATCATTTTAACAGATTTACTGTAAATCTTACTCAGGTGGAATCATAAAATAAAATAATTATTTTTGTTTTTCATTCTTAATGTATGAAAAGTTGTTAGATTGATATTCCAAAATTTTACCAGATATTTAAACCTTTGTCTTTTGATCTGTCTTGCTGTCTCTCTTAATGAACGAATCTAGATGTACACACACACACACATACAAACACACACACGCACACACAAACACACACACGCGCAATCTCCTGAGACTGAGTAAAATTAATTCTCAAAAAGAAAAGTATCATTAGTGTATAGTTTCAAGTAAGCATTATTTCTTTCTGACATTAAGTAGAAAAACTTCTGCTCACATTATTTGTTGAGTGAACACTTTAGTAAAGGAAAGGAAGATCATAATTCAAAACAATAAAGTCATGTATTTCTAAAAGTATCCTATGTTATCCTACTTATTTTTTAGTTGTAATACTGATTCATATTCAACAAATTGTCATTTTTATTTTCAGATATATGCTTTGCCTCTTTCCTATTTTACCAATGAAATAGGAGAACAAACTTTTGTTTGATTCCTGAATATTATTAGGCCAAACAGGTATAAAAGTAATTGCAGTAAATCCCTGACTTATGAATTCCGTTTCAGGAGAATGTTCATAATTCAGATTCATTCTTAAATCCATCAAAGTATGTCTCATACACCTTTGACACAAATATTCAGTTTGAATCATAAAAACTAAACACACACAAAAATACTTTGGATAAGTTATTTTCTTTTATAATTGTCCTAAAATGATGGAACAGTACAGTAGAGTGTTTTCTATCTGGTTTCCATGGCTGCACTTTGAGCTTCCAGCTGCCCCTCTCATCACCACTGCTCTCCTCTTGTTCTGGCCTTGCTGGGCTCTGACTGAGCTCTGCATTGCTGTATCTACAGCACTGCAAGGTGAACGCACAGCTGCAGTGTGACGATGTCCAGCAGGCCTGTGAGCTGGGACCATGATTTGTTCACATCTACTAATGTTCATAATGTGAGAGTCACATGTGTGAAAGTGTGCAACTCAAACGCCCACGAGTGGAGCATTTGCTGTATATGTTGGCTTCAGTACCAGTTCTCAATTTGCAAAGGAAACAACTACATGCTACAAAACAAATAAGCATTTGCATAGTTTCCATTTCCAAGGATCTACTTGGCCAAAGTCTAAATTAATAAATACGTTGACCTTTGACATCCTCTTCATTCTGTTTTTTTTTTTTGGTACCTGGGATGGAACTGAAGACCTCACACTTGACAGGCAGATGCTTCTGCCTGCTGAGCTAAATCCCTGTGGTCCACCTCATTCTTAACATCACAAACACTTTTCAGAGGATTTGCCCCACAACTCTTTATTTTTCTAGAGATAACTTTCAATATATTTTATAATACTAGCAACTGTCTTTCCAGGTAAGGTTATACTTCAAAATCATGTGCCTTTCACTATTTTCACATAAAATAATGGGATGGATGGGTAGATTAAATATATTGATAAGTAGAAGATAAACAGGTAGACTGATTTAATGTAAATCTGACATGGAGTAAATGGCCCTTCTATGCTTGGCTATTGAACTAAATGGGTAGAAATTTCATCAACAAAGGACAACTTAGAGTTTTATAGGAAACAATTTTTGAGAGAAAGACTATGGTATGTGTTAAATGTCCATAATGAAACAAGCCAAATGCTTGTAAGACTTCCTCCATATAGTTGTAGATGGGGATGACATTATAATAATACTCCAAACTTTGAGACTCACTTTTCTCAGGTCCTCATCCTGAAGAGAAAATGGACAGTCTCTTTCTCATTACTCATAATTCACTGGTCACTGGCTGCAAATGATCGGACAGGATTCTGAGCCCTACCACCTCTTTTCCAGGAGTCATTTGTTGCAATTCAGTTATGTTGCAAAGAAATATGCACACACGTGCTCCAACATGTCTGTGAAATGCCAAGTGTTATCAACTGTTTTTGGTCTTTTTTTTTTTCCGAATTGCCACTGTTGAAATTCTAGGAACCACCAAAGGAGTCTTACAAGACTTTCCAGTCCCCAAGTTGAGGAGCCAGACCCCGCTTGGCCTTCAGCCCACCATCATGACCTTCCCTGGTACAGAAAATGATGTAAAGGGCTTAGACCAGTGGTGGCCAACCTATGGCATACATACCACACTGGGCACATAGAGCATTCTCTGTCAGCATGTGAGCAAGTCACCCCAGCAGCTGAGAATTACTCAGGTCTAATTACAGTGTAAGCACGTTGTGGTAAATAAGTGGGTTTTGTGTTGTAGTTTGGCTACTTGTCTCTAAAAGGATCACCATCACTGGCTTAGACTATGATCTGATTGCCATCTGCTACAAAACATGAAGCAGGGAAATGCTCCCCATTGCACATACTAATTATAATCAAAATTACTCTTGTGTGGCTAAATGATTAATCTATCCAATTTATTTTTAAAAATTTATTTCTTCTCAAAAAAATTGTATATATCACTCATATATATATATATATATCACTCATTGATATATATCATATATATGACATGATATATGAACATAGTATATGTTATCATATGATATATACTATGCATTGATATTTTTATCTCCATTGTCAGAGTAAGGAAAGAATTCCAAATGGCAAATGCCATCAGGTGCCTAGGGATTTTCTTTCAGATGAGTTTATGGTGACTTCTTATTCAAGAGACTGCTTGGTCTTCATTAAAATGATTCGGCCCACAAGGTTACCAAAAATTCTCTTTGATAATCCAATTTAACAAATACGAAAAACATGATAATCACTTCTTTTTCTAGAGAATTGCTCTTTTGATTTATATTTAAAAGAAGTGTATAGAGGAACTGGTAAATATAATGTGGTCTAGATCAGGATTAGTGATTTTTAATCCATTTCCTTCCTCCTTTCTTCTGTCTTTCTTCCTTCCTACCTTTCTTGTTTTTCATTCATTTCTTTCATTTCTTTCTTCTAAGGATCAAATCCAAGGCCTTAAGTAAGTGGCCAGTGCTAGGTCTTCGACAGCCAGCATCACATTACTAATTTACATCTACAAACCACATAGCGGAGATAACAAACAAGCAGCAAATCTGAGGATCTTCTGATGGCAGTAACTTGTTGAATCTATAATCCAAAAAATAAAACGAAGCACAAATTGTTAACACAACATTAATTAGCTATTATCCAGAGCAATCCTATCTCAAATTAGGACCATAGCCTGGAGATGATTTTTGTTTTCCCTCATATCAGTGAGTTGCACACTACTCACCTAATTATAACCCACCACACCAGGTCATCCAATGGTAAAATAGACTCACATCTTCTTCAAAGAATGCAGAACAACCTTTTCTAAAGCCATAACTACCTTCCTTAGCACTCTGAGCTCGCTTAGAGATGTCAGCATCTTCAGTTTGTTTAAGAAAATGATAGATGTGGCCACAAATTGTGCATAATAGGCACCCCAAATTTCAGAATTACATGAAGTAATTGCAGTGCCCCATTTTTCCCAAATACAGTATTAAGTATAGATCATATTTTTCTGTTTTGACACAAGTTGTGTTAAGACTAATATTCAAAGTGACAAATTACATCATATTAACAGCAAAATGCATGTGTGCACTAGCCCAAAAGAATTATGTGTATTTATTATTCATTCTCCTGGTCACTGAAAATTTTCTTTGTAGAACTTAGATTATAAGTAAGCTAGACTCAAAGATGTAACTGTACAATTTCACTGTACAATTCCATACTTTCTTACATAACAGAGTGAGGAACTGAAGCCCTGACTTGTATTACACTAAAGAGTCTTTATACTCTCAGATCATATTGCAAAAATCTTCTCTATTACCCATTGCACATTAAGATATTGGCTTTGAAAGTCCATCAGGCACAGGATGTGTTTACAGGTTTGCTCCAAAGACTCCCTCAATACCAGGTCATGCCATAAAATAAACAAATAGAACCTGAGTTAGATGTGATTTAATTAGCTTTTCCTATCAGAAGTCACAGGAAGCTTGCAAAGAGTCTCTTAATTCCTCCAGGCTTTATTATTTGGCCTAGTCACAGCATGTATTTCCTTTATCAAGTTATTAAAAAAAATCCCAGAGTAACTACTTAGAATCATGCTGTTTTTCGGGGCAATCCAAGCAGCATTTTACAGAAGATGTAATGACTCTCAGCCAGAAGAAATGTTTTATAATTTTGATCTTTGCCACAAGAACAAAAGATAGTATTGGTTTTCTAAAAGACTCCTTGTGTTGCACTTTCATCTCAGTCTTTTCTGACTTCCTATAAAATATTGATTTTTAAGATCTATTTGGCAAGTGACAGATTTTAAACATCATTTAACTACATTGGCATGTTCTGCTCCACCATATAAATCACAAACTCATGTTCCTTACACAATGTCTAGTCTTACTTCCATGAAATAACCACCTTTATGGTTTCACAAATAATCACTTTTAATAGTTCCTAGGATTCCCTTTTAGAAATTTTCTAAAATTATAAGAATATACATGATATAATTTATGCTAATTTATAATTAGCATTAATTTATGCAAAATCATCTAAGCTAAACTTGTTTCCATATGAGACAAATATATTCAACTACAGGTAAGTTGCAAAAGACATAATAATAAAGTTTCATAAATAGGGACATGGATAATCCATCAGTTAGAATTCTCTACAGAAGCAGAACAAACAGGAAGTATGTAGAGAGACTTATAAGGAAATGGCTCATGTCCTAAGTGAGGATGGCCGCGAAAATCAGCAGAGGATTCATAATGAGCTTCCAGGGCTGAGCTGCTGCAGCAACAGGAAGATCTGATGATGAAGTCTGAAAACCATAGGGCAGAAGACTTCTCTTTTACTGCAGGGAGATCAGGCAAATTTTCTTGCAGGGCTTCAACTGTTTGGTGGTGGTCTCCCCAAACTACAGTGGGAAAGCTAAGATTTTTCTCAGTCTACTGATTTAATGTTGCTCTCATCCAAAAGCAGCATTATGGACCTGCACAAAATAATGCTTAACCAAATATCTGAACACTGTAGTCCAGTCAAATTGACACTTAAAAATAACTGCGATAGTAATATTAATGAAATAGTAGCAGTATGAGGAATTGTTTCTTAACAGAAATTAAAGCACTCTTACCATAATAAGATTGATAAAATGCCTCATTAAAATTTAGGTTAATAAATTGTTATTCAACAGATACTATTTAGAAAAAACACACAAGACAATATGATAAAACAATAAAATTTTGACTGTCAGAAACAACAATATGGATTAGTCTCTTGAGCAAAATACCCACTGAATTGCTGGAGTACAGTTCAGCAATAAAGCATGGAGCTCCCTTAGCATATGTAAGGCTCTGTGCTCCATTCCCAGCATTTAAAATAAGTGTAAAGTGAAAGAAGCCAGATGCAAAAGACAGAAAGTTCTACGCTTGCATTTATGTTAACTTCAGCAACACACAAATATAATCTTCAGATTTAGACTTTAGGATAACAGTTGCCTTTGGGGAAAGCAAGGATAAAGTTCGACAGTTGTTTAAATGCTCACATTCACTTTGTGACTACTCATCAATACAGAGTTTATGTTTGTATAATTTTTAAAAATATTATACACACAGAGAGCAAGCCAGCTGCCAACACACTCATATTTTAGAGCAGCAATTAAATTGCCAATCTAATCCAAAGAAAAACACAATAAAAGTTTTGTCTTATCTTCTAGAGTTATTGAAGTCTTCCTAAGAGGAACTGAAATTCAAAAAATGCACAAATCTAAGAGGAAAATATAACTAATATATTACTGATTATAATACAAAGAAAGATATAATCAGGATTAATATAAACGGCAACACCATAAGAGTTTAGACTAGAAAAATATCTCTCAGATTTATTTCTAAAATACAAAATACATACAACAAAAGTCAATGCAGATACATAATGGCTCAAAAGCATTTGAAGTGAATGGATAGGTAGGTACATTAGGTAAACATAAAGAAACCACAGAGTATTGAACATCAAAATTAAGACAATTTCCTGTTGATGTAACAAAAATTGGATTATGGCTTTACTTTAATAAGGATACTAGTAAATGTGATATTATTTAAATTTGAACTTATTACATAATTCATCACCAAATTATATAACAGGGAAGCTTCAGATATAAGAAGAAAAAAGAAAATAATAGATGATTTTACTTCTCCTAACTCCACACTGCAATCAGTATACTTGTTGCAATCTGCTGAAATGTTTCTTGGCTTGTGTAATGCACTACGGTAAAAATACTTGAATGTAGTTTCCTTTAACTGGACACGTGTTCTATGGTTTTATAAGTTTCATGCCATCCCTTATTATACTACATCTGTCTATCACATCATGAAATTCATTCAAATACACAGAGAATAGAAACATACCAATTAAATTATCTGAGATTATTTAAAAGAAATTAAATGCCCATAGTATCTTTACTAACACTGCGGGTTAATTTCATGTATCAACTTGACTGGGCCATGAGGTGCCCAGATATTTGATCCAACATTACTTCACTCAGCTAACCATTGCAGAGATAACATACTTCTGGCTCGTAGTTTTGGAAGATTTATCACATGGTCAATTGATCCTGTTGATTTGGGTTGAAGGTGGCATAGAACTGCTCCGCTCATGGTGATAGGGATCAGGAGACAAACTTCTATCCTATGAGATTTAGGGAGACATTTGCAGATTCAAACTATCACAAGCATTCTTTTGGTTTTGTCTCTGAACCTCTGAACATGTGTTCAGATGAAATTAACATTTAAATCAGTAGACAAAGTAAAGGAAATTATTTTTCCTAACGTGGGAGAATAATTTAATCATCTGATCTAAGCCTGACTAGAACGAAAGTTGGAATCTCCCTGGTAAGAGAGAATCCCTTTAATCTAACAGTTTTTGAACAGAAACATTGGCTTTTGCTGGATTTCTAGCCTACTTCCTATTAATTGCCTTTTGCTTTATTTCTAGTTATACTTTGAGATTCTCATATAAAATAAACCAAGTGATACTGTATCCTTTCATTTTTGTTGCTAAGCCTTCACAGGTACTTCCTGTTCAATTATTTTTGATAATTTGTGATATTCTATTGAGTGTATTTTATTACATAAATATTGTTCTTATTTAGATCATACATCCTTTTTCCTTGTATGCAATGTATCAGTGGATCTTGTTGCTTGATCCACTCTCCCTGTGTTTCTTTTCATTGCTGACCTGAGGTCATCTACATTAATGGTTACCAGTGTGGGCTTATCATGATAAGGTTTTCTCTACATTATTAACAAGGATATTTATTTTTAATTATTCTCTTTATAAAACAAATACAAGCTGAGGATGATGGCATACACCTGTAATCCCCGGTGCTGAATCCTGCTTCAGAAGGCTGAGGCAGGAAAATCTCCATGAGTTTGAGACCAGCCTGAGCCATATAGTTAGTGAGTTCAAGGCCCGCGTGAACCATATAATGGGATATTGTCTCAAATAAATAAGTACAAGCACTTAAAGTTTTAAGTTTTCTCGCAATATCTGTTTGGCTCTCATAAGGCTTTATAGGAGTATTTTAACAATTATTTAATCCAAAGTAAAATTTTAATTTCTTTTTTGATACTTTATCAGTTAAATAAAGGTGAAATTTCAGGCTTTTATGTGGATAAATAAGCTAAAATTTAATTTTAATCCAATATATCCATTGTCAGAATATAAAATGTATTTATAGATCTTCTGACAAGTTTAGTATTAACTTCAAGACTTTGAAAATCATCAGTATTAAAATGTCTTGAAAATATTAAAAATATTATGAATGTTTAATTTCTTCTTTTCACTTCAACTTTTCTCACATTGCTGAGATTTAATTGACAATTGTAAATTATACACATTTAAATCATGCAACTTTATGTTTTGATATTTGCATACCTTGAGGACACATTACTGTTTTAAAATGTATTCAGAATTTGTTTCAATTGGCTATCATAGAAAAAAGGGAACTAGAGAAAGCATTTTTTGAAGACAGTTCATTGAGGGGGCAGGCCACGGTGTGCAGACTCACAGAGAGAGCATCTGGGTAGTTCAGCAGACAAAACTGAATCAGACACTGGAGCTTACATATGGCATGATTTCTCTTCTCTGAGAAGCTCAAAATATAACTCAAAGAGCAAAATAAAAGACAGATAATAGAAAACAAGGAAGCAGACCGTTTACAAAAGAAAAGCACAGGGAAGGTAATGAAACAAGAATTAAGATTAGTATGTGTATGAACCCATTCTTCATGATGAATTTAATCATTATATTTTGAAAATATGTACTAATTAAACAAAAAAGGTGGGGGAAGCATGAGTGAAAGTCTTTATAAAATTTTCCCTAAAAAGAAAAAAAGAAACAATGTAGGGTAAGAAAAAAAAATAATAGCTGCTTTACATAATTCTTATAGGCTCCCTGCTATAGGATGCTATGTGGTTGTGTTGTAATTGGTGCTTTGATGATTTGTTCAGTGAAAATACTGGCGTCGTGTGCTTGAATTAGGGCTCTGGGATGGAGGGTTGCACTTGAAAGGTGTACTCTGAGGTGTACCTGTACTGTCCCTGGGGTCTAACTCACCCTAAAAGGATGGTATCTTGGATGAACAAGAATCCGGATGTCAACGTACCATAAAATACAGAAAATTAACAACACAATGCTCAATGGAAGCATTCCTATGGATTATTTGCAACATTTCTATGTAGAATATTACCTACTATCCTCATTTTATGCATTTATTATTTATTTATCCAATCATTTGTGTATCCCTCTGTGGACCACTGTCCCTCAGAACTCTAAAAGCCATTGAAAGCAAGACACAGTCCCCATCCTGTCCTGACTGAGAACAGCCTGAGATGTGGAAATTAAACATAGCATCCTGAAACAGAAAATGCTGGGCTGAATGTTTTTGAAGTAAGTACGAATTAAGTGCAGACTTTGGTTGATAAAATATAACAACATGGGTTTCTTGCATGATGATAAATGTGTCATATTAATGTGAGATATTGCTGGTATATCCAACTGAAAGCAAGGTGTGTAAAAATCCTGCGTAGGCTTCTGCAATTCTTGGAAACCTCGATGTACTCAAAATAAAATGTTTCTTAAAATTTCAGGTGCATTTCCATACAAAACAACAGATATGTGGAGACTGAAATTAATAACAAAATACTATTTATAGTTGCTGAAAGCACTGAAATATTTAGGTATTAATGTAATAAAAATTTATAAAATCTAGATGCTGCAGTTACCAAATTAAGATGAAGAGATCAATGGAAATAAAAATTTAATAAAGTCTGGGGATATAGTTCAATATAAAGACCATGAATTCAAACTGCAGGCTTGAACAAAGAAATGAACAAAAACACCTGATGATATTTGACGATGATCATTGCAGTATACTGATATCAACTTCCTTGTGTACCAATAAAAGTAATTAAAAAGTGACTTTGTTAAGGCAGTTCAGGTGACACTGAGTGAAAAGTGTATGCACTCTGTCTGCATGATTTGTTTCAACTGCACATGAACACACAGTTACATAAACAATGCAAATGAATCATTAAGACCAAGGTGCATGTCTCAACTATGAATGAAAAGTTAGTCTTTACAACAAATTTCATACTAATCTTCAACATTAATCAGTTGCACTATGAAACCTGAAGTCTTCATCCTTTTTTGGTAATTAAATCACATCAAAATAATGGGTCAAAGAGGGTTTTCTTCTAACAGGGTTTTATCTACAACCAGTTCAAACCCATCAATCATCTGCACTTTCATTTGAAATTCTTTTACTGAGTAGCAGTCTTTGTAACTATTTAAACAGAAACACACTTAGGATTCATCATGTACTAAATCTTCCCCAAAAGTCCTATTAATAATGTATGTCCTATCCATTTTAAAACATTCTTTCTTGCCATAATATTGGTTTACTAACTAGGGACAGATTACTCCTCTATCCTCTTCCAATTCTTCCGGATAGGTTGTCCCAACAGCCCTTTTTAAGACTTGTATGCACTCTTAAATGACTTCGACATCACTGATATCTTTCTGTACAAAGTCAGATTTCATCCTCTTATACTGTTTTTCTTTGCCTGATAAAAAGGAATCTAAGCTCATGTTTCCCCATTATCACTGACAAATCAAGTAGCTTTGAAATTAAACCACTATAATAAAGACACAGTAACTCCATTCTTTGTCACTGACTTTCTGGGAGGCTGGTGTTTGTTTGTTTGTTTGTCTTTAGAGTGACATATACCTCTTTTGAAGTACCTTATTAATACTGCTGATGTTATACTCAAAACAAGGCTCAAGATATTAATCAAAATGGCGGGGGGGGGGGACAAGGCGTCTGTAAAAGACTGCTTTATTTAAGCTGGTACCCAGTGGCACAGTGCAGATGGAGTTCACAAAGCTGTGCAACTGAGTTAGAATTTTGACAGATTTTCATAGTTCACTTATGATTAGCTCATTAATGATCATTAAGTACATAGCGATGAGAAACAGAAACAAGGTGGGCCTTTGTTCCCCTTTGCTTGAGGTCAGAAGCATTTCACAGTGGGTGATTAGCCAATTCATAGCCCTTGGTCTGCCAATCCCAGGAGCATTTGTCTCTCACAAAGGGAACAATGGTTGATACAACATCATTTGTCTCTTACAAGGGGAACAAAAGTTGACACAGCAAACAAGTTACTGGGGGAGTGTGACACATACAGAAGAGCATGACTACGCAGTCAGTTAATCTATAACTATGTGGTTGGTGCGTGGCTACTAGGGTAACGAGCACAGCACAGAATGACAATACTGCTAATAACTATCTTTTAACTATTTTAGTTTTCTAGCATTGTAGCACAACACTGGTTGAAAGGAATATGATGTGTTCTTTCAAAATACCAATATACAGAATATGTCCATGCCTTTATGTTTTTGGTTCAGTAAACATTATTAAAGATGCTTCTGCTTTGAGCTCTTTTTTTAGTGTGGTCAATGATATTACTTGCTTTTTAAATTACATCTTGAATCGAGGTGTCTGAGACAGGAACCAACTGAAAAAGAGAAGTATATGCCACACTATTCTAAGTTTTTACTGTTAGTATCATATACACTGCCTAAATTTAACCTGTGCAAAAGACTATCCTTTACTCAGAAAAGTACATTGTTGACAAGCAGGTCCTCACAGTCTCACACTCACTCCCTTGTTTTACTGCTGAGAAAGTTTCAATTTGAGGTATGTTATGGTTTGTGTCTAGATGTCCCCCAAAAGCCTCATGTGGTCCTAAGAACTTTTGGAGATGGCTGAATGTAGAGCATGTAACTGGCTGAGATTAAGAGTGTTGGGATTAAGCATGAGTGATTGCTGGATCAGTCCACTGATTGCACTGACACTGTTCATCCTGGAAGACTGGATACAATGTAAGGAGCAGAGAGGTCCTCTGTCTCTCTCTGCTGTGTAGTCTTTCTGTCTTCCACAAACATGAGCTTTTCCCTTTCTGCCAAGTGTCAATCCGCCTTGGAGCCAGTTGATTATAAAATGAAAATTCTACAAATTATGAGCTAAACAAATCTTTCTCTCTTTAAATTTGGGTGTCAGTTATATGTCTCAGCAAAGAGAAAAGTAACTAACCAGGGTGGGAACTGTCTGCTCTTATACTAGTTTCATATTTCAAACCTTAGCCCTTAGGTGTTCAAAGGGTTCTGAAAGCTCTTTCGAAGGGAAGTTGAGTAGTGATCTGGTCACTTGCTTCATGCTCTTGTCTTGCTAAGACAGGTCCTAAAGCTCTTGATAGAATGGATGAGATGGTGGAAGACTGGCTTTGTACTTTTTATACCGTGAAACTGTTAAACCACATGGTATTTTTTCTTTAACATTTTCTTGGTACATTAATTATGTTTTACACATGATCTCTGAATTTATTGCTTTGTTCAGAAATCAACAATATTTTATACGGTTTTGAAAGAAATTTAGACTTTGATGTAAGAAACTTAGAGCTTAATTTAAAACATCTGCTCCATCACTGCACATTTTCAATGTACCAAAATATATTCTGACCCAAATTATTGGAAATTAATTATCTGAAATTGTTATAGACAGCTGAGATAGTTCAAAATATTATAGGCAGTCTGATAAGGCTGGGGCTTCAAAGGAGCCAGAGCAGAAGTTCAGATAAATTGCAACCTTGGAAGAGACACATACCTCCTACTGTGGGCTAGATCTCAAATCAAAAGACAAAGACAATACACCTGCATCTAAAAGATTGATAGTCCAAATAGTTCTTTATCACCCTGAGGAAGTCAAGAGTCACCATTCCAACCCTCTACAGGAAGAGTCACTACTGTTAAGCATGCCCTCTTACTAAGTGACTCGCTTCCCCATTTGTTCTTGGATTAATCAATTTACCCAAGCAGTTAATCTTATTGGTTGACCATAGTTCTATGCTACCTTATGCTCACTTTGCAAGTTCCCAGGTTTTGCCCACCTTGTGAGTTCTGAGTTTTTCCCTACCTTGAAGTTGTCTCATATCATGGTTTTACTTTAAAACAGTCCCTAGGAAAGACAAGAGTCCCTGGCAACCCAATCAGGACCCCTTTTGTCTCTCTCAGATAAAGCTTTCTTTTTCTCAAGAAACATATTCCACTTTTAACTCCATTGCTTGTAAAATTCATTCTTCAATTTCAGATATGAACTCATACTGGACGTATAGTAGGTTAGGAGTTTCATTTCCCTGTATCAAAACAAGAACATGTAACATTGTGATGGTTTTTGAAAGTTACTGGGGTGAGGTCATCACCATCATTAAAACTTCCCTAGGTTGCATTGAACAAGTTTAAGTAAAAGAGAATTAAAATATAACTGGGCTCTTTAATTCTCTTTTTCACATATTATATATGGGAATGCAAATGAAACAGTCTGGTATGTTGTGATAGAATTTGTGTAATATGATTCTGTAGACTATTTTCTTTTTGAATGGAAGAAAATAGCATGCAGAGAATCCTTTGTTAGCTTAATGGCATTAGCTTATATGTGGTTCACTTTTGTAGATAATGAAAAACTTTTTGTGAAATGTGAAAATTACATTCACATAAAGTGCATACTTTTCCTATCAGAGAACATAATGTGGACTGGGTCAGTTTTTCACAATGAATTTTATAATATCCATACAATATCTATCAAGTGATTCACAGTTTCTCTGGCAATTTTATTAAATAAATCAAACAGCAATTTAGTTTGTAAACATCCCTCAATTTGCAGGTATATCTTATGAATTGTTTTATCGATGGATATGAAGACATTTCTCAGTCACTTATAGATCTATATTAAGACATCAAACAAAAAAGAATTAGTAAAGTTGATCCTAACTTAAAAGGTTAATATTTTGTATACCTTACATTTTCATAGTAATTTTGATTTTGAAATTTTTGCACTATTATTCATCATAGATTTTGCACCAATTTTAATTTTTTAAAAAATTATTTGAATATTATTTATCTGCATTATTGAGATTTTTGGTAGATACTTATTACTAAGAGTAGTAATAAGCATGCCTAGTAACTAAATTGGACATGCCAAAATTACTTTAGCTATTTTCATATGTACGCATCACTGAGCAGTCTTAAAATATTATTCATCTTGCAATCTGAGCAACTATTTTGAAGATAATAATAAGCAATATAATAATCATTGTTAATTTTCTATCATCTTGTTTTGAAATTCTGGATCATTTTTATTGGGGTTTTTGTTTGTTTTCTTTAAAATAAAAAATTTTAAAAATTATTCATTGTACCACATATTCACCATCATGAATCACTGACTAAAAGATATTCACCACAGCACAGGATAGTAATTAGCAGCAAAGAAAAAGCCAACATATAATATACAAACAAACAAAGGCTGAGAATAATGATAGAAATATAAATGGAGTCTATGACTCATTGAATGCTATTTAGAATATGAAAAAGAAAGACTGAATTTTTATGACTGCACATAGGTTCTTAAAAAATATGCTTTGAATAGAAGAACAACAATAATTATCTAAAAATTGTGCTTTATGTGACTAAAAAACCCTAAGTCCTTTTATATTACCTTTTGTAAATTTTGTTAGAGAAAGGAATAAAGCCAACAAACTTTGTACTATCTTTGTTTTTGAAATTTTTTGAAAAATTCTGGTCTTTATTTTGGAAAACTCTAACTCAGGAGTACAATTTATAATAACCAATGCATTAATTTTACTCTGAGGCCTTAGAAGAGACCTTAAGGGAAAATAACATTGGAAAGATGATTAGAATCCTGGTTACTTCTCTTGTTGCTGAGACAAAATACCTGATGTCCAAAATTAAGGGAGGAAAAGTTATTTAGCTCACAGTTTGTGGAGGTTTCCCTTGGTAATCCACTGACTCCAAGGCAGGGCAGCACATGACAGAAGGGCAACAGTTCCTAGCAGTGGAAGACAGAAAAAGCAATGAGAACAAAAAGGGTAAGAGTGTAAGCTTATTTTTTTTTCTTCTCTTATATTGTGTACAGGCTTCCCTTCCTTGAACAGGCATAGCATTCACAACCCCAGTCCAGCACTAGACAACAAACCAGTCACAAACTCTAGATTTAACCACCTCCAAAAATTTTACCTCCTTTGACCACGTGAGGATTTGGGGGAACACTCAGACAAAAGCTGTAACAATTAGTCATACAAAAATTTGTCTAAGTAATGCTGTCACTGAAAAGCTTAACATCCTGTACCAAAGTTAACAAAACTTCTTATTACTGAGATAAAATCAGATGAATGCTAGTCAACCTACTTAGCATATGACATTGTGGAAACTGCACAAAAACGGAAGAATGATTATATTTATGCCCATTGATGACACCTTGTGAGACCACAAATCTGCTCTGGGCAAAAACTCATGTTATAGTCATTTACAAGAAACTGCTTACTCAGTGTTTTTCATAAGTAAAGGAGTTTTTATATTTATTGAGCAATATGCTTGTGAGTCATGGCAGGCACTGAAATTATATTTTAGAACTGGGCTCCAATTCTAGTGTAGCAGGAAAGTGTATCAGTGCCAATCAACAGACTATTTAATCCACACACAGCAATTGGTAAGAGATGGTCTATTCATGGTCAGGAGACATATTGGGGGACATGAGGTTGGCCAGACCTCACCATAATGTCCAGCTCAACATCACAGTGGGAAAAGAAATGGGCAATGGCTCATGACTACATTATTCCCACTTTTTCTTTGGGGAGCAGACAGATCACATTTAATTTATCAAAGCTCTTAAACACTTCCAAAAGACCTCTTTTTATTTATTTGATGTAACTCAGCACTCACTTCAATGCTGAGATCTCACTGTTTTTCAATGTTAAGAAAAAGATATGATTTCTTATGAAAACAAGTTGTGGAAAAACAATAATTAAATAATAGAGTCTTTTAAAAACCCTGTATAAATTAAAAAATGAAGAGATATATCCCATAAGTGAACACAAAGGCATAACCAAGAATATTTCTCTTATTTCCTTCCAAACCTAAAGTATAAGCTTTCAAGTATTGAATATATATGTACCGATCTACCATGAAAATTGCTTCCAACATTTCTGAAGTTGTCAGAGTCAGGCCTCAGTTTCCAGTACTATTTACCAACTCTCCAATACATTTTTCTTTTTCTAAGAGTATGATTATGAATTAGAAAAGTCTCACTTAAATAAAGGTTAAGTGGAAAAATTAATTTCATGTCAAACATTATTTAATATTTAATCTCTCTTTTTTCTCTCTCTTTCTCTTCTGTCTCTCTGTCTGTCTCTGTCTCTGTCTCTGTCTCTGTCTCTCTCTCTCTCTCTCTCTCTCTCTCTTTCTCTCTCTCTCACCACACACACACACACACACACACACACACACACACACACACATGCAATTCATATACACTGGTGCTATGCACCTACTACTTATTTTTATTTTCCTTAAATTTTCTATTTCCTATATGCAGCAAATCTGATTAAATGTTTTATAGAAACATTTAGAAAAATATTTGAGAAATATTACTCCAAATTTAGTATAATTTGATTTATATTTTCACATAGCAATATGTTCTTAATAATAATTAGATGTTCATTGTTATTACTTTATTAAATTAAATCTTATTTGACTTTAGAATTAACAATTAAATGAATAGAGAATTTATTAAGAATTATTTTCGTGTTATATGCATGAAGGGTGAATTAGTTAAGATAATTTCTTTGCTCTTTCATGAATTGTTCCTGATTGCTAAGAAAATAAAAAATAAATTTATTTCATCCATAAGAACTTGAAGTTCGGATTTTATATTTTATCCTAAGGTGAAAAGGTTTATAGGTTTTAAGAAGAGAAGAGAAACTTCCAAAATATGTATTTAGATCAATCAATAGAGGTGATGGTGAACCTATGGCAAGATGATATTTTTCATTTAGGACAAAAGATGTTAATGTATGAGTTGTTTGTTCTAAACTAAAATCCTCATTATTCAGTTTTAATTGCAGTGTTGACACTTTGTAATAAATAAGAGGGGTTTGGAAGTTGGGTCCTCATCTCTAAACAATTGTCTATCACTGATCTATAGAAATGAGCAAGAGAGATTGCTAGAATAAATCGAGGCACTAAATTAAATTCAAGTTAGTGACATTAGTATGAACCATTTAGCTTAATACTGATGCCAATGAATATATTTCTATATATGTATTTCCTAGTTTTGTGCATTAAAAGGACCTAGAAACTACAACATCCTAATAGTATAAGCACATTCCCTGTCTTTTTTTTAGATTTCCATGCCATTCTCCAAGTAAAGGAATGGGGACTGCTTGGAGAAATGGCTAATTGTAGAGTAGGACAAGAGCATCTTACAGGTCCAGAAAATAAGGAAATACTAAAAACAAAACAATAAGAAGAGGTGAAAGGGACACAGGAGCTGAGGAAAAGAACTTCCAATTGCCAAAGTAAGACACAATTGACTGGCAGAATGAATACAGTAATACTGGATGAGCATCACAAATATTAAATCATTAATCCAAACCAATACTAATCTAAATGTCTGTTTGTGTGTGTACTTAGGTAAAATCCTATATTCTTAAAGTCCTTTGCATGACCATGCCTCTATCTACTTGTTAATAAGATGCAAATCAGATTACTTGGAACGTTTGGAAAGCCTGCATAGAAGCAAATGTTTCATCTGGGTGATGAGAATCTCACTCAACACTTCTTTGTGAATTCTGGGTCCTGGAAGCCACTTGAAATACTTGCTGGTTTTTAGGAACTGGCAGTGAGGATGATGGAATGAAAGGATAAGTGAACTGAGGTCTCTAATAACCACATCACATGAACTTTGATTAATCCATCTTTGACTCCACTTTATGAAAGAAAATGAGCCCTTAAAGTCATGAATAGTATGCAGCGCACAGTTTAAGCTAACCAGAAGTAACATGGAAGATAAACTACAAGTCACCTAACATTGCTCAAGGGCAGACTGCCTATATCACAGTGGTGCTGTAAGAATATAACTAAGCAGAGAAATTCTCACTGCTTAGTGACATCGCTGTCATCCTAGCATCATAACCTAATGCATTATAAACATGCTGCGGAGATTCTAGTGTAAATATACCTATTGCACTGCCAGTCATATAAAAGCATAATAACTGTTATGTATAGTACATAATATATGTTGATAATAATAATAAACATATATCACTGTTTTACTACACTGTATTTTATTGCTTCCATTCACCACATCTCTTTCTTTCATCTGGAGACCTCGTTGAATGACTGATGTGTATTATCCACGGGTTTTCATAAACACACTCTGTAGGGTGCATACAAAAGTCTAAATAGCCTAACAATACATCTCTCAGAACATATTCCAGCACTACGCAATGCATGACTATGGAGGCATCAAACCCAGTTAGGACACTGTTCTTATGTACTCTGAATCATTTGAAATTCCTTTCTCAGTAAGTGAAAAAAAATCAAGTATTATC
Source organism: Cavia porcellus (assembly GCF_034190915.1). Taxonomy (NCBI): domain Eukaryota; kingdom Metazoa; phylum Chordata; class Mammalia; order Rodentia; family Caviidae; genus Cavia; species Cavia porcellus. Next base: position 78,446,146 of record NW_026947494.1, on the reverse strand, counting down.
AATTAAATTTGTTGTCCTAAATTGTGTTGGTTAAAATATGACTTATTATGGATCATTTGAAATTTATCTTTCTGTAGGTGAGAAAAAGAATCCAGCTTTATTAGCCAAACATGGTTTGTCCTAAATTGTGTTGGTTAAAATCCGACTTACTGTGGTTTAGAAATGGGCAAGGTAAAAAGACTCAGACACACACTGGAGATTAACTGACAGGACTCGATGGATTAAATGTACTGGTGGTTCATGTAGGTATTGACAACTGGATACATGCTGGGCAGAAATGCCTGGGGCAGACTGTCCCACATGCAGATTAGAATGAGAACATCCAGGGTAGTGAGGAGAGGGTGTCCAGGCCCAGATGATGGCACCATGATATCAGTTAACATGCTCCCCAAGGCCAGGAAGGACAGCCAGGCAAGGACTTTTCCATTCATTCTAACGGGGCTGCATCTCTGTGTATCATAGAGACTCTTCCTGATTCTGTCACCCTCTCTTCTGTTCACTCAGTGCTGCACCTGGATGAAGCCCTGAAGGCAATAAATTCTCATTTGCTGTGCCAGGCCCTTCTTCATTACTTTTTAGAGGACATAAAACATATGATTGGACCACGGGTTAAGGGTTCTCTGTACAGATGCTCTTTGATTTATGATGGGATTATGGCACGATCTTGCTGGTGTTTCCTTACCTAGTCACTTAATCCCAACAACTTCTCCTTTTTTTGGTTCCCTTCAGTACTGAATTATTGCAATAATCCACAAAAACGTCAAAAAGAAAGGTTCCACTGAGCTCAAATATTTGCTACATGTTATTGCAACTGTGTTATTGATATCCTCAGTTTGGTATTTATGTTCATTCTATGAATATAATCTGAGCTTTAAGAGATACCAGTTGCTGTGACTTCTTAGTGTACTTTGACAAGTAAAGCAATATTGGAAATAAGATGATTTATGTCCCATTCAAGTGGGGAAATATTACATAAAATAATTCATTGTTTTTGTTTGATTAAACATAACACTAATGGTACTAAGTGAAGACTGAATATTCCTTATCTAAAATGTCTGGAATCAGAATTGTTTCAAGTTTTGGTTGACTTTTTTTAAGCTTTGGAATATTTGAATATATACAAAGTGTTAACTTCACGTTAGGACACATTTCCCAACTTGACAATTACGTATGTTGGATACACACCTTATACATGTAGCACAAAAATAATTTTGACAATACTTTTATTATGTATGTGTTGTGACTGCGACTTGTAATGTTAAGTTGGTGGTGGAATTTTCCTCTTGTGACGTCATGTTGGCACTGAAAAACATTTCCATTTTGGATTTCAGATTTTTGGGTTGGGATTCTTAACCTGTACTCTAAGTCTTCAAGTTATTCTATAAATAGTTGGTGTATTTACATTTTTGTGCATAGAAAGGTTTTAGAATCATAAACTATGTCTTAAAGAATAATTTTTAAGTGGAGACCGCATCATAGATTTTATTTATTGATGTGTGTTATGATAACCTTTTCCTTACATTTTAGTAGAACAATGAGACCCCAGAGGACATTTATTTTCAAGGATTTTTGCAGCTACATTTTACCTAGCAGTGGAAATGCAATGCATATGTCATCCTTTTTATGTGAAAAATGACTTTTCTGGAAATGCTACCGTCTAGAATACCAATGACCTTTCTACACAGAGCACAGGTGTCATCTATCACTCTCCTCAAGACACTGCACTCTGAAAGAATGATCTCTCTTTTTACCTTGGGGGCTATGACACTTTCAGCAAAAGCGATCTGTGAGAATGTTTGCCAACTCAGTCCCTTTTCCAGAAGAGCGATATTCTTATTTTGGTTGACTAAAATGTATCACTTGAATTTAATAATTCTAGTGTTGTACATGAAGCACAGCACTTTCCAAAAAGCTGAAATACTTCTATTTTAAATTCGTCCCTACACAGTGGTTAAAAACGACTCTTTCTTATCTGATATATTTTTAGTTTAGTTTGTCTATTTCTTGTATTATTGGTCTACCTCATCTTGGCCTACTCCAGCTGTGGTTTCCTGTTAATACACTCAGTGCTCTCAGCTAACCTAACAAAAATCAGTAAAATTGGAACTCAGCAAAATCATTTTCCCATTAACTTCTCTACCATGGTGATAGTATTATCAGTTTTGCATATGGAGAAATTATGAGTAAGCAAAACCAAATGACTATCCAAGCTAATCCAATAGTAACTATGTGATGCATATGGAGAAATGACAACTAAGAAAAAACACATAATATATGCACAAAACTATCCCTGACCAATTGATTAATAAGTATGTGATACGCATTCGCATCTAGATTGGCCAGATTTCAAAGTCAGCATATCTCCAACTGAATACAAGATACCAAATTGACAAGCTATGCATTTTACATTTGCACAGAAGTACATTTCCTTTGAAGTTCAGTCTTTAGCTTCAGAAATTAAACTACTTTGCTTATAACTTACTGGATTCAATTTAAAACGTAAGAATAGATGAAAATTACATCCAGCAAGTGTCTGCTGCTTTTCAAATACTATGGTAGAAGTTTCATTTCTAAGTGATCACTTCCATCTAGTATTTTGTGCAAAATCTTAATCTCATCCACAATTAGAATTACATAACAGTCTGTATGGATTTAGAGTATACATTTTTTTAGTGATTCTATTGACAAAAGAAAATTTCTTGCCATTAAAATTAAAAATAGTACATTGGTTTGATATGAATGATTCAACTTGTGCATACTAATTTACTTCAAGGATATGTCTAATAATTTACAACCTGTATCCTAAGTAACATTTTAAGATAATAACTAGAATCTTTAATATTTTCTTGCTCTGACATTTCATGAATTTCATTCTATTCTATGAAAAGTAAGTCCAACATATAAGGATGCAGTGTCTTAGTGCAGAGAAATCACACACAAAAAATTTAAAAGTCCTTTCTTAATAATTATTGTTTAGCCTTCTGTCAAAGTGGAAGCTGATAGTTTGAGGACCTTATTTACCTTTCCTGATTCAGTGTATGTAGATTGTGATGTTACTACCCTAGGCAATAGAGGGATATGGAAGCTTTCAAAAACATTCATAGATATTTTTATACGTGATGAGGGAGATTCTAAATTAATACCCATCATAGGATCTGTCTTTAATTGTGGCTTTCCCCACACACTTATAAATAAGGACAATTTCCACTAAACGCACATCTCATCTACTAAGCCTGATCATTAATACATTAATTGGAGTAGACTATCTTGGCCCTCTTTAATGCCAAGCAGAAGAGGTAGATCAAGGACCTCTGATGTGCTATTTTTAACTTAAGATCTTTAATGAAGCTTAAAGAAGAGGAATTAAGTCCCAGCTTTTTATTCGAGTGTGAGGATGTCCTGAAAGTGGCACTATTTGCTCACTTCTGTTCGACAGATCCCTTCATTTTAACTTTACTGATGCCCTGAGTCAAAATCTGAAACATAAAGCACAGCTCCATATTGATACAGGTGGATCCTGGAAAGAATCAACAGATCATGTAAATATCAGATCACTACTTTAATTTACAGTCTCATTTTTTGAGTCAGAAAAATAACCCATGACTAAATATCTCACCACAAATCTTTAAAAAGTATTTTCCTGGCAACTGCCTTCAATCTTTTGAAGATATCTAGCAGAGGTGTGCAATACAGTCACTGCTTATAGAATTAATAGTGGTTCTTACTATCACTTTGTAGTCTTCATTAATATGTAAGATTTCCAACATAATTTCAAATAAAGAGGGTAGAAAATAAATTAATGATCAACATGTGTTTAAAGACCTCTCACCTAGAATCTATAACAAACCTAGTATAAGTAAATTAGAGTCAATGAAGACTACCTTTTCTGAGATTAAAAATATAATGAACTTCTCTAATTTCTGTTTTGTTAGCATAGTTAATGAAAACTCAATGGATGCATAAGATTCATCAATCATAAACTTTTCCATTATCAATTGTTATTGCTTAAGGAAATTTGTATTAAGAAAATAGCACTGAATTTCTTTTCATTTCCTTAGATGAATTCTCCTTCTAGCTGCATAGTGGCAGATATGTGCTAAAGAAATAAAAGAAGTCATCCTACACCAGTTTATTTTTGGTAGGAAGTCAAATTTCCTTCACCAACACACACCTGAAGGGAGTTCCTTCCATGAACTGAGGTTACACAGAAATGTATTAAATGTTAAAGGCAAGTAATATATCTGTGCAATAAACATAAGAATATTTTATAGTTTGGATACTATATGTTCCCCAAAATGTAATGTCCTTGAAGTTTGGTGTCATTGTTGTAGCATTGAGATGGTAGGACCTTTAAAGAAATGGGTCCATTGGGTGGTAATTAGGCCAAGGGGCCTAATTAATCCCTCATGAAGGGATTAATGACTTCTTATAAGACTGTGCAAGGTCTTATTACTTCTCACAAGAAATTATTATAATGCAAGAAATTGTTATAATGCAATAATAACAGAGCTATTATTAACAAGGCACATAAAGCACTAATCACAAAAGAACAGATTAGTAATATGGCTTTATTAAAATAAGGACCTCAGTAAGTCAACAAGAATCTATGAAGAATAAACAAAATGCAGATGGGGAGGCAAGAGTTTCAAATCATTCAATAGACTTTATCTCCAAAATATGTAAGGAACTCCTGAAACCAGAAAAATTAGAGATTTTCTGGTGCATTCCTAATTGAAAGAGATAAAATTAATGATATTAGATTGCAAATATTGACAATTAAATCATCTCTTAAATGGGTCACCATACTTGCTGAAGAAACTGATAAGGCTTCCTTTAAATTATATGTAAAGTCCTCCATGAATGTATAAAGTAAAGTAAGGACTGGTTTTAGTACAGAATAATATCTGCAGAAATAAATGTATTAGACTTATTTGTTTATATCCTTGATGAATTCTGAACTTCTGAACTGAGAGTAGTATTTCCTAACCTATCAACTATTTAATGAAAAAATGTACTGTATAAATATGTTGGGTAAAATTCAGCAGTATTTGTTATTCTCTATAAAATGTACTGACATATAAAACTTACTGACCCAAATTTAACAGAAAGACTTTAATCCTCTATTTTAATATCTAATCCCCTTCAGTATTTAACTAGATCAATATTTGCAAAGGGTAGAACCAGATGCATTGCATAAATGTGATAATACATAATGCCCAAATTACTACAGCATCAAAAGATTACCTCTTTGGTGAAAATCAAAGTTTTAAAACTCTGGCATTCATGTATACTTGTAAATAAATAATTAAAAATGAAGCTTAACGTATCTCTCCTATGTAGTCTCTGTATAACAGTAGACCAAATGTCATATTCTTATCTCACTTTATAATAGTGTACTTTGGGATTTTCATAGATAAGTTAAATACTATTTCATTTAAAAAATAAATATTTACTATCTTGTTTTATGAATGAAGAGTCTATTATTATTTTCATTATTTTAGTCCAAACTATACATGCATTCATTCATAGGGAGATATTGTAAGTTTCTGTGAAGGAACAGAGCCAAGCAAGGGACACATTCCAGAGAACAATCCTGGAAAATAAAACCCCAACAGGAACCTCTCTTCTTCCACAGTATGGCTTGCTTTACCAATGCCCAGTATCATGCGGTAGGGCCATGGAGCCTACTGGTGCTGATTATGTGACCTAACCGCTCAGGACAAAAATGAAGGAAGGATAGCAACAAAAAAGATATTTAAAAAGAGCCATGAGTATTAATTATATTTCAAATTTTTGAGGTAACATTGTTCTGAGAAAGTTTCTATCACCTTCAATGAATGGTATGACTCCTTATTTCAGACTCCTGATTCTCTTCTAATAAAAGATCATGATCAATTAGGCCAACAGTATGCCAATAGATCAATGTGAATGTAAGTCTTAATAAGAAAGAGGAATTTGTGTAAAGTAGCTAGGAGCTTGAACTTTGGACTCATGCTTGAGTCTAATTCTTTCACTTAAACTCCCAGTACTAACATTCATCTGGTGAAAATGAAATGCATCAGAGTTAAGTAAGATAATGAGTTCAAAACTTAAATATAACAAGCCCTACAACACAGTAAATAGCAATTAATAACTTCAGAAAGCCACGCTATGGAACATCAAGGATATGTAATTTTTGTTGAGGTCAATATGGAAGAAGAAGTGGCCCCTGACATAGCGTTTTGCAGAACGTGTGAAAGTAGGATACTGAATGGAAAATTAATCCAAGAGATCAATCAATCCAATCCAGCAAGTGAGAGATTCAGAACATACACACTAGGAGTGGATGGAATTTCCAGTAATTGGAATATTTTTCTAAACATAATTAATGAATGTGATAAATATAATATTAAATGATACACTGATTGTAGACCATTGAGAGGATTTCACCAATAGTCAGCAAAATTCATTGCAAAGGACACCAGAAATTGAATGAAGAAGATGAAAAGCGAAAGGCAGTATAAATTCACATTGCACTGTAGAATTTATTTCCCTCGAAATGCGTTAAGTATGTACAATTATTAGGTGTCCACCAAAGAAAAGCTAATAAAATGAAGTATGCAAGTTTACTAAAAATAGCACAGGAATAAAGCCATTGCTTTATTCCAAATTCCCTTTTTCCCAACAGAAGAAGTAATGCCTTAATATCACTAAGGACTACAAGTAAATCTACATATGACTGTGATTTCAGGAAGCAAAGAACACCAAAATCTTTAAAATATTATAAATATAGGATAAACAAACAAACAAAAATATCCATTACAGGTGCAGTGCCGCCCCCACCCACTGCAACAGTCCTGGAGGCAAACTGGAAAGAGTTACCTCCCTCAAGGAACACACAACCAAATGGGTCCTTAATCCAAGACTGAGTCCCCAATGTGAGGAAAATAATATCACCCAGAACATTGTTTTAATCATTTTCTCATCACTGGGTCAAAATATTCAACACTTACAACTTAAAGAAGGGGAGATTTATTTTGGTTCACATTTTCAGCCCATGGCAAGCTAGCCCAACACAGAAGCAGCACAGTGGAAGGACCCGCGCAGAGGAAAGCTATTTGTATCACGGTGAGAGAAATCAGAGAGTGAAGGGAAAACCAGGGAGAGGGAAACACTCTTCCAGTTCTTGACTTCAGGGACCTACCTTCTCTAAGTAGACCCCATCTCTCAAGAGCAAGTCAGCTATAAACCCATTAGTAGAACAATACACCATGAGAATAACGACCCAATACATGAGACTCTGGGGGAGGCATCTCAGACCAAAATCATAACATGGTTGGATTCGTTTGAAAAAATGAAATATGAAAGGAGACTGGAGAAAAAAATAATACCATTTTTTGGAAAAAGAAGTGGAATTGAATATGTATAGAAAGACTTTTGAGATTTGACAAAATGGTACCACAGCAACACTTGGTCATGGGGATATCAGTGACTGACCATGGAAAGAGTCAGAAGATGCTTATATTTTTAAAATTTTGTACCATTGTGTGTTTGTTCACCCATGTGCATATATATCTGGTAACAAATCCTTTTTTGAAAACATAGTAATTTAATGACACAATTCATTGTGAATAGCATGAGCATTGGAGTTAGACAAGTCCCTTCTACTGCTAAACTCACTTATGCAACTTGCTCATATTACTTAATTGTTTAAGCCCTGTGTCCTACCTACATCATGGTGATGGTCTGTGATTGTTGTTTGAATTAAACAGGTGATTTGTGCAGACTTCTGGAGTCTAGTAACTCTCCAGGTATGTTGAATGCGGTGGTCCTTTGGTTCTGGTCCCTGGACTCACCACACACAACTATCGTAACAATTTGGGCACCCGTGAAACATGAAACTCACGAAAACACTGAAATCACTCTATCATGGGTCATAAGATGAGGAATACTTAGAAAGGAGCACAATAACTGTTCTTTGGTTTTGTTTGCTTTTAAGACCTATGACATCTTATAAATAGCCAATGGTTATTTAAAGCTTAAACAATGCCCATGAAACTTGTCAAAATATATGAGGATAACCTTTAACTTTAGATAAATGAAAAATACTGGTATTTCACTAAAGAAAGTGAGGAATTTTTATTCTTACCTCGTACAGTTGTGCTAGGGAATTTCTCTAGGATTATGGAAATGATAAATAAAAACTTTCAAAATATTCAAGTATTCTTTTTAGATTTTTTTTTCTTGGACTGAAAAAGAATGTCTTTAAAGTGAATTCCTTTGAGCTACTTTGCTTTTTGTTTTTTTCTGGCCTATGGAAAACCTTATGACAATTGTAGTAAAAGATAACAAAAAGCATAAGATAACAAAATAACCCTATGTGCAGGAAAAGGAGGTCCAAAGATAAAAGATATTTTAAAAAGAGTGAGATGGCTGGAATAAGCAATATATATTTTGATTCACTCGTACACTTTTCCATCAAACTAGATTGAAGATTGTTTTCAAAAATGGCCATAAATCAACAAAAGTGGAAATATAAGTGAAGATAAAAAGATTGAGGGTTTTTGTCAACAGGAAAGAAGAAATGCAATGTACCATAGCTCTTCACCTCAGGGAAGGTTTCAACTCCTCTTCTAGGGGGCATTTAGAAAAATCGCAGCACATTAGAGTTCACATCTTGTGAGAGTTCTATGCTGTTGCCTACATAATTAAATTCAAAATTGTGTATATTTGTGCAAAATAAGTTAAATAAATTTGTTTATGGAACATCCAAAGTAAGCACAATTATGTTTTATTGGAGAAATAATATTTTTGAGTCTGTTTGTGTTTTATTTCAGCGAAGTTCAAGATTTAGAGAATAATTAGAAAAATAGAATTTCCAAATGTTCTAATGCCTCATATTCCCTATTGTGAACACCTTTCCTTAGCGTACCTCACTTGACCAATTAACATCCAAATGCTTCTACATTATTATACACTAAAACTGATACATTGTTCCATTTTCATCAGTTTTTCCCTAATTTCCTTTTGTTGTTCCACAATCCCTTTCAAGACACTACACTACATTTAGTAATCATGCTTCCTTAGGTTTCTTTCGACTGTGATAATTTAAATTACTTGTTTGGTTTTGAATATTGAATCACGTATTGCTTACTAGAGAAACATATTTAACCTAAGGCTTACAAATGCATAAGAATTTAGAAGATTGGCTGGCAATGATTGCCTGCAGGCTCAGGTGTGGGAAAGAGCAAAAGGGCTGTCTGCATGCCCTTCTGAAGAACTGAGGAAGCCCTTCAAAGGCCTGTAGCCTAAGGTAGTGCCCGGTGCAAGTTCCTCTTAGGCGGCTGAAGTGTCTGCACCAGAAACCTGGAAACATCCGAGCTGCAGGTGAATCCTAGAGCTCCTCCACAGGAACAGTACTGAGCCTTCTTCCTTCCTCACTTCCTTCATTCCCCTCGGGCAGCAAGCCTGCTGGCTGCTGTCACTTACACCAGTAAATCTGAGTACATGTCCAGTAAATCTCTGCAGCCACACTTAAAGCTATGCTGATGTTGTTTATAGTGGTACCTGGGTTCATGAGCCTAATTCTCACCGTGATTCTGGTCACAAATGGTATTGGCTGAGACCTGAATCAAATTTTCCTGTAAGGTCAACATTGAACCTTAGCATTACATCTGATTTGGTTCTCATCTAATTGTATTGGGGACCAGAATTGTGAAAAGCATTAAGTTCACAAATAGAGGCATCACTTTATTTGGGTGTTGCTTACTCAAATTGACACAATCAATTAAGTATGATAAACATCATATCGATTTTAAGGATTCCTGATCAGATATTTTGCCACATGTTTATCAAGCAGGATTTGCTTGATGTTTCACTCATAATTAAACTGGAATTATAGCAAAGAACACAGAAATGAAGTGTCATTCTCATCAGAATGCAAGCAGGGTACCTATCATTAGCAGAACATTGTCATTAAAATGAACATTGATTCTTTGTTGGGGAAAAGGATTGTGGGTCTTCTTTTTCTTTTCTTCTTTCTTTCTTTCTTTCTTTCTTTCTTTCTTTCTTTCTTTCTTTCTTTCTTTCTTTTTTTACAGTGTTCTCCACTGCAAAGCTCTGTTCTTTTACTACTCCCTTCTCATAACATACTCTTTGGAACTCACTTGAAAGCCCCCATATACAGCACACTTAGACAATGAAGAGTTACATTCTGTGTTTCCAGGAGACAATATTTGCATAAATATTCGTATGCTATCTGTATTATTTCGAATTCTAAGCTGGATATGTATCAAATCTTCCCTGTTTATTAGTCATACATTTACATCAACATGGAAACATAAATGTTTATTTTATACTTTGGTTTATAAGCCAGTACAGTCATATTTGTTTTCTTTTTCACATGTTTCCAGCTTTGAACACTTCCATCAGCTCTTAGAGCCCATTGATAAGCTGCCATCACATTTGGGAGTAAGGAGGAGTCTGTCTGAGCACTTCCATATTTTCAGACTACAAAATGTTCAAGGCTGACCTTGCTTACTTCCTGCCACGGTCTTAAAATCAGTCATCTCAGGAATTCCCATCCTTTTGTTTGTGAATGATGCTAAAGACAAAGATTTGATGTGTACTTATTCCTAGCTTTCTCATCTAACAGACCAAGTCATGTTTATATATGTATCTGCCTGTGTTCACACACACACACACCTGTAAGCGCTCCCCATATAACTGTATGCATGTTAATATAAATACGTGAGCATACTGATGGGTCCATCACTGTGAGGGACACTACCCACTCTTCTTCCCTGTCATCCCCTAATTCAGCAGTGAGAAATCTGGCTCACTCTCCATTATTTCCTATCTGCTGACTCATCTGGTCAATTTTAGTAATGTTTTCAAAATCGTTAACTCATTTCCTATGGCAAGCAACTTTATCAACTACATTATAATCCGTGACACATTTGCTTTGGTACCATTCCTCCTGTAATAACCTCACCTTCATTTTGAGGCATTTAGGTGACCAATTTGTTCCCCATCTTTATCAATGACATGATTTTTACATTTTCAGTACCAGCAAATTTTTATCAGAATCTCTATTTCATGCTCTATCTTCCAACCTCCTGAATTTGTTTTAAAATTTACATATATTACAGAGCTCTCCATGTTAGAAATTCCTCTGAATTTGACAAATGTACGGCATTTACCCACCATGACAGCATCTTATCTAACTTCTTCACTGCCTTATAAAATATCTCATGCTCCACTTGTTTAACTCTTAGCCACCCAATCCTCTAGGAAGTCGTGTATTTTTTATTGTCTATATATATTTCCTTCTGAAAAGTGGCATATTGTCACAGTCATAGAATACATAACTTTTCTTAGAGTGACCTCTTGCACATAACAGTATCAATTTAAGATTTATGCATGCCTGCACAATTTTATAGCTCATTTCGTTTTATCACTGAATGATATTCCAAGGTGTGGATACTTCAATATCTGTCTCCCTATTCTCCTCTAAAAAGGCAGCTGGGTCGATTTAGTTTTGAGCAACTATAAATAAATCTACTATAAGTACAAGCATGTAGGATTTTATACGAACAGAAGTTTTCAGAATAATTACCTAGGAGCGCAACTACTGTTTCTATTGAAGCACTATGTTTAGCCTTGTAAGAAACAGCCACACAGTTTTCCAAAGGGCTGCACCCTTTACACCCATACTGCCCATGGTGACAATCTCTGTGGCTCTGCATTTCCATCATATTTGGCATTGACAATGTTTTTGATTTTGAACAACCTCATGGATTTGTAGTCACAGCTCTTGTTTCAGTTTTCAGTCCTTTAATGACAAACGATGTTTGGTACTTCTTCATAAGTTTATTCACTATCATCTTTAGTGTGAACTTACTGATTAGTTTTAATTGAGATGTTATCAATGAGTTTTAAAGGCTCTTTATATTTTTGACATGAAAAAACATTAGTTAAATATTTTCCAAATGTTTTGTTCCAATATCCTGTCTTTACAATCTCTTAAAAATGTCTTTTTTGATGATGAAATTTTTACATTTGATAGCAAAAATTACCATTTTTTTTTGTTGGATCATGTCTTTAGTATTGTATCTATAAATGTGCCATCAAAACATAACATAGGTTTTCATCTAAAAGTTGTATAGTCTTATTGTTACATTTATGTCTATGATAAATTTTGAGGTAATTTTGTGTCTAGATTTGTGTTTGTTTCTTACCACATACTTAGTTTTTCCATCACCATTTGAATGAAAGACTGTCTTTCATTAGATTGAATTTTTGTCAAAAATCAATTTATTATATTTTTTGGGGTCTAGTTATGGGCTCTGTTAGGATTCACTGATATATCTATTCTTTTACCAACACTGGACTGCTTTTATGACCTTAGCCTTCTAGTAACTTTTGATGTTAGGCAGTATAAATGAGTTCTCAGTTTTTCCTTTAGTCTTGTATCAGTTCTTCTCATAGTTTTGTTTTTTTTTTTTTTTTTTTTTTTTCCCTTACTGGTACTGAGAATTGAACTTGGTGCTTGCCAGACAGGTGCTCATGCCACTGACCCATGTCCACTGACCTATGTCCCAGGCTTATCAATTCTTCTAAGTTGATTACTTTTCCACATAAGCTTCTGAATAAAATTGTTAATGTCTCAATCTGTTTGGAGCCGCTTTAACAAAATACCACAATGGGCATCTTCAGAAACAGAAATGTAGTTCTCACAGTTCTAAGAGGCAGCGAGTGTAAGATCAAGGGATAGCGTGACGGTTCTATTCCTGACCCACCAACATCTGCCTTCTGCAGTGCACTCTTGGAAGAGTAAGAAATATCAAAAAAGAGCAGACTTTTCCTTTCTATCAGTCCCCTATCATGAGGACTTCATTTTCATGACCTCCTCTAAATAAATTCTCTCTCAAAAATCTCACCTGTAAGTGGGGTTTAGTGCTTCAATGCATTACATGAAAGGATGGGGCAAAAATTTAGTCTATAATACTATCTACAAAAATCTTCCTGGAATTTTAATAATGTGGATGCTGTGGATCAATTTTAGAACAACTTGCAAAATATGAATATGGAACATTATTTTATATTTCTATGTTTTATTTTTATCACCATTTTATCATATTTGAGTTTTCTACAATTTTGAAGTATTTGTCAATGTGCCATTTAAACTGTATTTTATTTTTAATTTCAAATTCAATCATTTCTTGTTGCAATATAAGAAAACTACTAAAACTTTTAATAGTAACAGTGTATTTGCCAAGTTTATTACTCTTATTAATTATGAAGTTTTTTTTTTAAAAAGTCTGCTGTTGTCTGTAGAATATCACTTAATCTGCAATGAGAAACAGGTCATTTTTTTCTATCTGGCCTATTACATTTATTTCATTCTTTTTGTCCTATTGTACCAATACTACTGTTATTGTCATAGGGCATATTAATGTCCCCCAAAGGGCTATATGTTAAAGATTCTGTCCTTATACCCTGATGCTGGAAGACAGCATTTCATATTCTTCCTTTTTAAATTCACTGAACTGCAGTGTAGCAACATCAATAATATTTTCATTTGTGATATTGATATTCATATATATTCCATGCAACACTGAGTCAAATGTGCATTCTTCAGTTGTTACATGTAGTCTTTTATTAATGTCAGTTAGCAAGCTAATTGATAGTGCTACCCAGCTAAAATTTACATTTATCAATTTTTGTTATGATTAATCTATAAATTAATGACAAGCTATGTTATCACCAAAGCTAACAGTGGCCTGATGTATTTCTCCTCTGTAATCTAGAAGTTTTCAACACGTGCATTTTGAACCTCTTTTGCTTGATGCATATGCAATTTGGATTAAGATGTTTTCCTGGAAAATTGGTGCTTTTATAATTTTTGTTATTTTTCTTAGTATTTTTCTTCTAGGCTCTTCCATGTCTGAAGTTGCCATAATTACTCCAGTTTTATTTCTATTACGTTTTAGTGTGATGTGCTATGTTAGCACGCTATGCCTTTCTCAAGCTTTTTACTTTTAAATGTCTTTATTTTAAAGGAATGTTTGTTGTAGAGTGTACATAGTTTTCATTTTCAATTCATGTGAACATTCTGAAATATCATTGTTGTATCTAAACTATTGAAATTTAAAGAGATTATTAATATTTTTGGATCAATATTGACTCTGTTTTGCATTCCTTGCTGTTTGCTGCCTGAGGTTAGCTTTTCTGGCATCTATGGTCTATAGGAACATTTTTATGACTTCATTATATTTCCACCCTCTCCAAATTTTATTATTATTATTTATATAAAAAATCGAAATCACAACCTCACGACTTCTAGCAGGTGCCATGTCTCTGAGCTATATACCTGGCCCTGAATCATACTTCTTTGTAAAATTTAGTTACTATCCTGTAGTCTATCACATTGATTATTTTAGCTAATTGCAATACACATTCAAATAATATTACCCTGCTCCATGTTACTGTAAGAAACTCATGATGGAATTCCAGTTTTCAGCTTCCTATTCTTTCTGAGATTGTTGTCATTAAGTTCACTTATTCATATGTTGGATCACCAAGTACTTTGCTACCATTAGTTCATTTTTGATAAATCATTACCTTTTAAATTATTGTTATAAAAAATAAAATATACCAATTTGTCAGCTGCCATTTCTTCTCTGGTGCTATTTCTTTATGTCAACATATAGCTTTATGTAAGACAAAATATTACGTATTACATAATTTTTCCTTCTCCCTAAAAAAAAGTTTTACTGTACCTTCCAATGCAAGACTTTTGGCTATGAATTCCCACACTTTCTATTTGTCTGAGACATTATTTCTTATTTGCTTATGATAGGCAATTTTATAAAGCACAGGATTTTAGGCTGGTGAGTTTTTATTTTCTACTTGTGGTAGGGTTTCTAATGAGAAATCTGATGTATAATCTTTGCTTCCTTCTCTATAGAGAACCATATCCAGACTCATTTCAAAAATTTGTCTTTCGTTTTCTGGTGTTTGAATGGGATATGCCTAGGTGAAGGGATTTTTGTTTGGTGCAATGTTATATTTCTTCTGCTTCTTCTTTGGTGCAATGTTATATTTCTTCTGCTTCTCTCTGAGCTTCCCTCTTTCCACTACTTTATAGAATGCTCCTATGAAGTTACACAAAGAAGTGGTGAGTTGAGTACTTTTTTAAACATTTCAACAGGTGTCTATCAAGGAGTGAGACTCCTACGTCACAGGACAATTCCATGGTCAATGTTTTAGGTGAATTCCAGAAGATTTTCTAGAGTTGCTGCAAAGTTTCTGATCTTTTAATTTTTTTACTAATGTATAATAATTGGGGTACAGTGAGGTGTTTCACCGTGTTGTATATTGATCACCTGAAGATATTTAGCTTATTCACTACCTCAGACATTTTTCCATTTCCTTGTGATGAGACCATTCAAGATCCTCTCTTCCTGTGGGTATTTTGGATTATATGAATCAACATCATTAAATGTAATTGCCATCTGTGCAGTAGAACACCCACGCTTCTTATCTGGCTATAACTTTGTGCCACCTATTGTCACCCCCTCTCCCTTGTCCCTACCCCTGGTCTCTAGTAACCACTGCTTCTGCTCAGTAACTCTACAAGGTCAGCTTTTTTGTTTTAGATTACATGTATAAGTGAAATCACGTGGCATTTGTATATCAGTGCCTTCACTTATATGATAAGCTCTACATTGTTGCAAATAACAAAATTTTGCCATATATGTGATATTTTAGTGTCGCATTATATACATACACATTTTCTTTATTCTTTTATTCATTGATGGACGTCTTAGTTGATATCATATCTTGGCCATTGCGAATAGGGTTGATTTCATTTTCTCTGTACAAATAGCCAACGGTGGGATCCAGTGGTGGATCATAAAGCACATTTTTTTAGATACAGCCTGACTAAATTGCACAGACTGACCCCAAATTTACGATTTTCCTACCTTAGTGATTGTCAGCAGTTCTACTTCTAATGTGAGAAACCTCCATACTCTTTCCCTTGTGATCCTACTACATTTCCTATCCACTGAGCATGTGCATGGATTCTCTTTTCTTCACGTGCTCATCAACACGTTATCTTTTGTCTTTTTGCTTGTACGCTGCTGAGCTAAATCCCCAGCCCCTTCTCCATTTTTTTGGTATATTTGAGCGTTTTTGAATATACATGACCGATTTGCATACTGTCTTTTAAGAAATGCATAGTACGGTCAGTTGTAGATCCAATTGGTTGGGTTATTTGCTATTAAATTTTCACAAATATATATATATATATATATATATATATATATATATATATATATGTAACTCATCACCTTGCACCTGCCAAGCAGGCACTTGTGCCACTAAGCCATTTTATAGGTTGTTTCTTCACCCTGTTGATTGATTTTTCTTGATTCCTTTTGAGTTGATTTTGATATATGATATGAGGTAGTATAGTTTCACTCTGCTACGTACATTCACCATTTGCTGAAGGCTGTGTCTTTGCCCATATGTAGGTTCTTGGAGCCTTTTGGAAAATAATTTGGTTATGTGCACATGGGTTCATTTCCATCTCCTCTATTGTAATCTTTTTGACTATATGCTAATTTTTAGCCAATAATGTACTGTTTTTGTTATTACGACTTTGCAGTATATTTTGAAGCTGGATAGCCCAAGGACTCTACCTTTGACTTTTTAATTCAAGATCAGTTTGTCTATTTGAGGACTTTGTAGTTGAGTAAAACTTTAAAGTTATTTTTGTTTCAGTGAGGTATGATATTGGTATTTGAATAAAGAGTGTGTTAAATCAGTGCATTACTTTGTGTGGGGTTGCCATTTTAACAATGTTAATTCTTCTAATCATACCCAGAATTCTTTAAACTTAGTAGTGTCTTCTTCAATTTATTTCATCAACATTTTATTTTTATAATTATGAAGGCCTTTCTCCTGTTTGGCTAAATTTACTTACAGGTATTTGATTTATTTGTAGATAATATAAATGTAAATATTTTATTGAATCTTTTATCTAGATGTCACATTTGGCATATAAAAGCATCACTGATATTTATATGTTGGTTTTTGTATCTTGAAATTACACTACATTTTTCATTTAAGTCTAACAGATTTCTAGTTAACTCTTCAAGAAAATATGTATATATATATATATATATATATATATATATATATATTCATATCTTCTGCAAAAACAGGCAAACTGACTTTCTATTATGTAATTTGAGTGTCTTCTATTTAATTCTTTTATCTAATTGCTCTGGCTAGGACTTTCATTACTATATTGAAAAAAAAGAGTAGTGAAATTGAGTATCTTTATTCCATTTTCAGTGTTATAAAAAGCAAAGATTTCAACTTTTCCTTATTCAGCACTATGCATTGTAGTTCTGCAATATAAAACCTTTCCTACATTGAGGCATTTTCTTTAAGTTTACCACAGTTTGCATCTTTAAAGGATGCCAAATTTTATTAAATATTATATCTAATTTTATTGAAATAATCATGTTTCTTAGCCTTCATTGTGTTGGTGAATTTACAATAAATAAGCAACAATTTCAGTTTCAATACAGCCTTACTAAATGTGGATTTTATTTTACATTTTTAAATCACCATCTTAGTGGGTGTGAAGTAATATTTCATTGTGTTGTTCACATGAATTTTTCTAACAAGTAAGGATATTGAGAGGATTATTTCATATACTTGTTCATCATTAACATATTTTAGCAGAGAAAATAATAAAACTAAGAACAGAATTCAATGAATTAGAAAAATTTAAAAAGAGAAACTCAATACATCCAAAAGTGTAGTCTTGAAAGGGTTAAAAAATTTTAAAAACTTATGAAGATTGTGGGATGCAAAATAATGAGATTAAATACAAATTATTAATGTCAAAAATGATTGTTTTTCAACACAGAGCTTGTATATTGAACAATTTCTATCAATAAATTCAAATTGCTTGGAAAAATAAATTAAATCATGCAAGAAAATAAAAATTGCATCTAGCTCTTAAGGAAATCAAATTTGTGCTTTAAAGCATTCTATAGGAAAAATATCTGAAAACTTACATTGTTTCACTGATGAATTCCATAAAAAATGTACAGAAAAGATGAACAATCCATAAGTGTTTGTAGAAAACAAAAGAAGGTAGTAAAGAGATTGGCAATAACATTTTAAGAAAAAGTTTTACAGATCAGTTATCCATCATAACAGAGTAGTGAAATGGAAATAAAATTAACATAATTGAAAGCTAACATTGTAAAAATATTATTATGCTATTATACATAGAATTTGGGTTACAAATTTGGTTTACCATAAATCCATTAAGACGATTTAACACACCAATAGAATAAATCACATATGACATGAAAAACTGCATACAGGTTGACAAAATCTTTCTCTTTCATTATAACTTGGCCTTTACTCAACTTTTTAGCTCTGTTAGTCTAGAAAATAGATGTGTGTGTTACTAAGTAATGTGTGCCTATGATAAATAAACAACCAAAAAGAACCTAATAGGTAAAGGATTTCTGCTCAATTATGATTGTAGATATCAACGATTGGATTTTTTTGAGTGATGTGAACTGCCACTGGGCAGGAGCTCAAAGGGGAAAAACAGAGACTATGTTCCTGGAATTATGGGAAAATGTTTGGGGTTCTAGCTTCTAGGAGCTCCTATGGCCATGTCAACTAAGAAGCCAAACCACATTCTCCCATGAGCCAGCGGGTGAGTGGGCTGGGACACAACAAGAGCATCACCATCCCCCCACTTCCGCCAGAAACAACAGGCTGATTCACAGGAACACAGGCTGAGATGATAGCCACTGAAGTAAAAAAAAATATAATGCCTGTATTGTTTAAATGACTTTTCAGACCTAAAGCCTTTAGTCTGAATATCTAGTTAGAGGATAACAATATGCAATATAGAAACTATGGGTGATTTCCTTGTCTTGTTCTTGAAATCCAGCATTATTCTCATGGTTTTGTTTTCTTTCATCGTATTGTTTTGTTTTATTCCTTTTAAAGTAAAAATAAAATCAAATCATGTATATTTTCATGGTGCGAATAGAAGTACATTTTCATTAGACCATGTCAGTGTTTTATTGAATAATTATTTTTCAAGGGCAGTTATTCCTACTTGATGCATTATAATCAACTTTGCAACATGTATTTGAGAAGCAGTTTACATTTCATAATGAATCTATAAAATTAGCTGGGTTTAATTATTTTGTCTTTATCCTTTTCTCCACTAAAGCACTGACATTATAGTTTGTTCTCTTAAAGTTTTAAAAAATGTTATTATGTTTTTGTTGCCAAAATAAAATTATTTGTGTATATGTGTGTGCATGCGACTGGAGGGTACCCACTCTACCAAGGGAACATAAATTGCTACAGTTGCCTAAAAGTGTTTAGCTCCAGTAAAAATCTACCCTGTCAGGTCCCAGTGGGTAAAAATGACTCACTTCTAAATCTAGTCCATATCCACACACATTTAAAACTCAAATATCTAATTTTACAAGAACATTTTAATATGTAAGATATTTGATAAAATTATCTCTGTATATGATTGTCTTAAAGAGATCATTGAAATCTCCAGATTATAAGCACTTACTGATTAATTTGGCATATTGTCAAGGCTTAGAAAGTTATGACAATTTAATAAGATTCATACATGGAAACAGATTTCATATGATTTGTTCATATATTTTTAACTCAGTCTCTAAAACTGCATTGGCTAAATGTTCATGATTCGACAATTTGTGTTGCAGCTATAAAACTGACTTGAACTTTGAACTTTGACACTGGACTCGATATTTTGACAAAGAGTTCACCTCTAGTGTAAACTGCAAAAATAGCATGGAATTTGCCTCTGAAAGTAACCCTTCCACCTGGTAGGATAGAACTGGAAAAAATCCAGCATACTGTTTGCCATATTTGAGAGGGAATAATGTGGAGTTATTTTCAGTTAATCAAGATGTTACTTGTTTCACATTGAACTGCAGAACAAGTATTCTTTAGGGTTTCTGGTGTCACCCTATAATAGCGAATCAGCACAAGATGTTCCTAAAACACCATTGTGGAGGAAGTAGAGGCCAGAAATGGACCACCATCCCAAAGGTGGACTCACTCTGATAAGGACACAAGGGACATTTGCCTGTGGTGAGAAGCCATGACAATTTTGTGGTTTTGGAGTTCTGAAAATTTTAGCCATAAGTCTGGCAATCTGACTGAGCCTTTGCCAGCGGCCTACATTCAGCATCAAGTCGATGACCTGCTTGCTTCCCTCGTATAGTAACATAAGCAGGATACACCTTGACGTGGATGGTGTGTATCCATAGCCAGGAGTGTAAGAACAGAGGGGCTTCTGGAGCAGCAAGGCACCTTGCAAATTAACAGGCTATAAAGGTATGTGGAGAAAGTTGTGACTTGGGGTACACAGAGGGACTGAAAAACTGGCAATGGCGGGTATGAGTATAGTCTAGGGTGGACAACGTGGGTTAGCCATCCCCAACAAAGAAGGCAGAGCAGGCTCATCATTCTCAACAAATATATGAATATGGTAATAGATTAGGTTTTGGCAGTGCCTAACTGTGCCTCCTCTATGTGTGGCAGATTCCAATAGCATTGCCTCTATAAAGAAATGATTCATGCAAACACACCAAGGAAATCTTTTGACTCATTTCTCTTTTATTACCATTGATTTTTCTTGGCAAGGGGTCTATTTTTTTATTTTCTGTTTCCTTATTTTTTTTTTTACTTTTTCTTTGTTTTGTTCTGATTTTCCTGTTTTATTTTTTCTTTGTTCTTTTAAAAAATTTTATCTAACTCTACTAGTTTTGTTTTATGCCCTAGTAGAATTCTTTATCTCACTTGGCTTTCCTTTTATTTTTCAAATGTTATTTCTTTTACACTTTCATCCATACACTGTCCATATCTATGAGTACTACTATTAAACTTTATTAATCTTTAGATGAATAGTTAATTCCATGCTATTATTTTGATATTCTTATCTAAAAAATAATTGGGATATAGATGTTGCATTTAAGATGTTTGCTATATATCGGTTTGGTTTATCATTGTGTCTATATTATAACTATGAGTTTCTTTTCTATTTTTAAGGATGATACAGTTGAAAATCTTGGGTTTTGGTTCTTAGTATTTGGAAATATACAATTTTTCTTTAACTCTATTAGTTGTTACTATTACCAAGTTAGTATAACTGTTAGCTACTAATTGGTCTTTACTGTATGCCAATATCTGGTTTGTTTTTGTGCTATGTGGTTTGTTTCTGGAGAACTAGAAATTGAGCATATTGCACTCCACTGTTCCTTCCCTAATTAACAGAAGTGGTTGGATATTGAAGAAAAGAGAGAGAGAGAGAGAGAGAGAGAGAGAGAGAGAGAGAGAGAGAGAGAGAAAAGCCTCTAGTAAACCATACCCACAATGCATCACTGAAAAGCAGACTTGAACTAAAGAAATCTTCATACTAGCAAAATTTCTTTCCCATAAACCCCAGCACACATACACACACCAGAAATGAGAGAAGTCAAGGCAACACAATGACTCCATTGTTCCCTGAGGTGACCCACAAGGCAAAAAGTAAGAGGAAATCAAAAGCCACTGGAATTATATGAAATAACCAAGGAGAAGACATAAAAGAAAAGAGTAATGAGGTTCTCAATGAGCTCAAACATAATGTGAAGAATGGACTTAACCAACAAAGGAATTAGTGAATTTACAAAAGACATTAATGAAAACCTAGCTGGGATAAACACAATGACTAAACATGAATCACAACTTTAACAAAGAGCTGTAGCCCATGAAAGTGTAGCAAGGAGAAATTCAGAGAATTCAAAGTTCTGAAAATATGAGCAGCAGAAGTGATCCATGTGAGGTCAAAAGTCATAAATCAATAAATGTAATGCCTCATATAATCATAAGTAAGAACAAAATTAATATGATCCTCTTAATGATGAATCACTTGACAAAATATATCTTTCATGTCAAAAATCTTGAAGAAAACACCATTGCATTGCCCTGAAAAATAAACCTAACTAGAAAATAAGCCCTTGCATGACTTTTTATGATACACATAATGTAAGACCTTTCCCTACATGAGCCCCAATTAATATCGTTAGCCTGATGGATGTATCTATTTCATCTATCACAACACACAATGGATGTGTTGAATTGTAAAATAATGTTAATATATAGTTAAATATAAATAAATTATATTACTGACATTATTAAATATAAGGTAAATACCTATATAAACAGATTAAATTGAGACTCTTTGCCAAATGACCAATTGGAGTACAGACATGATGCATGAAAGAGTACTTGATAATGAGTGGACGGGATTGTGTCTAATATGACACTTCATTTCTCAACACGCCATGTGTTTTAACATCTTCACTTCATACACTTATGTGAAACAAAAAGCATTTTTCTCAATTGTCAGGTGTGGTGGTGCATTCAGGAGCTGAGGCAGGAGGATTGCCACAAGTGCAAGGTGACCATGGACTACATAGCAAGTGTAAGGCTAAAGTATACGGCAAGATTCTGTCTGAAAAAAAATCTGAATGTTGGTGCCTGAAATTCTCCATTGCTTTTGTGTGGATGATTTTATTAACTGTTATCATTTTTGTTACCACCCTTGTCTCCTAAGTCTTCAATAAACACTTGATTTAATGGCAACTTTGCAAATTCTAGCCTGCAAGATGTTATGACTTGATTGAAGAATTTTTGAGAAATTACTGACAGCTGTGCTCCCAGTGTACTACAAGCACTGTACTACGTGGACAAGCAGATATTTTTTGAGGGGAGCTCACGTGCTGGACACAAAAGATTGGAGGTCAATAATGCTATAGGAAATGGAGTGACAAAAAATACAGGCTGGAATCTGGGGTATGGAGAATGACTATGGTGTTTCAGAAGAAGATGATATGATTGTATTTAAATAAATCTAGGTTTCTTGTTATTTGGTGTTTGTGTTTTTGTTTTTGTTTTGTTCCTGGAATCAAACTCACAACCTTGCACTTGCCAGGCAGGTACTGCACCACTGAACTATATCCCCAACCCAAATCTAGGTTTTTATACATGAGGAAATATCAGCTTTTACACATGAATGAATGTAGGTTGCTTTACATGAGTAAATATAGATTGTTATACATGCAAAAAATAAGACATTTTCTGAAAACGAGACCTATTGTGTCCTTTGGAACAAAATAAATACAGCTACTCTTATTTGGGGGGAGCACAGTAGGTATAGAAGGACCTTATGTTGTTCTGATAAAACAAATTTATAACAAACCTACTGCCAGTCTCATACTAAATGAGAAAATAAGCAGAAAGCTTTCCCTACCAAACAAGGAATAAGACATGACTATCCACTGTCACCTTTCCTGTTCAATGTAATACTTACAATGTTAACTATAACAATCAGGCAAGAGAAAGAAAAAGGACATGTACGGGAAAGAATAGAGTCAAAATATCATTATTACATGACATGATTCTTTATATAGAAGACCTCAAAAATGCCATCAAAAAACTCTTAGAATTAATAGGTAAATTCATTAATATAGCAGGTTAAAAAATACACAAAAATCAATAGTGCTCCTATAATAAATAATGAACTCACAATGAAATAAATTAAGATAACAGCTTCATTAACAATACCTTCATATAAGTTAATTATAAGGAATTAACCTAACCAAGGAAGTGAAAGACCTCCACATTGAAATCCACAGTACTCAAAACAAAGAAAATAGATAAAGGCATCAGAAAACATGGTTGGTTAATATGCCCAAACTTCCAAAACTCATATATGTTACAATCCACTGAAAATGCCAATAGCATCCTTGTTGAACTAGAAAAAACATTCCCAAATTTCCTACAAATCCAAAAACCACTCAGAATGGCAAAATAATCCAGAGAAACAAGAGCAAAGCAGGATGGATCACAACCCTGAACTTGAAGTCGTCTCACAAAGCTGTGGAGAGAAAACAGCACAGCGTTGGCACTAAAACACGTGTGGATCAATGGAACAGTAAAGTGGACGCGTAAACAAACACCAACGCCATCCAGATGCTCTAAGCCTCTGCTCTTAGACAAAAAGGCCAAAACACACACTGGAAACGAGACAGCCTTTTTAGAGAATGGTGCTCACGAAACCGGCAACACATATTTAGAAGATTGTAGCTAGGCCCATATGTGTCACCATGTACTAACCTAGGATCAAAATGGATCAAAGATCTCAATGCTAAAATAGAAAATCATTATTTTCTAGGAGATACAGTAGGTAAAACTCATGAAAACATAGTCATAGGCAAGTACTTTCTGAACAGAACTTCAACTACACAGGAAATAACATCAAGAATCAAAAAAGGGATTCGAATAATTTAAAAAGTTCCATACAAAAAAAAATGAAACAGTCAACAGACTGAAGAGAAAACCCAGAGCATGGAAGAATAATTTTTCCAGCTGGTCTTCAGACAGAGCACTAACATCTAGAGTGTATAAATCAAAATTTTAGATTCCCAAATTAAAGATCCAATCAAAAATAGACAAATGAAATGAATAGACATTTCTCAAAAGAAGTACAATTGGCCAACAAACACAGTACAGTGTATATGAACATCCATGTGCATAGTAAGACAAGGCTAATAAGCTAATTGTTGGAAGTAACCTGTATATCCATCAACAGATGAATGAGTAAAGAAAATGTGTATTTACACTCAATGAAGTACCTCTCTGCCATAAAGAGGGATAGAACTGGGTTATTGATAGATAACTGGATGCAGGCTTGAATCATCATACTGTGAATAAATCAGATGTAGGCTTAAATATGTCATGCTTTGTCTTATACTAGAAACTCAAAGTACAAATGAATTAAAGAACACAATAAAAGCAGGATAATAGGAATCATTGTCAAAGGTCTCTCTTTTATTTATTTACTTTTCCAGAAAGGAAGGTAACCTAGAGATAGAGAGAGGGGAGAGGAGGGCCAGGGGATGGGAAAAGAATTAAAATATGTTTTATATGTGTACGAATTTCTGAAGATGAATGTAATTAATATGTCCTGCAAGCATATGATCAAAAAACAAAAGTTAAAGGAATAGTTTCATATTTAAGAAAAAATGTTCAGAAAATTGATTATGTAAAATACCTGAATTATCTCTGATTCTTCTTGCTCTCCACTCTGCACCCTTTTCTCCTCAGTTGTTTGGGTCCTGGCTGTAGCCCGAGCCCCTTTCTCCAGTCATATACATTGCCAATGTATATTTAATTTTCAGTATGATTTCATGAGAATCAATACATTTCTCTAGTTTATAGCAATTTACACATTTGCTATGTTATTCACCTCTGTTGAGAGAAAAAAATGAAGTTTTATTAAACTTCTAGTAGATTATCTGTGTTCAAATCCTCTTGGAATCTCTCCACAACAATCTGACCTTATTTATAATAGTACTTTAAGTCCTTTATTAATCATTATATTCAAGCTGATTTTGTGTTTTATACTATTCTCCTTAAGTTTAGTCAAGTATCAGTTGATCATTTCACATACAGTACATTCTCAACCACAACTGAAAAGTGAAAATATTTAGTTATGAAAGACCGAAAACATGAAACATTACTCTGAAGAGACTATAAAAGGGGCAAATAAACATGTTTAACATCATTGGACATAGTTAAAGTTAATTTTAATCCATAATGTGGTGTCACTTACACATCTATCAGCATTACTGAAATAAAAGTTGCGAGAGCCCTGATGGCTGGTAAGAATATCTGGTCACTGAACCATCCACACGCTGCGGTGATCTTCCAGGTTGGAAAACGTTTGGCAGGCCTCCTAGCATGACTCGGGGTTTACACCTCTGGATATTTATCTCAGAGAAATGCAAACTACGTTTATGAAAAAATCTATCACAGATGTTTATAGCACCTTTCCTGTTAGCCAGAAAACAAGATTACATTTTCAAAAGTGAAATTATTAGGAAATTGGTGTGTGAACACATTTAAGAATTTTTAACATTTACATTTTTGTTTCATACTCTAGTTCTCTAGCAATGTCACTGCTTTGCTGTGTACTTTGGAGCTATACAAAATGCAGCTACTATAAAAGGTGGTGGTGACCTTGGGAGTGCTTTAGTCTATTACAACTTAATAAATTAATAACCTCTAGTGAGCTCAGACTGAACTTGTCCAAGTCACTTTTTGGATAGTCAGCACCCTCTCAACGCAGGGACAAATATCAGAGTTAAGACTGTAAATCATTTCTCTCCAGAAGATCAACGAACAAAAATATTGAAACTATAAGAGACATGGAAATGTCTCTAGCTCGATTTCTTCTAAATATAATAAATAGATAGAACAATGGAATTTGCATGTTCATTTGAATGGGTTTGTGCATTTGGTCACACTGTACTCTTAGAAAATTTTTTTCAGAAATTAAAGTCACATCTTTCTATACATTAGCAGAATCTTTTTTATTTAGAGGGAAAAAAAGTACAACAGAAAAAAGGGTAGAAATAATACAGAATTTCAAAAAACTAGCAGTAAGAAAGACTAGTCAAAAAAACAATAAGAAATCACTAGTTGATAAGTTACACATTGTTATCTTAGAAGTAGTTTGTCAAGTTACAAAATCAAAGCATAAAAAATGGACGATCAAATAATGACAGTAGAAACTATTCTGAAAAAGAAAGTGCTCTAAAGGATGTAACTGTAAGTATGTTTAGGTGTGCAAAATAGATAACCATACTACCAAGTTTTTGTTAGTTCATCAAACAGAATCATTTTAACTCAGTATTTTGGTTCAATAATTAGATTTACATGGTGATCACTGTATTAAATGTATTTTGGCATAATTAAAATGTGCTGCACCAAGAATGCACTGTACCTGAAGCTCATAAATTTTCACTTAGCTTTAACTAACAAATTTTTCATGTACGTGTGGAGTCTTTGCAATAATTGCGCTTCATATTTTCTCAGTTCAGGTACTGTAAATACACAAGATTCCTACAATCTATGTGTTTTCCTATAAAAACAAAAAGTCTTAAAAGTACCATAGAGCTATAACCCCAGCCCTCTTTTATAAATCTTTTTTTTTTTTTTTTTTTTTGGTCTTTTACCTTTTTGTCGGTACCAGGGATCGAACTCACGACTGCCTGCTTGCAAGGCAGGCACTTATGCCGCTGAGCCAAATTCCCAGCCCCTTATAAATTTTTCTTAATAACCTACTATTACTGGCAAAACAAAGCAATCAGTATTTATGAGAAAACACTGCACAGCTGGAGAATATGGTCTCAAGAGCTTCTTGAAAGCCCACATCCACACGTTCCAGCACGCTGTGTAAAGTGTTATTATTTACACAGAACCTACATACATTCTCTAGTAACCTCCTGATGCTTATTTATAACACCTAATATAATGTAAATGTTACATAAATAGTTGCTACACTCTTTTACTAAGGGTATAATCCCAAAAAATGTCGAACTTATTCACTATGAATGAAGTTGCTTACAATATTTTTCATCTATAATTATTCATATCCATAGGAGCAAAACTTTTCAATACACAGGGCCAACAATCTATTATAGGAAAATGCATTTTGATTTTTCCTATTTTTAAAATGTGTATTTTTCCTATGGGTTATAATTTATAATTTTAAAGTTTATTTAAATGTTTTTGTAGGACTTGAAATTTCTCATAGGACTCTTTCTTTTTTCTTACTTTTTAAGAAAGTTAAAGAGATCAAATTTGAGGAAAACCCACATCTGTAAATATAAATTAGCTATGTGTTTCTGGGCATGTTCACAGACTTATAAAATGTATACAAATATTTTCTCAGGTAAGTCTAGTGATATTGCAATAATACCAATAGTTTTACAAAGTAAAATTTACATTTTATAAACCCCTCACAGTTTTAAGAATCCTAATCTGGGAAAAAATCAAGTATAGGGAAGGTACTTTTATTGTCTCTCTGCCCTGCTAGCAGATTCAATCTCAGACCCTTGGAACAGTACTGATTATCCTGGATAGTTTATGGCTTCAATACTGATATGACATATAATGCCAGGGACTCAGGGTCCAGCCATGCACAATTTTCTGGGTTAACTGCTTTGATGTATGTGATTGACAGTCATTTGTCAGGAGCCACGAGCTGAGAATTTCAGCTCAGAAATTTAAGCCAGTCAAGTCAGATACATAGCCATAAATAAATAACACACAGAATCTTTGAGACAGTCTCCTTATTTTAGAGCATGATTTTATTGGACTCATATTGTAACCTACTAATGAAAGAGTAGGCAAGTATTCATCTTTCCCAGAGAGGATTAGATATTTTCTTTCTCCTACCTTTCTATAACCCTAATTCCTGCAAGTTATCAATCTATGTGCCATTAGATAGCGTAATCTCTTTCAATATTATAACAAATTGCTAAAATATTTTGTGTGTAATGAAAATATATAACCTAAAAGTATGATGAGCAGGTTTGACACTTGTTTGACTTCAGTACAAAGCCCAAAAAAAGATTACTTACATGTGAAACAGAGCAATTTATAACTATGATGATGACAAATGATGTCCAGGAGTAAAAGCACATTAAGGATTTCAAATCTCCGTAACCTCTAAAACCATTATAAGCAACTGATCACTAGTGTGTAATATCCAGCTATTGAAATAACTCCATATGTTGCCAGAAAAATAATTGACACGAGGGACTGTAGATAGTCACACACACACACACACACACACACACACACACACACACACACATACACACACACACACACACACACACACACACACACACACACACACACACACTTCACAGCTCATTCTCAAGACCTGGCTCACAGAAGTGTCAGTCTAACCCCTGCAAATGAAAATAAGATAAAATGCTATGCACCAAGGATTAGAAGCCTAATTTTGCATAATTGTGTTACTGCTTAGAGACACTTACAATTGCATCAATCCTTATTAATATGTAATCTTGAAACTGAATTAGGAATCTAAATCAAAGATATTTCATTCCAAAATTTAGCCCCAAGTACTGTACTCCTGAGACAAATGAGAAGCAAGAAATACCTGATTTTTGTTTCTTTCCCTGCTGAAGGGAAATGTGACTTTCTCTTGCTTTCTTTTGCTCCCCTTTGCCTCCCCTTGGACCCCACTGGACAGTGACTGTCCTCCTCTGTGTCCTCCCTGGCTGTCTAGCAGTGTGCTCCTTGACTATCAAACCACCATTTCCCACTCCAACCAGAGTGCAACCTGACAAGCGCCTCTGTGCCCCTCCCCCACACCCCTCGCCTTAGGTGATACCATTGCATCTCTGAAGAACAGAGAGGGAATCCTGGGGTGGAAAGATCAAGAAGAGAAGGAACTGGGCCACTTATTGCATACACAATATGCACAGTTAATCTTCCACAAGATCCTCTAGTTACAGAACTCACTTTCACTAACATATGCCTGCAAACTTCTCCTGAAGTAGCACTCTCAGGCACTTCTGGGCTTTACTCTAGGCGGGCTCCCTCCTAAGTGTATCTCCCTGTGCTACAGCACAGACTGTTAAAAGAATGATTTGCTTTGGTGTTCCCGTAAGCGTACTCATGGTTTATTTCTCAAGTAACATGGGCACTAAAAGTGCTCTCAGTCTACTTGGGATGTTATCTGGAATAGTATAGACACAGTGCATAAACGCTCAGAGTTGTTAAAAGAGCTCCAGTGATCAAGAGTCAGTAACAACCGGTAGCAGACATACAGTGCCTGGTAGGAATGACCTGTGGTGGTGTCCAAAACAAGCTGGCATTGCACAGTGATGATCAGCAGCAGCAGTGACCAACAGATGGTTGTGTCCACTGTTGTCATGCAACATTATATAGTATCACTTGGTAACATCAGGACTGCTAACCTAGCTGCATGCTGACAATTCACTGCTTCCATGTGAATCAAGGAATGAACTCTAGACTGACCAGCAACACTCCCATTAATATACTATGCTGCTTTTTACTTTGAGGCAGCTAAAATTTCTACTTTCCTGTGGAATGCTAATTGCATCAGAGATGCAGTTCCATGTGTAATTTCTAAATTTCTTTCTTCAGATGCTACTAATTAATGAAACTAACACACTTCCAACTCTGTTCTCCATTGATAGTTCCTAATAGTAATGATTAAAAATAAATATCCTTGGCCATGATTTTGGCTGAAAAGAATTTACAGAATTTTTATGATGCAGGCTTTACAGGGAGGGTCGCAACCTTCACAGGTAGAGTGGAACCTCTCAGCTCCTTCCATCTTTCCACTTCATCCTCCAGGCTTTATGCAGCACTTGCCTGCAGCCTAACTCCATCCACTCGAATTCCTATGCTGGTAAAGCAGGTAAACAATAGTGCTCTCCTTCCTGCTCCCCTTAGCACCAGTCTGGCCAAGATACTGTTATTCAGCACCCTCAAGTTGCATGTTTGCAAAAGTCTCTATTCAGGGAAGGTGCAACTAAAAGATCGCAGTTCTTTCTCTACCCTCAGATGATAATGACAGGGCAGAGCTCAGCTCAGATAAGACTGATGACACAGGTCGGGGCGCAGATCACTGTCTTCAGAGCCACTGGAAAGGCTCCATGCTGAGATGAGGAGCATGAGAAGGCCACCAGCCCTCCCGCTTGTGCCCAACCACAAAACAGGCGTGATTCATGGAAACAGTAAAATAGAACACGCCAAAAAGATCCTGTAATATTTATGTCACAGAAAGGAAAAAGAAAAAACGGATACTAGACTACTACAGAGAGACTGCAGACCTTAGATTTAGCAGACAAATCTTCTAAATAGCTATGATAAACTTGTTCAAATATAATAATCCATATTATAGATAATTTATCAAATATAGCACAATAATTATAAACTGAAGCAGCAAAATATTACTGAAAAACATTAAGATAAAAATTATTAAAAACAAATGTCCTAACATTTATGATCAATTAATTTTTATTATTTTAACCATGATACTAAAAATATGATATACAAACTTTTACTCTGGGAATGATCTTGTTAGTAAGACTCATAGACTAGTTACAGACTGAGAGAAAATATGTATAAACCACCCATCTGACAGAATTTATGTATCTGTACTAGATAAAGGAATCTTAACAACAAAACACAGCCCTAATACAAAAATAGACAAAAGTAATCAAGACTCATTTCACTACAGTGTATAGGATGTCAAATGCTCACTCAAAAAGATATTCAAATCAGCAGTCATTACAGAGATACAAATTAAGATAATGATACAATGTCACTATAAGCATATTAAAACAGTAGTGTATTCAGTATATGAAAACAACCAAAATGCCCCTCAATAAATGAATGATCAAATAAAAAATAAACTCAGGCACTCATTGAATCAATTGATTCATTGAATGAATCAATTTAAAAGAATTAACTATCAAAACACAAAAGTTGAATGGGTTTTAAGGATGACATACTAAGCAAAAATATTTACAACAAAGAAATACTACATACTGTGTGAGTCTATACAGCAATCTAAACATGCAGCATTCATAGAAATAGCAAACAAAACACTGATTACTCAGGGTGGGCAGTGGTGGTGGACATTGGGGGTGGTGCGCGAGTACAAATTAGTTGCATAAATGAGACCTTTATGATGATGGAATAGATCAATATCTGGATTACATGAATATACAGAAGACATAAAACAATACTTAAACACATTAAACCAATATCAATTTTGGGTTTTTTTTAAATTATTGTTTATTTGTTTGAAACAGGATTTCACAGTGTAGTTTAGGCTACCCTTGAACTCACTACGTAATCTAAGCTGGCCTCAAATTCATAGAAATTCTCCTGTTTCAGTCTCCTGAGTGCTAAGATTATAGATGCAGCAATTTTCAGCTTTTGATATTACACTATAATTATGTATGGTATGCAATATTAATTAAGGGAAATGAGATAACAGCTATGGTTTCCCTTGCAATCTCCAGTGATATGCAATTGTTCCAAAATAGAAAAACAAAGATTTGCAACAGAATGTGCCTAAGGCAACGTGTTAAGAGAAATAAACCTGCCAAAAATCATCTATTTTATAACTTTTATGTGAAAGATCCAAAATAATTTAATCTACATAGACAGAAAGTTGATTAGTGGATGGAGGATACAGTGCAAATGAAGGGTAGGGAAAAACGGGCAGGAGACACGGTTTCATTTTGAGTGATTAAAAATACCTTGAAATTCAATCACTTGCACAGCCTAATGTACTAAAACACACTGACTTATGTATTTCATACAGATGAAGTTTATGGGACATAAAATATGGCTAAATACATCTTTCAAAAACTGGAGAACATAGGAAAGTCATTGAGACTTTCTGAGGTACTGTCCCTAACTTTCAGCTGAGGAGCTGAATCATCAGTATAGCGAGATTAAAAGGACACTGTTCTGAAGCTTATTTTTGTGTTGTAAACATTGTGCTTTGAATTTATACCTAAAGCCTCCCTTGATTAATTTTAATCACCATATGGCATTCCACTGCATTAATACACTGTGATTATGTATTCTCTCTTCTTGCAAATGGATGATTTGCACATTTTTGCTTATAGTCAAAAATGAGATTTTATACCTAGAGGAAAAGTTTGTGTTACAACATAAGCATAATTTCAATTTTTTAGCCAGTGATGGATGTTAGTGATTATTTTCTCACCAACAGAGTATGTCAGCTGTGTTTTCCAAATTATGTTCTACACTTGTTACCTCAAGAAATTAATTTTTTAAAATGAATTGCTTTTACATTACATATCACTGTAGAACCCCCTTGCATTCCTGTAATTTCTAGTAAAATTGAATAGGCCCTTATGTTTATATACGTTTTTTATCAATGGAGAAGAGCATCGTTCTAGTTTGAATGTTGAGTGTCCCTGAAAATTGGTTGTGTAGCTTCATGTCTCCATAATGGCACTATTGGGGAATGATGGCAGCTTCAGAAGTTGGGGAGAGTGGGAGGTCCAGGCAGCTCATGCAGAGCACTGGGAAGCCACTGTGTCACTCTCTGCCCTCCTGCTACATGGTCATGAAGGGTACAGCTTGTTTGGCCATAGGGTTCCCACCTTTGCCATCTGGCACTGTCATGAGAAGCCCAAAGCAATGAGTCTGGCCAGCTCAGTTTTGAACTGGCATCTCCAAAACTCTGAGCCAAATAACCTTTCTCTCTTTATAAGTTAATTACTCTGGCATTTTATCATAGTAATAGAAAATTAACACATTAGTTATGTGATTTATCCATTTGGCTAATGTTAACTGTAGCATTTTTCTTTACATATGTGCATAGGAATCATTTGATGGAATCCTTATTGGAAATTTCCTTCTTCATTTCAGGGATGTTTATTTTTGAGGGTTTTTTTTTTTTTTGCCTTTTTTTATATTCTCAGGCTGGTTTAACTTAGTATAAATAATAGTTTCCTTTAAAACTGAGGTATGCTTGATATCATTTTTGTTTTCACAATATGATTTAATATACTCAATTTTATGAGTTTTTGGTAAGGATGTAATTTATTTTTTCCATATAGATAGTTAAAAATTCCACAATCTATTAAACAGTCTTGATTTCATGGGATAACACTGCCACTTCTATGAAGTCAGGTTTTAGTAAATGTCTCTCCTTTCTACATGACTGATCAATCTTTTGCCATGACTTTATTTAGAAATAGTCATTTTTAGTGACTAGAATTGCATAAAAATTTTATTATGTATCAAATTTTTAAGTCCTCTCTCTACTTATTTCAATTGCAGGGCTTTAAAACTTTCATCTGTATTTTTAAAACACTTTATCAGGTCTACAAAAAAACACTTAATGAGATTTTGATTGGAGCTGCATCATCTAATCATTTAAAAGGAATGAATGGCTTTGCCACATTGAGACATCCCTTACACATAGCAGTGATGTATTTTTATTACTCTCTTTACATAATCCTTGTAGTTTAAATTTTTTCTCTAAATCATATATTTAAGGTAGCTTTATACAAGTTATCTTTATTAGGCTGCATTTTCTTAATTCTCTCATTTCTTTGCTGGCATGGGGTGGCAATTTGCCTTTCTAAAGTGATTTTAAATCTAGTATCCTTAATAAAGTACATAACAAAATACACCAATTTTTCTAAAGGTTACTGTGTAGAAAACCGTGTCTTCCAACAATGACAGTGTGGATTTCTGCCTTCCATACATTATCAACTTTTTTGATTACTGTACTATAAAACAAACTGCAATGTTAAACTGAAGAAATGCAAATGAAACTTCACCTCTTACTAGTGAGTTTAAAACATATGCCTCTTACATTGAATAGAAATGAAAAAGATCAAGGAACTCTTAAAAGTACAGCTCCCCTCACTCTCCGCTAAGAATATGTTCCTGTCATGTAACATAGGCCCCCGTGACCGTCTGTCACATGGCAGCAGTTTGTCTGTCCTCCACCGGAAGGTACTAGAGCCCCTACAGCTGGCTCGGTCACACCTGGACACCAGCTCTGTGCTCTTGGAGATGGGCTTATTTACCATCTTTGGCCAAAACTTGCTCCTTGTGATTTAAATGACTGTCAGTCTGTGTTTCCAGACAATTTTTTTTTAAAGAAGAAGTGAAAAAAGGAATCACCATCTGTCTTTCCAGGAGACTTCTTAAAACTATCAGAAAATGTGCCAGTTATGTATTATCAGCCAGGGCTTGGGAAGCCTGGTTCTACCTGGACGTGCAGGCTCGCGGCCACTTCTCCAGGGGCTCCCGCCGCTGCACGCCTGGAGCCCAGACAGTCCAGCCCTGAGAAGTAAACTTATGCTGAAGTCAGCTACTGAGTTCTTGAGTTTTGCTTTTTACAATGGTTAGCCTTCTTTCACTAATGCAAACGTGATCGACGTCTCCATCTACCTCTGGAATAATATTACGGACTTTAGACTTTTGAATATTGTAAGTAATTATCAGTTATGGTTTTAGCATCCCCTTTTAGCTATTGAAATGAATACCTCATTTATTATTATTGATGTTCTTCTTTCACATAACCAATGATTGTTCAAACCTCCCTCTCCCTCTATTGCAAACAAACGCTCATCTGTTTTCACTTTTACATCTTGCACGATATTTTCTGTTTCTCTCTTTTCTTCTTCTTCTTTATTTTTCTGTTATTGCCCAAGATGGCCTTGAAATCACAATGCTCCTGCTTCAGCCTCCCAAGTAGCTGTTGTTGTGGCCTTGAGTCACCATATCCAACTTCAGAATGTTCCTAGGTGAACTCAAACGATAATACAATTTTGCAAGACTAGTGCCATTCAGTTGGCACTGAGAGATTCATCTATGTTGTAGTATATAACGGTTTCTTGTTTTCTATTGATTTATATCCATTCTGTGGATGTGTAGGAGCTCACTCATTTTTTCTTTCACCCATCGA
The DNA here is from genome assembly GCF_034190915.1 of Cavia porcellus. Lineage (NCBI taxonomy): Eukaryota > Metazoa > Chordata > Mammalia > Rodentia > Caviidae > Cavia > Cavia porcellus. Next base: position 78,410,694 of record NW_026947494.1, on the reverse strand, counting down.
AAGGTAGTTGTATCATAAATATTAGTGAGTTTTTTGCTTTTAACTCTAAGTTAAATGGAAGAAGGATTGTAGGGTTATGTGTAAGAAAAATGCTTGACTTTCCAAGAACAGTTACACATTTTTCATTTCTGCCATAATTTAAAAAAAAATTTTTAAAAGCTTTTTTGTTCACCACTTCTTTTTATGTCAGATTTTTATTTTAAATTTAATTTCTCTTAAAAACTATATAGCTTGAGGGTTTTCATTAATGAGAGCCATCATTTCATTTCTACTGATTTTAAAATATATTTGTGATCTGTGTTAAATGATAGTTTAGCAAGAGTTAAAATCTTGGACTCAAAGTTGCCTTAGCTACTCGAATATATTTCATTGTATTCTATGTTCTATTGTTAGCAATGAAGAATGCCATCAATTTAACTATTTTTACTGCTAAATTATGTTTTTCCTCCAGTACTGCTATTACAGCTGTGTCATGATGTCCTCTCAAAGCTTCTTGCAGTAACAGGCAGGGCTTTTTCAGAGGTGGCTGGATCTAGAGTTTGCAATTGATTCAGGGCATAATGCTAATTAAGGGTGGTGATTACTTAATCAGCCACTGATTGGTTTGGCACTGCCCTGAGGCTAGGATCCTGGATACAGTATAAGTGACAGAAAGAGGCTTTTCAGAGCCTTGGGCCTTGGCACCTTGCTCCCTCTGTCCATCATAAATTTTTGCCCTTCTTCCATGTGCCACCCTGCCTTGCAGCCAGCAAAATGTGAATTAGAACTTGCACAAACCATAAGTCAAATAATTCTTTCCTCCCTTAACTTGTGATTGTTAGGTATTTTGTATCAGCAATGGAAAAAACAACTAATAAAACTATTATTTTTGCATTACTTTTTGTGGTGGTAGTGGTTATCGTAGGTGAATGTGTGTAGAATTTAGATTTAACATCCATGACTATCAGTAGATGTTCACCTTACTAGATATTACTTGCAGCATTGTGTTTGCTAAAGTTAGGATTTACTGCATGTTTTTCATCTATTCTGAGAATTTCTCAGCTATTAGTTACTTGAAATATGCTATTTTGTATTATCTGTACTCCTATAAATACAATCAGATTGTATTTGGGGACTTTCATTCCATCACACATTTCATAATCTTTAAAAATCTCTGTCTCTCCATGTTACCTGTACTTTATTCTTTGTGATTTCTGCAAATCTATTGTCCAGGTCACAGACTGTCTTTTCATCTATGTGTGACCTATCTGAAATGTCTTTTGAAGTTTTCATTTCAATGACTATAGACTTTATGTCAAGAATGTTTTTAAAACATTGAATCAATACTTTTCTTACATAGTCTTACATGCTTTTGTATTTCTCTTTAAATATCTTTAACTATTTAATAGTTTATGTCAAGTCAGCATTGGAATCAAATGTCCAAGAATCCTCTGACTCAGTCCTCAGGTGTTATGCAACACTGATTTTGAGCTCATTTGGCACTATTCACTTATGAACGTTCTCTGAGGATTGCACTGAAATTCTGAATCTAGAGATGTTTTAAGATTTATTTTAAAATAAAATGGATGCATTATTTTATATTATGTAAGAGTCTGCAGTATTCAGGAGCACGCAGTTGATATGAATTCAAATTTATGTGACCTATGACACTGGTTACGAGTTAGCTGAGATAGGGCTGGGATTTAGCTCAGCAGCATAAGCGCCTGCCTTGCAAGCCTGCAGTTGTGAGTTCGATCCTGTTACAAAAATAAACATAAATAAATAAAACAAGTTAGCTGAGATATTTCCACTTCATTCCCAGTTGAGGTAATTGATCTTGTTTATACCTATGGGGAAATATCTTAGAATCCAATCCTTTCCCTGAATACATAGCCAAACACAAATATTCCCTAATATCCCAATCTATTTCAATTCATATCAGTCAGTTCAGTATTGCCTCATATTAATCCAGTTCATTTTTAATATAAAAACGTACTAAATTTTAAAAATGCCAGCACTTATGTTCATTTTAATATAAAATATCTCAAGTTGTAATTAGCTAAAAAAGGAAGGTAGGGCCAGGGATATAGCTCAGGGGCATAAGTGCCTGCCTGGAAAGTGCAAGGGCCTGAGTTCGATTCCTGGGACTAAAAAGTAAATAAATAATACAAGAAGGTACATGTTGACTTCTAAAGTGAGCATGGTTATCTGAAGATATTTAATTAGCTTTAGAATAAGCATCATAACTCATAAATCAATACAAGGTAGTATCCTTTGTTATATATCTCGCATAAAATATTCAAATTTGTTTCTTATCACATCTGCAAAATTGTAAATCTATCAAATTATGTTATACTGCAGTCTATCAAAGACTACCATGGTTCTGAACTTTATTTTAACATTAGACCTTGCTTTACTAAAGTTTGCTTAAAATTTCATTACAAATGTTTTGTCTTGAGATTACCTGTGCTAAAATACATACCAAATTAGTAACATTTTTGTCTCTATTTCTTCATGTTTTAAGATATATTGGTAAATTCTCAATCTGTATATCTCTGAGAACATTATGGAAATTTATTTATTTATTTATTTTTGTGGTACTGGGGATTGAACTCATGACCTCACCCTTGCCAGGCAGGCGCTTATGCTGCTGCGCTAAATCCCCAGCCCATTATGAAAATTTCTAAAAAAATAAAATTGATCTATTTTGGAAAGGTTATCTAGAAATAAATACTTTTATTTGAAGCCAATGCTTCAGTAAAATATATAAAGTTAAAAGTGAACATCTTTAGCAAAACACTTGGACTTCAATCTTTTTCTTTTCCACAACCAATTTTAAAACATATATTTTAAAGATATTTTCAGTTTCCATAAAATGTGAGAGAAAAATAAGTTGAAAAATTCAGGAAGTGAAAATATGAGAAGCTATGAGGGTGGATTGGCTAAGAGCCCAGAGACACTGCCAATGTGATACCAAAGTAAATGAACAGTTTTAATCAAGATTCCACACTGTGGGTCAGTTGATATTGCTGACTACAACTGATTAATTTTAAACTTCTTAAAAGTATTTTTAAAAAGAAAAAATGTAGTATTAACGTTTCATTAGACCACTGTCATCATGCCCTCTATAAATTGTTAACATTATAAAAATTCACAAACACTAAAATAAACAAACTGACACAATTCCTAATGCAGTGTTTCTTTTCTTTTGCTCTTTCTAACCAGAAAAACTTGCATAAAATTATCAGAGAGGCAATAAGATTAATAAGAGTCCTACTGTTTGCTAAAAATGTTATTTCCTTTTTTTTTTTTTCAATTGTTCCCAAAGGGCTCTAGGACATAGACTCTAGAAGATGCACACTGAGGTCTGGAATCTATTTCCTTTTTAAATGAATGTATTTCTATATTTGTTAAGGAAATTCACATCATTATTCTAAATCTCCAAAACTGAAGGACAATCAGTATGTTGATTAAAACATTTTCCAGTGAAGCTATGCACACTTTACAAGCACAAGTAATTAAACTATTTTTGGTCACAGTAAGTCTTGGAACTAGAAATCTTTGCTTTTACTGCTCATTATAATTCTTACAAAATAAATAAATTCCTTTCAGTCATAATCAAATGCAAGTGGGCTGCTATTATTTTCTACTTGAGCAACCCATATTAAGGTACCTGGAATGGCTTTGTATTTCTATTTTGTAAAATCTTTGGCTTTTGCAGTGAAAGCAAAGGGCTGTACCTTACCTTTGACTGATTTGAGATAAGAATATATAGCATTATTGTGTTATAAACCAGAGAACATCTGCTGGTGCAGGAGAAAGAGCTACAGAACAGCCTGAGGTGCCACTTCCAGATCCTATTTAGTGTTCTCATTCATCCCCACAGTGCGTGCCTAGGACAGCAGCCCCAAGTGGAAGAAGCATCCTGGACTCTAAAGAGAAATAAGAGCAGCCTCCTTCATTCAAGTGTCTGTGTGTGCCTGCTTCTCACAGTGGACAGAGGCAAACTCTGGTATTATTGCCCATAAAAGGGTGGTCAAAGACATGCCACTCTCATGCCTCCCAAGAAATCAGCCCAGCAATCAACAAATCAAGAAATCATCACCTCGAAACAAGAATACACTGGTCATAAGTAAATAATACTTGTTCATAACAAGATTATGTTCTGGGGATCACAAGTAGATCTTTCTGATTTTAAAGCTGCTACTTTTCATTGATAAAGTGGGTTGTTTTTTGCAGATGTGATGTTGTTCCATCGTCCTTGTTAGAGCCTCTGTCTAATTTGTACAGCACATGTAAAGATGTCTACACCTCTGCAGTACTGATAAAAACCTCAGAAAAAATTAGAAAATTTCCCAAGGTAGAGAACTGGTAAACTGCACAATCAACATGCAAACACTGTTATTTCCAAGAATACTAGAAAGATTAAATTTTTGCCCTTGGGTAACTTTTTGAGTAGCAATGTCAAGTAAAGTAGATACAGAAGATTGCAGGAAAGAAGTTAGTGATTAGAGGTTGTATAGAGATTGGACATAAAATATTAGAAAAAGATGATCTCGTTTTTTCAAGAATCATGCAGACCAAATCTGAAAGTAAAATTTCACCTGACTCATTCTTAGTGCAGTTACTTAGCTTGTTTTGTGGTTAGTATATTTGTAATAAATAGGTGCAGGCCTGAAGATATTGATTTAAGGGGCAAAAGCCAAAGATACACAAGCAACTGAACAAGGAAATAATAATGTTCTAAATAAGTAAAAGTGAAAGGGATCTGGAAATAAGGATCAGGTTTAATTCAGGCAAAATTGGGGCAGTCAACACATTCTATAACATTGCACAAGCAAGGTGATAGCAAGGTCCTCTACAATGATTAATCTCAACTCCTATCAATTTCATGTCCTCAAATTAAAAGAGAAAAATACTATTAACTCTAATCCATGAACATAGTCTTCAGAATTCAATGTCCCAAAAGTATGATAAAATTCGTGTAAAATGATCAGTACAATTCATTTCAAGTACATTGATACATATATGTAAATAAGCAATATATGATTTAAAGAAAAAACGCAAACTAAAACTTCTAGGTTTAATCTGAATTTTATTTTTGCTATCTCTAATAGCCCTCTGGAATTCTTAGGCTTCTGTTAGAAGTAACATTATAACGTTTCATGCTTTCAAAAGTTTGAAAATGCATTTAATGCATATAAATGGAAATTGTTGGTTCAAATTTAATCTTTATCTGTAATTATACTTCCCAGATACTCAACGTTTTAACAGTAGTATAATTCCCGTTATGTTAAACATACGAATACCAGCAAAGAAATATGTTTCAGAAAAAAGTATCTTTAACGATGCCGGTGTTACAGATTTTCTTATAATTAACTATAAATTATAAATTATATATGTTGTGATTTTGTCTTTGTTCCCAACAATAGAATATAAACCATAAGCACATAACGTTGGCTTTTTGGCCACTCAGTTCTTGCCACCTCGCCAGAACTGTAGATTAACCAAGTGCGTGCGTCAAATCACCTGTGAGCAGTCCAGCTGAACTGCTTCTTACAGATCTGGATTCTGCTCTATTTTTTTTCATTTTTTTATTAGTATATATCTGTGATAATTAATGATTGCATTCAGCTATGGGGTGAATACATATATCTGTCTCATCTTGATCATTTTTACTCTCCCAACTCCTCCTCCCCTTGCTCCTCTCTTCTTCCCCAGTTTGTCTTCACATTTCTGCAGTCTGCCTCCATTTCTACTCCAATGATTTCTCTAAATTTTGATGGATAGATAGATGGATAGAAAATAGACATAAGATACAGAAGTAAATTTTACTTCTTTAAAACTCATCATAGATGAACAAACATCCTTTTCATACTGACGTAAGTTATTGTCATTTGGTTCATTTTACATTTGTGTGTGCAGGTTGTTCACATGTGATTTGTAAAGGTGTCTTTGCACAAATCGAGTAAATTATGAGTGTGTTTTTCTTCTTAACGACAAGTTGTAAGTTTCTGGAAAGGATCTCCTACATCTCTTTAAACCCATTAGTATTAAAATGATGTGTGAGTATACTGACATTCCTTTGATGTCTTTTGGATGTATTTATCTCTTTGATTCTGTGTCTTTTTTCATGAATATTCTTTTAGAAAGATATTATTAATGTTCATAACTTTCCCTTCTACTGTCTAACCTCATTTACAGTTTCTTGAAAATACTACAGACTGAATTCAGTGTAGGTCTTATCACACATAGTTGTGTATATTTGTTTGTATGTGTCCATTGCAGAAATATTTACTTTAAAACCATATTATGGTACTCCATTTACTTAATTTTTTGCTAATCAATTGTATATTATTTCCTGTATAGTAAACATTGACAGCCATGAGTCTGTTTTTGCTTGGGCATCAATCATTCTAATTAACAACATTTAGCAATTGTATACATGCGATGTATACCAAAAACAGAATTAAACTATGTTTATGTTATATGCACATCAGTATATAGATTTACATACATATAAAATGATCTGTTAGCTAAAACTGAGTGATATATAACATTGTCTATTTTGCTGTTTCACTTAATTCCTTCTTATACATTTCTTTATGAGCATAAGATCATTTGATAATCAAATGGTATTACAGTGGTTTCTCTCACAACTGGAAAAACGAGCCAAATAGTGATCAAGGAAGATATGCATGATCACGCAGATAGGATTGGTACAGATGAAACTCCATCCAGATGTCTGTGTTTCCACAAAGCAGTTGCATTCATCCCTAGTGGGCTATTGAATTCATTACTGCTGGGAAGAAAAATTACCTTTTCTATATAACATGCACTGTCGGTAGCTCCACTTTTCCTGAAAACATATTCCTATAGAATATCAGCAATTCACAGAGTGTGTATGAGTCTAAAAACATATAAATTGCTTTGAGAAGATTATATCACTTGACACTATTATCCTTGTATAAAGGGACCCATGTCACTGCACCTAGATGATGTTAAGAATAAGTATTTTAGTATTTATCTGTGATACTGTATTTGCATCTAGCTTTTTTCCACTTTATTGTGATATTGACTCCTTTCTTTTGGTAATTATTTTCCTTTGTGAAGAATGGCTTCATACTGCCTCAGAAATATTCCAGACCCATTCTCATTCATTTTCCATCCAGTAAAAATGCACAGATTGAATAAACCTCCATTGTGTAAATATGAGCTCTTTCGCCATCATGTATTTTCATTGTTCGTTGTTAATGTTTTGGAAAATTTGTTTTTTCCGGATTTAATCTATTCCTGGCCACCTTATTAAAAAATACTTACTGAATATTGACATTGCAGTACTAATTCAGTGTTAAGATCAATGTTATGATTAAGGTTCTTTGAATATTTCTGTTACTTTGGGCAGCTGATATCTAATTATATCATTTGCAAATAACATTGATTTGTTTATTTAATTATTTGTTTCCAAAACTCAGGGTTGAAGTCAGGGTCTCTGCTTTCTTTTCTTTTCCTTCCTTTCTTTTTAAAAATAATACAGGAATTCATTAAGCTGCACAAACTGGATTCAAACTTGTAACCCTCCTGCCTTAGCCTCCTGATATTCAGGGATTACAGCCAAATGCCCTCATGCTCAGCTGTCTTTCCCTTTTTAATACTTTCATTTCTCATTTATCTGTCCTATGTCCAACTTTGGATACGATAATAGTGTATCCAAACAGCTTTGCTTTAAAATAAGTACTGCTTTAAAGCAGTAGAACTAGACAGATGTGGTGGTACACCTCTGTAACTCCAGCACTCAGGAGGCTAAGATAGAAGGATCATCATGAATTCGAGACCAGCCTGGCCTATATAAGGGAGTTCAAGGCCAGCCTGTGCCACAAAACAAGGCCTTGTTTCAAAACAACAACAAAAACAAAAACAAAAAAACAAAACAAAGAGTGGAAACTTTTTTACTACTATACCACTTTAGCTAATAGTGTAGTATAAATATATTTTGAAAGGTTGAAGATTTTATACTACAGGTTTTCCATGGTATGTATCAGGAATCATTTATGAATTTTATTAAATAGTTTTCAATGCATGTAACTATTGTCTTCATTTGTTTTTCTTCTTGTTCTAAATAATATATTGCTATATTATTATATCTCCTAATTCTTTTATTTATTGTAGTAAAAAATTTAAAAAAACATTTATTCATTTATGTTGGCATCATTTATGTACTATAGCATATTTCATCTTCTACGATGCTAGATCTATAATTTCTTTTCTTGTATAAACTTTTCAAAGGGGCTTTAAAAATTGGAAAGCTTTGCATACATTTGTAGTGTAATTAATGCATCTAAACCATCTTCTTTAATGTTTTCCTTGTCTGAGTCTTCAGTTACCTACTTTTATGACTGTATAATCATAAATGGTCAATGAATCTGTCTCTCCTCCATTTTAGAGATAAAAAAACACATGCCCAGAGGATTTCATTACTTATCTAATATGACAATTGATAGCATGGATTCTTGTTTGCTCATTGTATTTATGCCTGTGGCTCCTGAGAAAAGGCACAGCTTGACAGAGGAGAGATTCTCGAATCACCAAGGAGAAGCAACCAAACAGAGTCATACAAGTATATTTGGATCTCTACTATATTTCCTGAGACATATCTTATCTATAATTGAAAAGAGTGATTTAAACAGAAATGAATAACTGAATACGTGTATCTATTATATTTTTGCCATGTAATCTCAAATAAGAATCACAGGAAGCCTGACTTGGTCTGGTTAGTTTGTAAGTTCAGCAGAATCCATAGGGATACAAAGCTATATTAACAGCTGAGTGCAGTCTATCCAGGTTATATCCAGGTTATATACTGACTTTAGAAATAGCAGGAAAATGATAGATGTAAGTGATCAAATTCAGCAGCAAATGTGACTGTTATAAACATGCTTTGAGTTTTTTTTTCTATTTTTCTTACAGTTTTTATTTTCCCCTTTGGTGTACCTGAGCAAAAGTATCATTACTAGCTCTGTAGGACCCCTCAATTTGATGCAAATTTTGATAAAGAGTTAGTAAAAGCAATAGAAATTTGGATCCTTTAGGCCAAAATGTACAATTAAAAAGTTTGAATGGTCAGTGTATCCCATTTACTTTTTCAAATGACTTGTTTTATGTATTAGTAAAAATATTAATATACCACAGAGTAAAAGATTTAATTTTTCCTCGCTATCAGTTTTCATAGATAAGATGGCTAATACTGAATCTGATAGTTTTGAGTAAATTTAAAGTTCAATTACTTAAAAATTTGTGCATACATTCTTCTTAGAAATAATCTCCAATTAAATGACACATTTTTTAAAGTATCATCAATTTAGAAATGGAAAGGGTTTGACATGGTTATTAATTATAAAATACTCACTTATTTTAAAGAATGAGCTGGAATTTCTGTAAATAATGTATTACTACTCCTATTCAGTGAATCAAAAAAGTAAATTATCTCTTAAACTTTTCCCTCTCATACAAATTAATGCTCCTTATGAGAGTATATTGGTCTGGCTCAATCAGAAAACACTTGTAATGTTAATGAAAAACCTGAGTGCCCATAGGTTAAATACACCAAATAAGTTGCTGTATAACATGAGGGCTGAGTACATGTCAATGTTGCTGTTAGACTTGTTTTCCATTTTTGCTGCAAAATCTTATTAAAAACATCTGTGAATTTAAAATGATTAAATCTTTTGACCTACTCAAATGTAATAATCCCTAAAGATGCAATTTCAAACTTCTAATTTTCCTTCAAGCTGTCATATATTTGAGGACTTCAATTACTTCATTAGTTTATTTAATATGATAAAGTTCAGCTTGATTTTGCATTCCATTTTAATGACTTTGATAGTTCAAGAGCTGCATTTGATCTTATGATAATTTTGCCTGAAATGTGTTATTATCCTGAAGGATTTCTTCACACTCCCTTCTGTAAATAGTCTCAGAAATTGTGAGTGTTCTGGCGTTGAGCACAAATATGTATAAAGGCAAAAGTAGCAAAAATGTAACCAACCACTGATAACAACAGTGAATATACACAATAAGTAAAGATACCTTTATTTTATTTAGTTTTTGCCTTAGCCAGTCCTCCCCATGGAAATATTGATGTGAAACCAACTTGTCCCTCCGCTAGACCCCTTCATGCCTCAGACGTACCTGTGCCAAGCTACAAGTTTCTGAGATCTGTCCTTTCCAGTCCACTAGCCCCCTCCAAACTTTCACAGAGTCCTTTAAGTTAATGTCCCTGTTGAAATACACATGACCTCACTGGCAGTGTGGTGGGGGAGACAGGGAGAAAGAAAGGGAGCATTAGATTAATGCTAACATTTTATGGAATTTTAAATGTTCAGAGAGTCTTATAGATAATATTTATTTATTAAGTTTGGAAATGAATCCCACATGCATTCATTATTCTACTCCTGAATATTCATTTCCTCCTATGGGCCAGTCCGCTCTTTTTGGAATAGTGAGTTTCCAGACATAAAGTCAAGAAAATCTACCCCACTGCTCTTGCTTATGAAAAGAAGCATTGTTAATCCCTGAAGTTCTCAGCACCTTTCTCCTCCCTCTGCTGCTGTTTATTTAGCCTGCACTGGCTGGCACCCTGCGCTCCATGTAAGGTCCACCCATCCCTGTGTGTACAGCTGCAGACTGGAGGAGTTATGCACTGCTCAGGGTTGCACTGTAAAGGGTGGGGATGCTGACGGGAGACCGAAGACAGAGGGAAGCCTGTGGAACCAAGCATTTGGATCTATGTTCTATACATGGAGGTTCTTTGACTTCAAGCTCATGCACAGTATTTTTTACACAGATTTCCCAGTGACTTGTTTGCACTGACTGGCTCATTCCCTACTAAAAATCAATTTGAATTTTGTAAAAGAATATTCTGATTCATTAATCATGAAGCATAGGGAAATATTTTAATATCAAGATTTTTAGTTCTCATTTTTGGTACTATTTTCATAATATATCTATTTCAAAGGCTTTGTAAAAATAAACATTGACACAAGGGAGAAAAAGATGAATTTGGAATGAGCAGTCTCTTGAATAAGGAATAATTGGTTTATGCCTTAACTTCCCAGCTTTTCTCATATGGCTTCCTCAGTTCATAATGTTTGTTTAGTATCTATTGCATGCCAAATGGATGTGCCAAACAGTAAGATTCTAATTGTCAGAAAATAAGACCTTTATTAACAGTAAGTTTAGAAACTGCTAAATAAACGACTATAACAAGGGCAATAAGGAAAGCCCTAGGCCCGCACACAAAGCTAAAGGAGGCCTGGAAAGAACTGTGTGTGTGTGTGTGTGTGTGTGTGTGTGTGTGTGTGTGTGTGTGTGTGTGTGTTTTAGGTGCTCAAGGAAAGAGTTTTTTAGAGAAACAAAAAAAAAAAAATAGAAGTGCGCATCACTAAAAACGAGAGAGAGAGATAAAGTTAAACCAGCCTATTTCAGTTAAGAGAAATAACAAAATCCATAGATGTCAAAAAGTATAGTTTCTCTGTGAGGCTACTGTGAAATTCTGTATTCTGCTTCAACATAAGAATTGTAACATTTGTTACAGTCCCCACATGGAAGTTTATCCCTAAAGAGAAAATAAAATGTTGGATAACGTACAGTTGACCCTTAAACAACATGTCTTTAAATTGTGTAGATGCTCTTACTTACAATTTCCTTTTTTTTTTATTTTTAGTGATTTGTGACAATTTGAAAAACTCAGAAATGAATTGCATAGCCTAAAAATATTCAAAATAGTAAGAAAAACTATACTATATATGCATAAAATACAGAAAATAACCTATTTTATCCTTTACTAGCATAAAATACTAGAAAGCTTTTTTCAAAAGTTATATACACAAACACAGACCAGGAATGGCGCCATTCAGAGTGTAGAACCATACCAACAAACATGACATGCAGGAACAAATCATTGCTGCACACAGTCAGGTAGAGTACATGTTGTATGCATTAGCTTTCCACAAAAATTTAAAATAAGAGAGATTTATTGTGGCTCACGGCTTCAGAAGCTGCAGTGCATGATCTGTTAGCTTCATAAGGTAGAAACAGCACAACAAAGACCATGGAGAACTGGAGACTCAACTCACGGCCCTGGGTGCAGAGAGAACTGGAAGAGCTGGAGAGAAAGGGGACAGGCATTGGAGAAGGTCCCCAAGATTTCACTCTTATAACTCAGAAGAACCTCAGATACGCTAAAGTCCTAAGTGTCTTCTCAGCCAAACAAGCTGACAACCAAGATAAAGCATCACACTTTGCCACCATGCTGATTTCCTGGCCACCTACTGCTGCTATTTTAGTGAAGCAAAGTGTTGAATGTCTTTAAAATGAAGTGTGCCACTGGTCGTCCACATGAGCGGTTTTACTCTCCAAAATAATAATGTACCTTAATAAAATGTAATCTCTCATGGTTCTCATGTATTTGTCACCATATATAATACATTTTAAAACCGAAATATTATTCAATTATTTGTGCTATCAACTAGTTTCTGGGCAACAGCCGGCTATTAATAAAATCGTGGAGGAGGCACAAGTTATACAGAGATTTTAATCTGCTGAGGCACTGGCTCCCCTAACCTCTGCATGGGTTAAGGATCCACTGCATATCTGAATCTGAGCATGTCCACTTTCACTAAGGTGGATTCAACTCTAGTACAAAATTCTTTCAAGTGTAAACCCAAGTGTATATATTCATTTCAAGTGTAACATAAAATATTTAAATAATGAGTTTTATTTTCTTCAAAATTTTAAATATTTAATTCAGTTATTCTATAATTCATATTCAGTGCTTCTCTGCTAGCAATGATATATTCCAAATGAATCAAGAGTTTCTTTTCAATATTTTTATATTGACCATAGAAATATTTGTTCAAATGTTGGTGTCCATTCTTACCTAATGCACTAGCTGAGAGTATCAAAAACATGACCCCCAAAAAATAAAGTTCTTTATTTTTTCAAAGATCAGAAGATCTACAGATACATATGATTTAGACTTGAGAACTCACTTTAATGTCCTCACTGATTGGTTGAATGCAACAAATTTATTTATTTCCAAATTCTTTTGTGAAAAGACTTTTTTCTCTTTTTTCCATCTGGTAGGAGCACAATTTCTACATATTTCCACAATGTGCAATCGGATCACTTTTCTCCCCTTTTTCTTACATACTGATGTAAAATAATACATACAGCACTCCTTCTTTCACGAGGCTCACATTCTAGTGTGCCTAGTGTCTGCTAAGGGCTCAGAGAATTAAATTAGATTATGGAGAAGGAAATTCTTGGTAACTTCACATAGTTGGTCAGTGAAGACTTTGCTTAAATGAAAATAATCAAGTTTTACAAATCTGAGGGAAGAGATCTGCTGTAACAGAGGAAAAATAAATGAATAAAATGTAGTTAAGTATCTGAAAGTTAGGCAAGAACACACTAACTTAAGGAAAGAAATAAGTGAGATGTACTTATTTACGACATCTTGCAAACACCATTGGGAAAGCGTAAATGTTTGGGATAAAAAATATATCACTGGTAGTATTTTAGGTAACATTGTGTCATAGTCATGTTTGCTAAAAAACCTCTCTAATCATTGGTGTGTAAAAATCTTATTTTAAGAAGTAGAATAAGTATACAGTTAATCACTTTATGGTAATCCAGTTAAAGACAGAAATGTGATTTTGGTGAAGAAAGGTGGAGCTTAAGCTTAGGATAAGAGTTAATGATGGAGTGAATTGGCATTCTGAGGGTGCAAGGGGAAATTAATTCCTCCTGATGCATCTCTCCAAAGCGTAGTATATGAGTTTTATTTTGGGAATGTTAAATTTGAGATGTTTATTTAACATCCAAATAGTGGTGTCAACAGCACAGTTGGATTCATGTCTAAGATGACAGAGAAAAGTCAGGACTAAGGAGTATATTTGAGATTCATTAACACAAAAGTATATTTGAAGCCTGGAAAGAGTTGGGATAAATAAAGTAGGCAGGTAGATGAGACGGAAAAGGCCAAGCTGCAAGTGCTACCACAGATTAAGAAAAGCAAAAACAGCAAGTAAATCATGGTTAAACAAGGAAAGAAGAGAAGAGGAGAGGAGAAGAGAGAAGAGGAGAGGAGGGGAGGGCAGCAGAGAGAGGAGGAGAGACTAGACAGGAGAAGAAAGGAGGGGAGGGGAGGGGAGGGGAGGGGAGAGAGGGGAGAGGAGACAGAGGAGAGGAGAGGGGAGGAGAGGAGAGGAGAGGAGAGGAGAGGAGAGGAGAGGAGAGGAAAGGAAAGGTAGTATTTTTTTTTATTTTGAAGAAAAAAACGCAATAAAAACAATGGCACAAAATTTCAAAATAAGATTGTAGGAGAGTAACAATTGTCAGTACACCGTATATTGTTATCTTCAAAGTAGTTGCTTATATTACAGGATATAGGCATATATATATATTATATTTCATCATCTGAGAAGCATGTATTGATCTCAGCTGCTTAGTTTTGGATTGCATCTTTGTATACTAGCTCAGAGAATATGCTTAAGTAAATGCAAAGGAATTCAAATTAACCCATGCATATTATCTAACTATAATGCAATGAAAATGGCGATTAATGACCAAAAACAACTTCAAAATTCCAAAAATACATGGGAATTAAATAACACCCTCCTAAACAACCAGTGGGTCCCAGATGAAATAATAGAAGAAATTAAACAATATCTACAGCTAAAGCAGAACACAGATACAATATTCCAGAACTTATGGGATTCAGTGAAAGCAGTCCTCAAAGGGAAATGTATAGTGATGAATGCTCACACTTGGGAAACAGAAGGAGCACAAATAAGCAGCCTAATGTGACACCTCAAACTTCTAGAAAAAGGAGAGCAAGGCAAACCCAAAGTGCATATAAGGAAGTAGTACTTTATAGAAGAAAAACTGCACTTTTGTTTCCACAAAAAAAACAAATCTTCGAGATGAAAGGCATGCTCAACTGCGTCAAAGGCTGAAAGTCATCTGGAAGACGCAGAGACCTGCACGCCGGCTTTGACAGCACCGAGGTTGGTCACAGCTGACTAGAGGGGAAGGAAAACAGATATTGAACATTCAAGCAATGTCTATAGAAAATTCTTTCACCAAATGTACATTACCCTCTTCTCCCATCAAATGAAGTTGAGAGGAGGCAGCAGCTAGAGAAGGATCTTGGACCATGGAGGTGGACGACACGTTAGCTCGCTCTTCCCTTCCTTCCTTCCTTCCTTCCTTCCTTCCTTCCTTCCTTTCTTTCTTTCTTTCTTTCTTTCTTTCTTTCTTTCTTTCTTTCTCTTTCTTTCTTTTCTTTTCTTTCTTTCTTTTTTTCTTACTTTCTTTCTTTCTCTCTCTCTCTGTCTCTCTCTGTCTCTCTCCTTCTTTCCTTTCTTTCCTTCCTTTCTTTCTAATTAAAGGAAAGAAGGACTTTATAAAGTAGGTTGATGATTCAAGAAGAAGAGAAATACTGGCAAGAAGCGTTTGAGAAGCAACATGAGCTCAGTACTCAAAACAGGTTAACCCTTGACAGTACCTAGAGCAGTTCACTCACTGTGAGGAGAAAACGCATGCAGGCAGCATTTTGATTTGGGGGTAAAGTGCAAAGGGAACGTGTATAACAGATGGTTTCTGCTTTCCTCTATGCTGTGTGCTAACGGAAGGCATCCGCTGACAGTGAGAGGAGACTGGATTTAAGATGTGTGAGGGAATCACAGTTTTAAACAGCCTTTTAGAGAGGTGAGAAGTAGGCCAGACAGGGAATTCCAATAGGAATCCATTTGAGATCTGTGATTATGAGTTTTAGTGAGACTCTTCCGCTCTGTGTTGCAGTGTTTTCTGGCAGCAGGTGAGCTGGATGAAGTCGGCAAGGACTGATTTTCTGTCACAGGAACTTAATGGGGAAAAGAGGTGAGGAAGCTAAGCGTGTTTGGAAAAGAGAAAGGGCTGCAAGGCGAGAATCCAAGAAGTCCACGCTGGGCATGGAGGGCCCGACCACACTAACGGACAGCTGACGGGGAGAGGAGGCGGTGGCACGGTCGCTGAGGGCCACAGGCCCACGGTAAGATGTGGGCACGGAGGTGAAGCTGTTCTCAGCGGGCACGTGTGCTGTAGGTGAGACGTGGGTGAGTGAGGGGATTCTCCACAGTTGTTTATGAAGTCATGAGAAGCAGTGATAGAAAACTCATTGGTCAGCTTTCTCATCACTGAGAACCACAATCTGTTTCGTAGTTTTTTTATTGGTTTTAAATAAAATTTATTGATGGTACAATTTAGATACACATAGTGATCACATTCTTTTGGGGGAATTTGATACGTACATGGTATATCTGGATTCTTCTTTCTTTTCCCATCTCCTTCCTCTCTTTTAAATCCTTTTTTCCCTCCCTGTCTCCAAAAGCTTTGCTTCGATTTTATCTTTCTTTTCTCATTTATTTTCCTTTTCTTTCCCCTTCCTTCCTTTCCTTTCCCCTCTCCCTGGTTCCCCTTCCAATTTGAACAGTTTCTCCTATTTTTCAATGTCTATTATACATGTGGGTCCTTATTTACTTATTTTAAATTTCGGTTTCTCTCACCAGAAAGACAACAATGTGATATTTTCACATGTGCATGATTTATTTCACTTAATAGTATGATCTCAATGTGCATCCATTTACCTAGAAATACTTTAAATTTATCCTTCTTTATGGCAGAGTAATACTCTACTGCATAAAAACACCCACATCTTCTTTATCCATTCATTGGTTGATGGACCTTTGTGTTATTTCTAAGATTCAGTGATTACAAAATTGTGTATGCATATATCAGTGTGGTGTGTTGTTTTTAATTTTTTGGGAAGATACCAAGGAAGGGAATAGCTGGGTCAAATACTACCTCTAGTCCTACATCTACAATTTAAAGGAAGACAGATCTCTTTTGGCTCATGGTTCAGGGAACCTACCCATGGGCACCAGACTCCAAGGAGCATTGGCATGGCCCAGCAAAAATGTCAAGTTCAGAGCAGCCAAGAAACAGAGTAGAGGATTAGCACCAGGAAGGAAGGAGCGAGGAACCAGACATAGACACCAAGGTCACGTCTAGTCTACATGACCTGCCCAGACACACCCAGAAGTGTGCCTCCTCAAAACCGGGGTGGAGCCAAAAACCACTCGAACTGACATTCTGCCCTGACTGTCAGAGGGTATGAACAGAAACTGTGAAGTCATAGGCTAAATTCATCAATAAATAAAAAGGTATGACTCGGAGACAGACAAAGAACAGTGACAAAAAGACATAACAAAAGCAATTCACAAGGCAGCCATGGTCACAAAAGTATTTCACTTCTATTTCAAGAGTTTATATCCTTAAATTGTCTAGTGAACATTATACGTACAAAATTCTCTCTCTAATTGCTACCATATACACATATAAATGTATATGTAATATGAAAAATACACAATTTAAAACCGAAACAAATTCACCCCCATAAGTTACTTAGCTTGTTAAATATGTGTATTTTGAAAAACTTCAAAACTCCTCTCTATGTTAAAGTGAATGGCAATGTTTTTTTCTATAAAGAGTCAGGGAGTAAAAGGTCTTCAGCATCCCTATGGAACATACAGACTTGTGACAATCAATCAGCTCTGTAATGTGACAGTGATTAAGACATTATGTAAATACAGGAGAATATGATTGTAATCCAATAAAATGCTATTTATATAAAGAAGTGACAGGCTAAATTGGATCTCCTGGCTTTAGTTTGCTAATATCTGAATTTGCATCCAACAAGAAACTGAATAGTATTTCAAGTCTAAAATCTCCTGAATCATAATTTCTATTAATAACAGCAATGTCTTTGTAGTCATAGCTCTGTTAAAGTTAGAATTCTACCTATAAATATTTTGTCTTATAAATGTTTGAAATATGTGTGAATAAGAAGACTCACATTTTGCCCTCATAAATATCAGACGTCATTTTGAACACACTTATCAAAGCTCCCCATGTGTAAGAGGTAAAATACAATCAAAACTTCTGAAGCAGATTTCTTTTCATCCTGTGTTTTTGTTGCAGGAGTCCATTTAAATAAATTTCTAATGTGAAGTTATATAACCACTCACAATGTATAAGATGGAATAAAAGCAAGAGTTTAAAATATAAATGGTTAATGGTAACTTCTAGTTTCTGATTGACATTTAAAGAACTTGAAAATAACCCCACAAAAAAAAACAGAAAAAGAAAACCTAACAAACTTAAAATTTACAAATCTTCTTAGATCTACTAGAAAACTAAAGTCATAAAGCCAATTGCTGCTCCCAAAATTAGAGCCAGACAAACAGAGAACCACAGACAAGCAGAAATCAAGGAGAAAAATCTGCTGCTGATCCAAAGCTGAGGTTGAAAACTCTGTGACTGAGAAACTTGTAGAGACTGTAATCAAGTTAAAATTCATAGCAAGCCATATCAGATTCTGAATGCAGAAAAATCAAAGGCAGAAATAATCTTGAAAGAAACCAGAGGGGAAAAGTCATCTCACCTATGGAGCAGCCAAGGTAAAGGTGCATTTGACATCTCTTCAAACTATATAAGTAAGAGAAGAGCAGAACAAACTATTTGAAGTTTTGAAAGATTAAAACTCACAGTCCTGGATTTCTGTATGCTGCAGAATTATTTTCAAAGATGAAGAATAAAGATTTTTCTGACAAACAAAAATTGTGGTAGTTTGTTGCCAGTAAATCTCCCTTGTAATAACTATTAAAAGATATTATTCAGGAAGAAAGGAAGCAATATAGGTCAGGAACTCAGGTCTACACTGTTCTTATTGATCAGCGTATGCTGCTGTGACAAAGCACCTGAGGCTGAATAATTTACAAATAATAGGAGATTATTTCTCATGTTTCTGGAGACTGGAAAGTCAAAGAACAAGATGTCAACAGACAGTATAAAATAAAAGCTCACTGTGATTCTAAGGTGAGATTTTGGTTCTCAGGCCTCTATAGAAAGCATTGTGTCTGCTCATGAGAGAAGAGGAGCTGGGTCAGTATAAAGTCTTTTTTTTAAATCAGGGCACCATTCAGAATATTAGAGTACTCATGATTTAATTAATGTCCCCCAATGCCCACCTCTTACTACTATTGTTCTGGGGCTTAAATTATAGCAAATGAATTTTGAAAGGATAAACCATAGCATACACAAAAAAAGGAAAATATTAGAAAAGGAATTAATGAGGGTAAAACACATTCTTTTTCATCTTCTTAATTGATCTACTAAATGAAAATTGTTTTAAATAATAACAATAAATACTTCCTTTAAAGTACATTATTAAAAGCAATATCAAGGATAAAAATTCTTTACAGATTTACAAAATGAATACATTATACCCAGAATTACTTGCAATATCTAGGAAGAATTTTTATTATTATTTAAATGACAGTTGGGATTATTTGAAAGTGTTCATTGTAAACTTTAGAGCAACTCCTAAGAAGAAATGAAAAAAGTATAATTCATACAGTAAAAATTTAAAAAATCACAATCATACAAAATATTTAAATAAAACAAGAAGACACAACCTAAGAAGAAATTTTTAAAAAATGGTAACAATTATACTAGATATTATCTTGCTTTATCGATGGTCATAGATATAATTTGAGTTTTGAACATTTCCCTAGGGTTCATTTGTTAAAGTCTTGGTCCCAAGAACAATGTTACTGGAAAGTGGTGAGACTTTTAAGAAATGGAGCTGCCGGAAGGTCATTATGTCTCTGAGAGCATGCTGTCAAGGGGATAAGATTATTGAACCTTCCTCTTCTTCTCTTTTTATCCCTGACCATGACATAAGCAACTTTGGTCCACTGTGTGTTCCCTACCACGCCCTCCCTAACACTCACCACCAGCACTCTCATCAGAAACCTCATTATGGACTGGAATCTCCAAACCTGACCCCAAAGAACCCTTTTCTTTTTATAAGTTGATTAACTCCGACATTTGTAATAGTGACAAAAAGCTGACCAATGAAATCACTTTAAATAACAAATGTTTATGCCCTAAAGATCACAGTGAAAAGATGGAAACTGTTAAGATAAAGTAAAAAAATTATATGTTGTGTGCAATTATATGTCATATATAAGGATAGGTTGACTTATATTATGAATAGTATTGATTTATATTATATGTTGCATACAATTACAAGTTGTATACAAGGATAGATTGATTTAGGCTACATTTCAGTCATGTTCTGCCACAGGTCTGATTTTGTATGTTGTTCCCCTAAACACATCCTGTTATCCAGGACCACTGCCTATTTCAGGCACTAATGATTAAAGATTATATAGTGAAGTGAATGGCCAGGCTTTGTGTTACGGTGGGGTAGGAATTGTCCACAAATTTTCAGATGGTAGAAGCTTGGCACTTAAATGATGATATAATATAAATGCTAGGAGCTGAGGTCTAGTGGAGGGTAGTTAGGAGTTTCATCACCAGGCATGATTACTGCTGCTCTCCCATGAGTGCGTCTGGTCTCCTCTAATTGGATTTGTTCTCTTGAAAGCAGCTTATGCTATAAATATATATTTATGCATATGATACAGAACAGGGCCGCTCCCCACCTTGACTCCATTGCTCGCATCTGTGTTGCCTTTCCACATTTGCTGATTTATTTATTTGATACCAAGAATCAAACTCACAACTTCACCCTTGCCAGGCAGCCACTGTGCTGCTGAGCCATATCCTTGGCCCTCCACTTCTTTATCAAGTTGTGACACAGTTAGGGTACCTTGCCAGGTGGCATTACAGGGACTTTCCTCCCACCAGAATGTAAGGCAAACAGATCTCTTTTCTTTACACATTGTGCATACCCAGGTATTCCTTTCCAACAGTACAAGACACATTAAGTCACCTCCTCTCTATGTGAGGGAGCAAGGTGTTGTGGTAATTAGTGTTGTTGGTGTAATTAGGCCAGGCACATAATTACACACCCAGTCAGATTTCCATCTAGGCTCAGTTTCCTGGATGAGCCTTATGACTGCCAAGGAGTAAATCCTTTCCATCAGATGTCGAGACCCCTGGATTTTTGCCAAATTTAAGAATCAAGACCAATCTAAAATTCATGCAGAATGTAGCATAGCAGGGGCATGCTGATCAAGAAATCACTTGTATTATGTAACTGAATGTTCACATGATTTTTGCAATTTGCAAAAGTGATCTGTATCCCACAGAACACTTTCCTCAAGAGCACCAGTAAGCTCATTAACTCCTCAAAACATCTCTTCCTGTGTATATCATGACACTGGCTTTAAACATTGCTTTCATACTTTGAGGAGAGAGTTATCTCTAACTTTAAGTCACTAGATCACAAGTTGATAACTCCAGAGAAGAATGTTCAGTACTATTAGTCTAACAAAAGCATCTTCAAACTTACTTCCTTACATTGGCAAAGTTCAAATTTTGATTTCTTTAAATGCATTCCATCCCTTTGCATAGTTACATTTAAAAAAAAAACATATACAGGAGTTTAGTGGCAGATAGCTTGCCTAATATGTGTAAGGTCCTGGGTCCAACCTCTAGCACTGAAAAAAAAATTTATAAATAAAAGAGCACACTCAGTTCTGAAAAATCAGATGAGCAGCTACAGTCTTCCTGCCATTTTACTGAGATAATACCTTAGCATATCTTAATTTGTATCTTACTTTGTAGCCACATGGAATATAAAAGGCTCTACAGCTTGGCATTTTCTATCTTGTGTGTTGTCAGCGTTTCTCTAAGTCCCTAAAGGAAAAAAGGTGAATTTCAAATACACCCTATGAGCAATGAACTGTTACCTGCAGGATGCTGACTACCTTTAAGAGACTCAACAGGACCATTGTTTATTTCTTTGCCCACATTACCCTGCTGGGGTGTTTAGACAGCTCTAAAAAAGTCAGTAGTAGTCCAATAATTTTCTAGGCAAAAAAACTTGGAAGCTTCTTCCAGGGTTGGAATTTAGTCAGACCTAGATCCAAGAGAATTAACTAAGTATGTTATTCTTTTGTTCTAAACCGGTCTTGCAGAAATACATTATTACTTTGCTGTTCAAATCATGGCCCACGAAAATGGGCGCCTCTTTCTCTTCTCATTCCTGTTTATGCCCTGATGGACTTGATTCTTTTCTCTTGGCCAGATAATCCATCTCTAGCACCAGGCTTATCTTAGAGCCTGAAATAACAGAACCCTTAACACCATCTTTCTTCAGCTCTGTCCCTGAGTTGCTGTAGAAGCTTATACTTATGATTGGAGATTTTCACAATTACCTGCAAATTACAAGAGATAAAGTTATGCCATCCACTATTGTACCTTTAGGAAGTTTAGTGGCAGCATTTTAATGTCACATGTAATGGTACGAATATTGCCATTTGTGTATTTGTTGTGTCTCTTCTGGGTGTGAATAATTAATGAGCCTTGGAACATTGAATTGAGCAAAACGTAAGAAATACTTTGTGAGAAGAAAAAATATTGATTTATGTAACTGTATTTTCTCTTTTCCCCTCACTTGCTCTGATCAATAGAGTTGAGCCTTACTTTCCGAATGAGTTGTTATAAGGACATAATCATCCAGGCAATGAAGCCAGCTCTTGGAATTTTTCCTCTTCCTCTGTCCCAGTAACTGGAATTCCACTTGTTCCCTCCATGTCCAATGACCCATTCATGTAATATTATATTTTATTAATTGTTTTTTCATTAATTGGTTTATTAATTTACATATTAATCATTTTT
Organism: Cavia porcellus; assembly: GCF_034190915.1. NCBI lineage: Eukaryota > Metazoa > Chordata > Mammalia > Rodentia > Caviidae > Cavia > Cavia porcellus. The sequence goes on along the minus strand of NW_026947494.1, from coordinate 78,387,960 downwards.
AGTTTGGATATTTACTTGTTCAAAATTTCACCTTTATTCTTTCAAATAAAGTTCTCTAAAGTAAAATCTTTATTTTACAAGTCAAGAAGGGCGTAGGTTTGACTAGATATGTGTGCTTTTTATAATGTCTACTTCTAATCCTTCGAAGAGACATAAGAGGCCAAAGTGACTCAAGTCATGTTTGAGGAAATTTTATCCACAGCTATTGTCCAAAAGTGATTTCCTTTTGGTGATCATTGCTATTTCTTATCACATTGGCAGTTTTCTCTCATAGAACAAGAGGGTGTCATCTCTCTGCTTACTGATAGGTGAGTAGCTGCCTTCTGTGTCCTCCATGAACCCCGGCAGCTTACTCTAGGACACAGATTAAGCCACTGTCTTCACTTTGTAATATACGTCTCAGCCAGCAACTGGCCTTTCGTCTCATTTTGTTTTGTTTTCTTGTAATTTTGGTTGTAGAGGAAAACGACCATAGGACTCACTAAAATTGCCATTACGTTTACATGTGAGGGACAGTCACCCAAAGTACTCCAGTTGCCCTCAAATGGTCTTGAAGAGTGTAGCTTTGATACGCAGACATCAGTAGGAAACTGATTCACAGTGCTGTACATTACTAATGCTAAGATATTCATTAGTGCCACAGATTAATGTATTATTACTATTAATGGTGTATCCCTAATAACTCATTAGCTAGTAAATTTAAACGCTATGTAATTTAAATTCATTTATAATATTCAGTGTGTCTACTTATAAAAAATTTGTTTATTGCATGCAATGATGAATAAGAAGTTATTCCTGTGTCTTGCAACCCAATCTTTCTCTGTTCTTTATTGGCTGTTGTTCATCTGTTCATTGTAAAATATAACTATTTTTCCTCATGCAAAGAAATGCTCATCTGACTACATTTTATAGTTCATCCTAAGAAGTTTGGTTCACATTTTAATAAAAGATTTCCATTAAACTTCCCTGCTACATTTCCCATAAATACAGGGTCTTATGAAAACAGCTCAAGGAAATTAATACAAGGGAACATAGAAAGTGCTTCTTTTAACTGAATGAAAAGTTTAAAAGAAAGTCCCAATTAAAAGTTAATATTTTTGCAAAGAGAGAAAAATAATGAGGTAACAAGAGAAGCATACAGAATACTCATGTCTTTTGACACTTTTCACAAGTCAGAGATGGCTCACATAATGTTCTCATCGACAAGTTCGGTCTCTGCTTTCTGCACGAGCAAGGTGCTGGCAGTCATAAATCAGTTTGCAGAGGCAAGCTGCAGGCAAAGACATTTTGTGGGGGAAGCCAATATTTTGTGAAAAGCCTGAAGGAAATATTTTTGTCTAAAGTCTGACAAGCATCAATTCCATGGAATTTAATTAAAAACATCTATTAATGTCAACCTTTAAAAATAATAGTGAAAAGATAATAGATTTATAAAATAGCAATCTCAAAAATACATCATTCCTTTCAGAGCATGTAAAAATGTAAAGATAAGTGTAAGTAAATTACACAAAGATTGTGTCTACATTTCTTGCATTCACAGAACAACATATAAATAAGATATTGATGTTTTTATTATTTATATAAAAACAAATTAGGAGCATGTGGAAATATCAGCTAGGATAAACTTGAATTCTATATAGCTGAAAGTTCCCAAATAACCACATATTAAACGGGATAATTATTTCTTTCTCTTATAAAAGATTTTTCAACATAGGCCATATAAAAACATTTTTAGAAACTCCGCACTATCATCCTTGAAGCAGGAACCAAATTTCTTTTCCGTCATCCACTGTCAGTATTCAACAAAAATCTCAATTATTTCATGATTTTATAGGGAGCCAGTCATCATGTCCACATCCCAGACAATGGAAAAGAGGGATAGAAATAAAGAATAAACCAAATGGGGCTGGGGATTTAACTCAGAGGCATAAGCACCTGCCTTGCAAGCAGGCGGTCGTGAGTTCAATCCCTGGCACCAATTAAAAAAAAAAAAAAAGAAGAATAAACCAAACTATTTTCACAAGCTACTTCTGCCATCCCACAGAACAATTCTGCTGAAATATCACTTGTTATCACTTAATAAGAAAACCTCCACTGCAGCAAGAGTAAGATCTTTCAGTGGCATGGTGCTGTGTTAACATCAGGGTTTTATAACAAAAGAAAGGGGAAGGAACAGATTTGCTTTGGAAACTAGCAATGTTAGTTATAGAAAACTGAAAAATTTTGTTGTTATTGTAATTGTGAATAACTAAATTAGAGGTCTGACAATTTAGATTGAAATTCAAGTTCTGCCAATTCCAACAATACAAATCTAAGCAAGTTATTTATGAACTGTTGCTCATTTCCAACCTTTAAATAAACACAGTAATAATATCTATCAATATGATTTGTATTGATGATTTATAAACTATATTTTGCTGGATTTAAATAGCTAATATTTTGTTGTCTAAACTCCTGAGAGATATTGTTTTGTAGCTCTTTATTAATGACCTCTGTCTAACTTACATGTCAAAATAATGTTAGCCTCAAAAATGAGTTATAAAAATGTTTCTTTGTATTTTATTCAGTTTTATAGGAGACATTTTATTAAACTGGCATTAATTCTCTAAATGTTTGATCCAATTTTTCATTAAAGCCATCTGTGTTTGGAAATCTTTTTCAGGAATTTTTTAACTTTTTTTTTTATTTTAAAGAGAATAAAACAAAAAAGAACAGAACAAACAAATCAGAACAGAACAGTTCAAGCAACACAGCACTTCGCAACTGGACACCAACAGTGGCTACCGTAATGTCTCCTTTCTTTGAAATAGTTGCCCATACCTTCACACATAATAATATCAAACATAACAATATAGTATAAAACCATTCAAAAGAATGAAAGCATTACAGGACTTCAAAACCAAATAACAGGAAATGAACAATTGGTATATAATATCTCTTTTTCCTCAAAAAAGTTTGTCTATACCATCACACATAATAAAATCAAGTAAACCACAACAGGATAGGACCAGTCAAAACAGAAGAACAAAAGCACGGTAGGACTTCAAAACAAGATGTTAGTAAATCATCAAGGGCTACCATAATGTCCTGTTTTCTTCAAAATAGCTATTCATACCGTCACACATAATAAAAGCAAACAAAAGAGAATAAAACGAATCAAGCAAATGAATGAAAGTATTATAAAACCTCAAAGCAATATAATAGGAAACCATGATTACCATAATATATCCCATTATATTCAAAATAGCTGCCCCTACCATCCAACAACATAAAATCTAACAAAACAAGACAGAACAAAGCCAAACCTAACAAAATTGTGTAAACAATGCAAGAGTTCAAGATAAGATAATAAGAAATCGACAGTAGTTTCCACGTTTCCCTTCCAGGTATTTCCTCTTCTTTGCTCTTACATGAACTATTTTGCTTTTGAATCCCATTAACTCCTGTTTCTTATGCTAGGGTTCATGAGCATGAGTCCAAACTCTTACAGTATCAATCCAGGTTTTTTTTTATAGAATAAGAAACATTTCATTTGTTTATTTCACTTTGGTTAATATTGGTGGTTGGTAGGTTTTGAGGAAATGAACTATTATAAGTCAGCAAATTTATAACAGAGACATGGTTGTGGTGATTATCTTCTTATTGGCTCTAGGATTTACAGCGATATCCTTGCTTCTTTCCTAATATTGATGATTTTTGTTTTCTTTCTGCTGTCTTTGCCCATCATGGTGAAGGTTAGTCGACTTCACTGTTTTTTTTTTCGCAAAATGACCCCATGTTTCACTAATTTTCCCATTGTTTTTCTATTTACACTTTTATTTCTGTTAGACTCAATGTGTTCTTTGAGGGGGGTTGATGACATAAGAAATTATATTAACTAGTCTTCAAAACTTTTTCTCAAACATAAGCATCCACTGTTACAAATCTCTCAATACTGTTTCATTTGGATCTCACATATTTAGATATATACATGCATTTCCACACACTTTTACATATCGTTTTTATTCCCTTCGAAACTTTTCCTTGCTCATGGATCAAATGGAAAATGCAGTTTTCAAATGATTGAAGAGTTTCCTTTTATCTTTCTGCTACTGAGTTTTTAATTTGATTCCACCAATGTCAGAGAGCAGGTTGTATAATTTCAGTATTTTTAATTGTTGAGGTAGTTTTATGTGTAAGCGTATGATTTCCGTTTTTGGTAACTCTTCTATGAATACTTGAATAAAAATATATATTTTGTTATTTTAGGTATTTAGGTTTATCTCCATAAAATTTAACACAAGAGATATTATAAATGTTAGCTGTTTAGTTCTTTCATGTCCTCGTTGATTTTCTGTCTTGTTATTCTTCAGCCAATGAATAGAATAATTAAAGTCCAAAATTTAATTATGAATCTGACATTTTCTCCTTTCGGTACTGTCAGTTTTTGCCTTACATATTTTACCAACTTGTCAGCTGAGTACAGACACATTTAGGATTACTGAGTCCTCTTCGTTAACTCACACTTCATTAAGTCCCTATCCTCTTTGTCTCTAGCAATTTTCTTTGAAGTTTGCTTTATTTGATAGTAATAAAATCAATATGCATTTTAAATTAATGAACTCATAGTATATTTTGCATCCAATTACTTTAAAACTAAATTTATAACAGTATTTAAAGTGATTTCTTGGCTGTAGCCTATAGTTGGATCGTGTTTTGTTTTGTTTAACCCAGTATACCAATTTCATTATTTATTGTTGTATTTAGATCACATACATTTATAGTAATTACACACCATGTGAGAACTCTACTCTTCAGTATGTTTCTTGCCTGCATTTCCTGGTTTTTGTTTGTTGCTGTTTTCTGACCTATCTTCTTGAGTTAATTACACGTTTTAGTATTATATTTTGACTTATATGCATTGTCTTTCAATCTATTGCTTTACCTAATCTTCTGAGATGTAGACCTTGATATGAATATCCCTTATACATCTTATCACAGCTAACAAATGTGGATATTTTACCACTTCAAATGTAAGATAGAAAATAATTCTACTTAGGTGTCTTAAAATATACATAAAATACTCTTAAATATTTCTTCTACATAGAACCAATACCAAATCACTTGTTATTCTTTAGCTTCAAGTATAGAACATCATTTAAGAAACTCACATAGCTCTGTGGCATAATCTTCTGCTTGGCAAGTGCAAGGTCCTGAGTTCAATTCCGGATATCAAAAACAAAACAAGCAAATAAAAAAGAAACTCACACAAAGAATCATTTAAAGTCATTTAATCTACCAATGAAAACAAAATGCAAAACCCCCAAGCACAGAAAGCCATGCAATGACAGATGTAGTTTAAATAGAAGTTCAGGTCGGTGTTTCTGTGTTGCTTTTTTCTTCAGGTATGAAATCTGCTCAAGACCCAGAGAGAAAGGCGTGACTTCCTGAAGCTGCCTCTTAAGAATTAGAAGCATGTATTTTCTGTAATTCTGTATTATGTCTACCCTTTTTTATCTCCATGTATTTTTTTTGTTTCTTTCTCTTTAAATTAAAAAAAAAAAAAAAAAGAAGCATGACTCCCTAGAAGGTCCTCACAGCCACCACTGTGTCTGATTGGCTTCCATCTGGCTAAAAGTTCATTCCTGAACTAATTAATCCTTTTAATTAATCCTAAATAAACTGAAGCAAGTTATATTGCCTCAAAAAGTCATTTTATAGATAAAAGTAATCTAATTCAGATGAAACAATCAATGTCCATACTAATATTGGAATAAAGAGACAATCTCCCTAAAAAACACAGAACTACTATACACAAAAAAGGACTGCTTAGGCATTTTGTAGAAATGATCATAATATCCACTGTATTTTTCCAATAACAGAACTAAAATAAAAAAGAAAAACTCCCAATTTTTAAGTGTGCAGGCAATTTTCACCTGTCATGTATTCAAACCAGATCTGCTGCCCTGCAACTCTGAGTGTGTGTCCCATTTTGTTTGAGAAGCTGGTTTCACCCTGCATTGTTTAATGTGTCTGTGATGAGCACATTCAATGTACTAAAACAACTGAATTTTTAATAAAATGAAAAATGGCAATTGATTTATGACTAAAGACTTTATTAAGGCACTTAAATTTAAAGTGTCAATGTTAAGATATACCCACTTCAACCTATAAGTAATAATGACACTAAGCACTCTGAATCTCCAGATTTTGCATCTATAGATTCTACTACTTATGGTTAGAAAATATTAAAATGTTTCTTCTGTCCTAAACATGTTTACACTTTTTTCTTTTCTCTAATAAATATAATATAGCAAATAGTTGCATAGAATTTATAATGTAGTGAGTCCTGTAAGTAACCTTAAAATGACTTTGTTATACTAGAGAATTGTGTAGATTATATGTAAATACTATATTGTTTTATATAAGGAATTTACATGTCTTGCATTTTTGTATCAGCGAGGGTTCCTGGAAACAATCCCATGTGGCAAGCAATTGATGAGTGTGCTTTATTAAATAACAAATCTTAAGATACTAGTTTCAAATCAAACAGCATCATGATAATTAGGCTCTATTGATTAGTAAAAGCACTTCAGTTCAAAATAATTGAGAATGTTCACTAATACAACAAATATCAATTTCCGAGTAACTATTAGTAATAATAGAGAAATTAAGATAGTAATTAAAAACTACAAATAATGTCAAACTTCACCTGATAATCACCTGATACAAATACTTACTTGCTAACCATTATATAATTAGCATTTTTAGGGCATGTCATTCCATAATAGAAAATTCTGATGAAAAGGCATCTGTATCTACTTACATTTTAACAAGTTTTCATACTATGAAAGTAGCTATTTGGTTACAAATAACAAGCTTATATAAATTTCAGATGATTCACAAATAAAAGATACATTGATATTCTTATTAAAAACAATCTACTTTTTTAAAAAATACTTCCCAAATAGCCAATAGATTAAAATGAGTCTTCTCCTTAACCTAGACTCAAGGGAATAAGAAACACCCCTACTGGAGATGTAAGAGAGCATAATTTCTTCCCTTACACTTGTGTGTTTCACAAATGAAGAAGTGACCAAATTTACACATGGAAATAGAAGTTCTGATTTGTGCACTAAAATATTGCTGGCATGGACCATTGATCTCATACCCATCATTTTCTAGTATCTCCTTCTCCTCCAACATTCACTCACTCACCTTTGCTCATTCTAAGCAACTTCTGGACTCCAAAAGGAATTCTTTTCAACCAAATGTTCCTTAATATGGCTTCCTGGTAAAATCTATCTTGAATTCGATATATTCTAGAGAGCTATTCATGACCACTCACACGCTTCCTAAAGTCCCTTTCTCTGGTCATTAAATTCCGTGTCTGTAGACATATTGAGATGATTAAGAATATGCTGCTTTCATATTCATTTTATAGGGTTCATTAACTAGACAGCTTAGTGGTGAAAATTATATGGTTAGAAAATAAAAGTAATATGAAAATTTGACCTAGGTGACTTTTGGAATTAGCTGTCCATTTCACATTACTAAGGTATTGAGAAACATGTATTTTCTTTTTTATGACTATGATTGACTTCTCCATCTCATGCTAATTCAAACATCATAATGATTAGAGAAAAAAAAGCATTAGATCCATTATATTATATTGTTCACTTTCAAGGCTTTTTACTCTTCTGCATTGCTTCTTACTGCCAATAACTTTCAAACAGTTCACTCTATGCTCTCTAATGACCTGAAAAAGCAGTTCTCCATGCAGCATCCACAGTGATTTTTCAATATATATGAAATATTCTCCTATCAAAACCCTACACTGGTTTTCAACAATACCTACAAGAAATTCCACTTCTTACTGTAATACAGCAGCTGCCTTATGATCTGACCTGTGGCTACCTGTATAATATCACCATTTCCCCTTCTTATCATCTCCTCCAAACCAAACACAGGAATTCTTGGTTTATCTTTAGACTTTATATATTTTTACTCTAGCAAAGCTATTTTTATCCTAAAGAAAATTAATTAGTGACAGATTTATAAAGCTATTCATTGTGATAGTATTGGTAAAAATATGAAACATTGAAGTGACTAATGAAAGCATTGTCATCTGATCCAAGTGGAAGCTTTTCAAAGCTCTTATTTTTTGGCATAATTGGCATTTATTTATTTTTTTAGTGTCCATAGCCCTTATAACTTAAATATTAACTTTTGATCATGGAGTACAGTCATCTATCATACTGGATTTTCTTGCAAAATCAATTGTTTTTTGAGCAATAAAACCTGTATTTACCATCTGGATTTTCAGGGCCTTACAGTCAAAAGAGTGTAGATTCAGTAGTATTTACAGAGTCTCTCATAAAAATCTGAAAGGCTTTATGAGGCTTCTGGGTATCTGTGGTAATTTTAACATGTTGATGGGCTTTTTGCTTCCCTCTTTGATGCCTTTGAGGAGCACTTGACTGGATTGCTTTGTTTCTTTTTCCTGGTTGGAAAGCTGGCCCAGTTAGAGCTATCATGGCATCTGCCAACATGGAATTCTCAGGTCTTTTTCAGGTTCTGGGAGAAGTAGTTTCATGGAGTCTTGCAGCAGCTTGATTTCATTTTAACTCTGTAATCATCAGAAAAGCCATTTTTAGAATTATTGGGCCTGCAATCAAGGACCATGGGTTTTAACCTATTTGTTCCCATTTCTGACTCTCTACATGTGTGTTGCACACCCTGGAGTGATAGTGCAACAGACAAGGATTGGTGCCCCTCAGAGAGAGAGACCATTCAAATGCCCACCTAGCCACTTGCCTCTCAGAAACTTTGGAACTGTGCAGACTAAGAGGAAGACTAAGAGGTTCTCTGTTTTGTCCTTATTAATTGTGTCCACAGAACCACAGGTTGGGCCCAGTCAAACTGCTTAGTTTTGTGGAGAAAGTCCAACTCCTCACTGTGGAGCACAGACAGAACAACCTATTGCTTTCCCCTCCCTCACACAATCATTTAATAGGCACTCAGTGGTTAAAACATTCCAATACTCTTCCTTTGAGGCTGGCTCCAACAAACGAGAAATGATCAAGCACTCTTTCTGCTTGAACTTAGCTGGCACAGACTGAAACTGGATACATCCTGGTGACTCATTGGAACCAGGCAGGCAAGCAAGCAGGCTGACTGCATCCTCCCTTTTGGGTCTGATGTGAGCTCTCTAATGGAGAGCTGGAAGTTCTTCTCCAGACTTTTAAGGGGACTCAAGACATCTCAACCGTGGGCCTTCCCACTTGGACCTGAAGAGGTCCTTCCTACATCCATGAGCGCTGTGACTGGTGACCCACGAGGGCAACACAGTTGGTCTTGCTGCAGTCACATCAGATACTACAGCAAAAAAAAGTCACCCAGGATTTGGAGGCAAACTTACTTACATCAACAGGAACTGACTTCAAGGAAAAAAAAAATGTCAGGCCCTTATCTATGGTAATTTGAGTTTATATGGGATAAGCAAACAGGAAATACAGAAGCAGAGTATTTGATAGTTATTGTTTTCTACAATATGCATCATAATGACCAGCTATGCATCACAGGGAACAGCTGTTTCTAAGAAACAAAAGTAATAGAAAATGTAACAGGAAATGTTACCCGGGCATCTAACAAAAACTGAAATATACTAATGAAGGTAATTTTTTTGCTACAGTATAATGGAGTTTGGGTCAAGTTTTAAATTTTTTTCAGATGATCATGTCACATGTGAAAGGGTATTTCTTATCAATCTGCCTACCATCTATTTCTTTTTCATGTCTTATGGCATTAAGTAGGACATCTAACATAACAGGGGAACATACAGGCAAATAGGGAGCATCTTTGTCTTGTTCTTGCTCTTAGTATGAAGGATCCTACTTTCTTACCATTGATCATGATGTTAGCAATGGGTTTTTTGTAGGTGTGTTTATTAAGTTGAAGAAGTTACCAACTTGTGACAGTTTACTAGGATTTTTTTAAAAAGTCATGACTGAGTTTACTACATTTACTGATAAGACCGGGTGATGATTTTTCTTATAAAACTCACTGATGTGATAGCTTGCATGAGTTCTTTTTGAATGTTGAACCAATCTTGCATTTCTGGATAGATGCCATTTGGTCATTGTGTGTAATACTTTTCATACATTGCTCAGTTCACTTTGCTAATATCTTGCTATTGATCTTTTCCTTTATTTTTTGAGAGGCATTATTTGTTTTTTGTACTTTCTTTCTCTAGTTTGATCCTACAGTGAATCTGGCCTTGTAAAATCAAGTAGAAATTATTCCCTTGCTTCTATCAAAAAAACTAAATGTTAGAAAATTGTTACACCTTCTTTCTGAAAATATTTAATGGAACTCACAGACATGCCCATCTGACCCTGCTGCATTCTGTTTTAAAAAGCAATTAATTGTTGAATCAATTTCTTTGATTTATATAACTTTATTGATATTGTCTATTTCTCCGTCTGTGAGGTCCAACACATTGGACCTTTAGGGAGTTAGTACATTTTATGAATGTTTTCAAATCTGCAATTAATATGTATTTTTCATCTTTATAATAACCATTAGGGTTCATTTAATGTCATGATTTACACTTTTCCACTTTCAAAACTACAAATTATTGTCACTTTTTCCCATTTATCCTACCTCCTTACGAACTTGTCAAGTTTATTAATTTTAAAGCAGATTTCATTTTATTGATTTTCTGTATTTTTTCAGTTTTTGTTGACTTCTGCTCTTATTTATTAATCTCTTGCATACTTTAGATATAATTTTACCTTTTTATAATTTTATAAACTAAATGCTTAGATGACTGATTAAAGGTACATAACTGTAGTTTGCATGGAGGGCTTTTGTTTTGTTTTGTTTGTTTGTTTTTCTCTTAGTCCTTCAGAAATTATCCCTACTTGCTTTATGTTTTCATGGTTTCTGAGAAGTTAGATGCAATTGTTCCTTTGCTTCTTTATAGATAGAATGTGTTTTTCTGTGGCTTCTTGCAAATATTCTTTGTCTTTGATTTTTTGTGGTTTGGTCATAAGCCTAAAAAAAGGATTTATTTTATTTTATTTTACTTGCCTTGTTGTAATACTGGGAATCAAACCTAGGAGTATTCCACCACTAAACTACATCCCTGGGATTTTTTTATTTTTTGAGGCAGAGAACAAATTGCCTAGCTAGGACTCAAATTTGTGATCCTCCTTCCTTAACTGCCAGAATAGCTGGAATTACAGACATAAGTTTTGTACTCAGCTACAAATATATAAGGGTTTTATTGTCACTTTGTTGAATTTAAGTGTTCTGCTCGTTTATTGTTTGTTTTTGTCTTTATCCTGATTGGAGTTTTCCGAACTCCTGAATTGTGGTTTGGTATTTGCTAGTAATTTAAAGAAATTTTCAGGTACCATAGTATCAAATATTTGTTTTGTGTTTGCAGCTTCTTTTCCTTTTGATATTCCCATCATATAAGTGCCACAAATTTTGTACTGATCCCTCAACTCCTGTACAAAAGTGTGGAGTTTGTTTCTTGTGTATGTATGTGTGAGCGTGGTTCTTTATTTCACACATTTAGGAATTTCTGTTGCTAAATACTCAAGATCCTAGACTCTTTCCTTAGGAGTTTTTAGTTCATTACTAAGCCAATTAACACCATTCTTCATTTCTGTCACTGTTTTTTTGTTTCTTTTTATGACTTTCATCTCTCTGAATATACTACGTATTCAGTATGCTATTTGTTTAACCCTGCAGCCTCTAATGTTTTAATAACAACTGTTTTAAAGTCTTGGTCTGAGACTTTCAACCACCCCAATATGTCAAGATCTGATAGCTGATTGTTTATCAAGCTTTGTTTTTTGTCTTTTAGTATGCCTTGTCATTTTTCCTTCATAGTCACACATATAGTACTCAATAAAAGGAACTGCTCCAAAGAGGCCTTCATAATGTGGTGGTAAATTGTTTTGTGGGAAATATACTATGATTCTTTGATTAGGGCTAATTCTTTTCAGGAGTCTCTGTTCTTGAATCGTGACTTTCTTAAGTGTGTTTCATTATCTTTTTCTTTTTCCCCTTTTCCTACATGGAAGGCTGGAGTGAGACAGAGCTATTTCCCTTGCTTTTGTTTAGTTATGCTCTCCTTGCTTACTTATGTTCTGAGAAATCTCATCAGATTGTGCTCTGATTAACTAGTTTCTCCAGAGAGCAGATATTGTTAGGAACATAGTACCATGGTATATTTCAGAATCATTCTTTTTCTATTCCCCTCTGCTAAAGCATGGAATATGTAGTGAGGGCTTTATCAAGCTCTTAAAGTTTTTTTTTTTTTTTTTTTAACCTGCAGAGTCCGGTATGAGTAGGCCTACCTGGAATTTTAAATTCTCAAGCTTATTCTCAACTAGTCTCTAGCAATTCATAAGGTACAATTTAGGTTTTATTGCTCTAATACTTACTCCCCAAAAGTATTCTGCTTCAAAATTTGTGGTTCTCTTAAATTGTATAAGTAGTGATTTCCCTTGAAACTTCACATTTTTATGGATTTAAGACTTTTTACTTTTACTCAGCTTTTTAATTTCATTACAAAGGTGTATCAACTTTCTATATTTCTTTTATGTGAGAAATGTCACTTGACATTAGATATGTGTACCCAACCAGTTCTATACTATTTTACATTAAAAACAAATAAAATTTCCTTTTTGTATCATCAACACAAAAATATACTACTTAAAATACACAGAAAAACCTACATTTAATACACTTTCTGTATTCTGTCATGGAACACAAAATTCAGTCACTTAATCTATTCTTACAAGATAAAACCCACTTTCAATGACCTTATTATGATAACTGTCAATTAAATTATTTACCTTTAAAGCCAGAGGTTTTAAATTGTTTTTTAATTTACTCAGTTTATAATTCAGTGAAATGTATTTGTGAAGTACTAATATAAAGGCAAAAATATTGTTTATTATTATAAAGATTGTAGTCTTTGTAAAAAATATGGATAAAAATAATTACATTATGTTTGTTACATTTGATATACACAAAAAGTGAAATGTAATTAAAACCCAATCTGTCCATTTCAACTGAACAGAACAGAAATATTCAAAAGTGTCCTGTTGTCCAGGATGGATTGCAATTAATCTTTAAATCTTACAATATCTAGTTAATGATTATGTGACTTTTTCCATAAAAGATAGAATTGGAAGGATATCTGCTAATGTTCAAAATGTCTGTTTTTCTTTTTTCTACTTTTTTATTAAAGCAGTTATAGTAGCAAAAGATGAAACTTTATTGCAACCAATAAAATGAAGTTGTATCATCTCTGGCATTCATATGACATATTCTACATTTACAGCCAAATAAATATAAAACATTATAGAGTGCTAAGCTCTGTAGTGAAATTGAAGGTAAAGAAGACAAAGCAAAAACAATCTCTACCAGGAGAGAGAAGAGTAATAAAATATCAGCACCTAGCAGAGTAGAAATGGCATTAGGAAAACTCAGCAACTGATAGATGTGAACTAAGCAAAGGTTTCCTGCAGTAATGATCAGTAGGCTTTCAGAATTAAATTTCTACCCAATTTAAGCATTACAGTATCGCCTTGCTAGCAAATATTAAGATTAATTCTTTGAATAAACAAAATAACATTTTAATGCAAAGCCTATTGAGAAAATTGGCTAGATTTTTTACCTCTTATGTCACGTAATGTCTCGATTAAATTCTAAAAAATATATTCCTTATTTCTCTACATCTATTTTTATCACCTCTTTATGAAAATTGTTACTGGACTTCATTTATTTATTTCTTGTTACCTTTCTCTCTTATACTTCTGTCATTTTTTCACTGACCTTTTATATTTCTTTAAAGATATTATTAATTTTTTATATCACACATGTATTTTTCCATATATTGGTTCTTTTTGCATTGGTTTAATGAAATGCATGAAGCTGGGTAACTTTATAAGGGACATAAATTTATTTAATTCACAATTCTAGAGGCTCAAATGCTCACGTCTGATGATTATTTTCTTGTTGACAAAATAGAGACAACAGAGAGGATCATAAGTGACAATTTTACAGAGTTAGTAAAGTCTCTTGTCTAGTAAAGTCAGTCTCTTTTCTTATAAAAACGCTCGTATTCAAACATAAAGATTCTACTCTGATGACTTTATGCACTTTCAATCACCTCCAAAATGCTTTACTTCTAAACACCATGGATTTCACCTCTTAATATCTCACAAAAATAATTTCAGTGCATAAGCCCTTGGAGGACACATCCAAACAGTATCCAGATAAAAGCATTTTTTATTAGAAATGAAGCTCTATTTTATTGTAGGGATTTCATAAGTGGTAGAAACATATCTTGAAACTTCTGGATTTCAAAGTATGTTTAACTGTTATAGCTTATGTCTAGGTTCCCCCCCCCACACACACACAAAATCTCATACACTCATAGGTAAGCCTTTTGGGGGTGACTGGACCATGGGTGTGTGATGCACATTGCTGGATTAGTTCACTGCTGGGCTTATATCTGAGTGTGATCTGGGGAGGTGAAGCCTGGTGGGCAGAAGTAGATCACTGTTGTGGCAGGTAATAGCGTATCCCCTCTTGCTCCCTTGATCCTGCTCTGTTCCCTCCCTTCCATGTCCTGAGCTCTTTGTGCTGTGTTATGCTGCCCTGCTTATGGGTTAATTCAGAGGAAGTCAGGATGAGATGCTAGCGATTGAAGTAAAAAAATAACAATGCTTTCATTGTTTGATCTTGCAAGCATAAAGATGGTATCCTGAACATTTATTTAGATAATATGCATAACAACTTTGGGGGATTTTCTTCTGTCTTGCTCTTGAAATTCAGCATTTTGTTTCATTTTACTCTTTTGTTTTATTGCTACATCTGGTAACCTGAGCAACTATTTTGAAGACAACAATATGCAATATAACAACCATTGCTAAATACCTATCATCTTAAAAAAAAAAAAAAAACTTATACAGCTATTGTTTTCTGTTGTTGCTTTTGTCATTTATCTTTAGTTGTTGTTTGGTTTGTTTGCTTCTTGATTTTTTGCTTTTTTCTCTTTAAAAAATTTTGTGGAAAACCAAGTGTCAGAAATTAGATACGCAATTGAAAAAGCCAAGTATTTCTGAAGCACACAAAACAAGCAATGAAGTTCCATGTGTCTAGACCACGTATAGAATACTCAGACGACTTAAGTTATTTCATCATTAAATTGAGAAAAATATTTAAGTAGAGCAAAAGTATAGAGCAATTAAACCTTCATAAAATTAACTCCAGCAGAGAACTCTGACCTTAACTTTGGTTGAAAGCAGTAGTTCAAAAGCTGCTGTGGAGAGTAGTTAAGAGGAGAACCTGGAGTCTGAGGCCAGGATGGAAGGGTTGACATTTTGTCTGACAGGTACAAATCAGTTTGTGAATACACTGAAAAGGAGAAATCAAACAAGAAAATAAAGATGTCTACTTCTTCAGGATGAGTTGAAAGACACAACAGATACTCAGAGGAAGTGGAGCCATACTGGAAATTATTCACAAAAGCAAGAGGAAGGGACCTCACTTGCCAGGTTTCCCCCCACACCCTTTTTCCAAGTAAGATGAGAATATGTCATAGCGAGTTAGTTCCAACATATATTTATCCTCCAGTCCCGTGGTGAGAGACAGGAAGCGCCACCATACTCCCTGCGATGGCTTCTTATTGAAACCAAGGGCTGTCAGGTGACTCAGTCCGTGAGGGTGTAGGCGGGCATGTGGACCACGACAGGCTGGGCCTTGGCTAGTACTCCTCTCAGCCCAGAAAACCTCATGCAGTGAAGGGTGTGGCTTGGAATGGAAATGAAGCCACATGAAGGAAGCAAAGACAAGGTTTGAACTACTTTCCAATTCTTATTGAAGTTATAAGCCAAGATCAAAGATTTCTGTGATTTTTCAACTTTTAATATGATCTTTATGCTCTCAAATTTGCCTAGTGTATTACTTTCTTGTGACTGTTAATGAAACAGTTAATATTAATACCATAAAGAAATGAAAAATGTTTAAGGAGATATATGACCAAAAACTCAATGAATGTTTAATATTTGTAAAATTCTTATAATAAAAGACACATTGTTATTAATTCCCCTCAAGCATCACACACACACACACACACACACACACACACACACACACACTTTAAACATGATTATCTCACTGTTCTTGCCATTTTGTAAAACATTTCTGGAAGTCCTCTTTGTGTCTTTAGTGGCATCACTGTGGCTTTCTCGAGTCCACCCTTGCCTGAAAACGCTAGCTTTTCATGACAATTCTGAGCTGGGTCAGGGCCAGAAGCCCCACCGTGTCAGAGCTGATGGATAAGCTGGATGAGAAAACACCATCATGTTTTTATGAGACGGGAACTTGTCAGCAGCATTCACCCGATTTTTTATTATACCTTGTGGAGACAATCAGGGAAAGAAGCCTTCCAAAACTGCTTCAGAAAGAAGAAGTATGTCTGAACAGAGAAGGAGTATGCTGAGGAGGATTGTGGTAATGTGTCTTTTATTGCAATATATTTTAAAAATATAATCATTCACTGTATATTTTGATCACACCTCATAAATATATTCAACTTGATTTAAAAATGTATATATTCATCAAAATATTACATGATGCCCCACTAATGTGTGATTTGCATGGTTTATACATTAGATAAAAAATTTAAAAATTAGTAAATAAAAATGAATTACCACAAACTGAGCGATCTAAACAGAGATTTACTCTTTCACAGTTCTAGAAGGCAGAAGTCCAAGACCAAGGTGTTTTCAGGGCTACAATACCCTTACTGGGGAGGATTTCTGGGGAGAATGAACCCTTCCTGCCTCTTCAGACTCCAGTTAACTCCAAGAATTCCTTGCCTTGTGAAGGTAACTCCAATTTCTGTCTCCATCTCCTTTTATATTTCTTAGAAGCACAAATTTGCAGTCCACTAAAATAATCTGAAATGAATTTTTTCATATCTTTATTTTAATTACACAGATAAAATAATTTTCCTATAGAAAGTCACATTCCAAGGTTCTGAGGTTTAGGGCATGGACATGCTTTTGGGAATCCCTACTAAACCCATGACAGGGAGGAATACATAGTTAATAAATATGTAACCTTCCACATCTCTAGAAGATGTGTCTTGAAATACAAAGACCAGTGAAGAATCTCCCAGTGGTGAGTGAGGGCCCTGGAGAACACTAGATATGAGAGTTTCTCTTGAGTTCAGCACAAGGAAATGTAAATATATTATCCTTGAAAAATATATTGAGGCAATATGTACAGCTGTTGGCCAATGTGATATAATGGTTTCTCTGAAAGAATGAGTCTTGGAATTTTCCATCAGTTCCTGATATTAATGGGAGTTACATCTTGTAGAACTTGTGTCTGTGGCTCTACTGCAGTTATCTATTTGAGAGTAAAGTTGGCAAGTGACTAGAGGACCTGCCTCTAATAGTAAAATTGTCACAGAGTAGGAAGCCACGTTCCAGTTTGGGGGAAAAGACTGAATATTACACACAAAACTTGGATTTAAAAACTGGGGGGAATAAAAGCACATTTGTCCGTAAAAATGAGTTCTTTCCTTCTAATAAACGGTAGTGTAGCTTGCAGTTGAGATATAGGCTACAAGGAGGCTATGTTTCTCAGTTCATTTTTAGCAAAATGTGGCCATGGGACTTTTCAAAAATCAGTGAATGAGCTGGAGAGATCACACAGCTATGCCCACCTGTGTTCTGCAAAGTCTTCCAAGTGTACTTTGCTGTTTCACTTCTTTCTTGCTCACTAGAGAAACCAGAGTCCTCTGAAAGAGCATATTCCAGAGAGAAGAGTCACCGTCAGCCGTTGCTTCTGAATGCATTTGTAAGACAAATTTCTTTTAACGTGCTCAATGATGTATGACTTAGAACAAATTCTTAAATACAGGCGAAATAAAGAAGATCTTTTATATTAGCTAAGCCTTTTACTAAGATTAATAACCATGAAAAAATGTTGGATAGTTCACTTAAAATAATTTTCAGTCACTCTCATAAACAACATTTTGTGTGACATTATGAGAAAGGACAAAACAAGTAAGTAGATAGGATTAATATTTCCAGAAGCTTTTAGGTTACTGGAGGTATAGAAAGAGAAAACAGATTAAAAATAGCAAACAAATAACTAAATACGAACTCACCAATGGTGCTGTTCCTGAAAAGACAGGAGGAAGGATGCAATCTCTAAGAGGAAAATCAGAAAGTTTACAGACAGTGTGGCATTTGGAATGGATACAATATTACCAGGTAGAAAAGGGAGTGAAAATTAGTCCTGCTCCTTAGTCCTGGGCATCTGCAGCTGGTAAATGGGCAGAAAGTCAGAGTAATATTCCAAGACCATTCGTAGATAAGAATTATCATGCTTGTTTGTGATCCTCATGTACTATTGATAAGAAAGGTAGATTGGCAACAAAATACATTATAATGTACTAATTATCTAACCAATTGCATCACAGTAAAGTTCTTTCTAGGTGCTCCACAATAATAATCATGAGCAGGATGCCTGGAGTTTGACTCCTGCTCGATCTAAAGGAGCCTTGGTATCATTTAGCTACTGCCCTCTTGATAGAGACTTTAATTAAAAGATTTAGCAATCAGAACAAGAAAATACTTAGATTGGTTAGTGCAAGGATTACTTTCTTAGACTTTTGATAGCCATCACAGCTATTGGATCCACAGCTTTAGCCTATCCAGTACAAACTGTTCACTTTATAGACAGACAAAAACTGCTGGTGACAGCTTAAAAAATTCAGGAAAAAACTGGTATAAAGTTGCAAATCCAAGTGAGTGTTCTAAAAAATTCCATCCTTTAAATGAGAGATCAGTGGGAGTATAGACTGGTACAACCACCGTGGAGGTCAGTCTGGAGATTCCTCAAAAAGCTGGGATTGGAAGTCCTGTTTGACCCATCTATTCCACTTCTAGGCATATTCCTAGAAGAACTGAAAACATCATATCACAGTGATATATGTGCACCCATGTTTATAGCAGCACAATTTTTAATAGCCAGATCTTGGAAACAACCTAAGTGTCCATCAACTGAGGAATGGATAAAAAAGTTGTAGCATTTTTATACAATGGAGTACTACTCAACTATAAAGAATGAACACACTGAGATATTTATAAATAATGGATGCAGCTTGAGACCATACTCATAAGCAAAATAAATCATACTTACATATATAAATATCATATAGTCTCCCTAGTATAAGAAATGATAAGAATACATAAAAGTTTATGGTAGTCATGATTCTCTATTACATTGCTTTGAAGCCTTATAATGTTTTCATTCATTAGTTGGAATGGTTTTATTCTGTTTTGTATGGTTTTATTATGTGTGATGATATGAACAGCTATTTTGAAGAAAACAAGACATTATGTCAGCCATTGCTGATTTAATATCATCTTGCTTTGAAGTCCTACCATGCTTTTGTTCTTCTGTTTTCATTGATTCTATTATGTTGTGTCTTATTGGATTTTTATATGTGTGATGGTATAAACAAAATTTTTATGGGAAATGAGATAATATAGGAGCCATAGTTCATTTTCTGCTATTTGGTGCTGAATGCCCTGTGATATTTTCATTCTCTTGAATGGTTTTATACTATTTTGTTATGTTTGATACTATTGTATGTGAAGGTATGCTCAACTATTTCAAAGAAAGAGACGTGGTAGCTACTGTTAACATCTGGCTGTCTTGTGGTGAAGTGCTGTGTTGCTTACATTGTTCTGTTCTGATCTGCTTTGTTCTGTCCTCTTTTGTCTTAATCTCTTTAAAATAAAATTTTAAAAACAAGATTTAAAGTGTTGCTATAATATGACTCATTTTTGTTTCACCCCATTGTCATACAGCAAAAGTCTGCATCCTTGGGGAAAGATCAAAAGACATACCCAAAGAGTGATTCATCAGAATATTACCATGGATATAGATGCTCTCTGGAGAATAGTACTGTTTATGTCGCTACAGACAGCTGCTTTGGATACCAAAATTGAAGACTGGGATCAGTTTTCTGATGCTATGGAACAATTAAATCCATTTGTTTATCTCAAGCCTTATTTTTGTTTTTATATCAAAACAAGTGTGCTCATTTTCTTGTTTATAATTCTCTCATTAAAGTCTGTCATAGAGGATTCATAACCTGGAGATAACCAGATGCTGTGCAACCACAACTGATCCTGCTTAACGTCCTTCAAAAGGGCAAGGATGTAGGAGAGAACCTGGGCTTCTCTCCTTGAATGCAGAACAATTACTTCAGCATTAGTTAAACTGAACCTTGTCTCCATGTACTGATCTGCACAGAGCCGGCTCTGCCATTTCCTTCTCCCTTCAATTGACTCTGAGCAATACAGACAAGGCTGGCTGGCATACTGATATGTAGTCCTTGAAGCCAGCCAACAGTTTACTGTTTGTTTCCACCATGTTCCCTCTAAATGCTTGAGCACAAAAGGATAGCAAAGTCACAAAGCTCCAGAAATGTCAACTGGGTTGAGTTACAAGATAAGAGGCTATGACTTCCCAGAGTGCAAAAGTTTACATATCAGAAACTGAAGCAAAAACTTCCTAAATCAATCAGATGCCGCCTGAGTCGAGTTACGCAGATTGGTCTTTCTGCACACCCTTTTTCCTGCATGTTACAGAGGTGCTCACTCTCCCCAGGCCAGCTCAGCTCACCTGGCTAATGCAACACCCGCCAATCTCAGTGTCACTCACCCTTGATCCACTCTCTTCTTCACAACGTAATAAACTCTGGGTGAGGCCATAGGGCAGGGCCTTTGCTCCGTGGGTTCTCACCTGGACCAGACTCAAGATCCCTTCTCTACCCATAACTTTGGATATGTTTTAGTGTTTTTAATCTTACTGTGGTTTGCACTAGAGATGGTAGAGTAAATGTGACTCACTAGGATTCTAGTAAGTCCAGTGGGTTTACAAATATAAAATTTCTCAAGCAATGAGGAAGACATAAAAGGAGATGACAAGGTACAATATTTGGATTACAATGCATATCAAATGTGGCAAGAACCTAGTATTTCCGAGACATTAGGGGCATCCTGTGAGGCATGTGAAAAAAATTAAACTAAAAACATTTTTGAAAAACTTTATTCTCCTATTAAAGATCTTGCAAGTTAGTAAGGAATAGAAGACATGTGCACCATTAATGGAACTACATACAGAATTGAGACTATAAGGAACGTGAACACAAGAATCTGTTGAAAATAAAGAACCTCGACAAAATTCTCACCATTTTCAAGCAGCAATTTTAGTAAAAAGAAAAAAAAAAAAGAGAGAGAGAGAGAGACTGTAATCACCCGTGAGTGATTATTTTCAATTTTGAGTGAGCCAAAAGTCTGTAAAACATTTAAGTACCTGGAACACAGTAACCATACTGGTGTTGAATATATGTTGATTTCATTGGTAGTATGAAATCTTGAAGATCATGCAGAGATTTGGTAAGCAGACTTCAGGTCAAGGTCAACAGAAGGCAATGCTTGCATAAATTGTAAAACAGGGAGTCTTTAAGGGCAATTTAGAGAACAAGAACATGCTGATTGACCATGACTTGCTGTACAACAGGGTACAGGCATGCGGCCTCCTGAGTTGCCACACTAAGCAGTTTGCACATTATCTGGTGTGACATCACTCACCCTGCACACTGGATACAATATAGCAAGGAAGCTGCAAGCTAAAGCTATCATAAATGTTTGGGGTGCATTAAAATTCAGAGAAACTTGAAGTAAGGTGACCCAGATAAGAGGCTATTTGCATAGTCTAGAGAGAAGTAATTAAAGCATAGAGATAGAGCCACAGCTGTAGGGAAGAAAATTCAGAGAAATTTGACAAACTGTACAAAGACAGAATTCACTGTGGTTGACAACTGGTTATATATGAGAGCTGAAGGTAAGCTGATAGAGAAAAAAATGCTTTAAGTTTTACAGTGACCAGGAGAATGGAGTTGACAAAGCTTAAATAAGAGGTCAACAAACAATACTGGCTTAGATAATCTTGATGCATTGTGTGTGCATTTGTGTTCCTTGGTGTGATGGAAGAATGTGTTGGTACGACTTTTGCTTTTGTCATTGCTTTCATCTGGATATCTCTCCCATGTGATCATAGGTGAGGTTGCTCAGACATGACTGGATCTGGAGTGTGCGATGTGGGGACTGAATGTGTGAGAATACAAGAAGCAGAAAGAGGGCTGATGCTGTGGCTGGTTGCCTCTTCACCACTCCCCTGCTTGCTGACTTCTGCCTACCATGAATGACTTCTCCTCTGTGCTGTCCATGTGCCGTGCTCCGCTGCTTAGAAGCCAGCTGACTATAGACTGAAACCTATACAAACTGAGGTAAGATAAACCCTTCCTTTGTTAATTTTGGTTACTGGATATTTTGTCTCAGAAACAAGTAAAGTAACTAAGATCGCTTTCCATCAGGACATTTCAGGTTGTGGCTGTAGTCAGAGCAGGATAATATGCAGGCTGAGTTCTTTAGTGGAGACAAACGAAACAAAAGACATGACTATGACCTCCTGATACTATGGTCCGGAGAACTTTCTGTTCTTTATTTTGAAGAAGTTATCCCTGAAAAGTTCACGTGCTTTGAAGGTGACTGGATCATGTGATCCTTATTCTCCTCCTGGATAAATTCATAGCAGCTTGCTGTTAGGAGGTGGGGTCTGGTTTGAGGCAGTCACTAGGGCTCATTCTGGAAGTATATATCTCCCTCCCAGATCTTCCCTTGTTCCTCTGCTTCCTGTCAACCATGATATGACCAGTTTTCTTGTACCAGTTCTTCCATTGTTATTTCTGCTTTACTGCTAACCAACCAGGGACTTTTAACAGTGGCTGGCTGCTTCTTCATACGTATTATCCTCCTTTAAATTGTGGTTTGGGGTATTGTGTCATATTGATTGAGACATAATGCATAAAAGAAAAATCATGACAAAACAGCTGATCACTGTGGCATTACCTGTTTCTCTTCCTTGATACCTAAAGTGTGTAGATCTTCTTAATAGTCTTGTAGTGAATCTGTGACCTTGTTGCTTGGGCTGTCATGTTGCTAATGAGACTGAGACTATATCTGCAATTCCCTTCAAAGATAAGTGTGTATGTTAGTTTGGTCTTCATTCTCTCAAAGATGCCCTATTTGTCACAGGTAGAGAAGATATGAGATTGAGAACGGATCAGTAAATTCTGTCTCACTGTCACTGACTTTCACATTTTCAATAAATTTATTCATTGAAACAGATTCATTACTTTATTGTTTATTCCTTATATGTATTTTGATGATGGAAGTTAATTTAAAAGTTTGTTCACCCAGTTTTATAAGTTTACTAGCATGCATGTGTGCATGGCATTTTTCTCTAATTTGATGGCCTAAAGAATTTCTGTTCTTATCTTCCCAAACAAGACAATGCTTTCCTATAAGTATTCCACTACTATAATCAGTTCTCTCTGTCTCTCTGTCTCTCTGTCTCTCTGTCTCTCTGTCTCTGTCTCTCTCTCTCTCTGTCTCTCTCTCTCTCTCTCTCTCTCTGTCTCTGTGTGTGTGTGTGTGTGTGTGTGTGTGTGTGTGTGTGTGTGTCCGTGTCTCTGTTTCTATCCCATACTAAAGATAGAACTTGGGGTTTTGCACTGAGATACATTCCCAACCCTTTAATTTTTTTTTCTCTTTTTGATACAGGTTCTCACGTTGCAGTCAGGCTGGCCTTGAACTCGCTTTGTAGCCAGACTGGTCTCAAACTTGCAACCACCCTGTGTCTCAGCCTCCTGAGTGCTGGGATGACAAGCATGAACTACGATACCCATTTTAAAATTTATCTTTATGGGGGCTAGGGATTTAGCTCAGTGGCATAAGCACCTGCCTTGCAAGCAGGCAGTCCTGAGTTCGATCCCTGGTATCGATAAAAAGGAAAAAGACAAAAGAAAAAAAAAACTGAAAAAATTTATCTTTACACAGAATTCATTAAATTTCCCAGTCTGGGATCAAATTTGTGAGCCTTCTGCCTTCTCCCAGAATGCTAATTTTTTATACATATGTGCACTTATATTTAGAGTATTAATAATTTAGAAGAATTCATAAACCACACAGAGGTCACAAAATTTCATCTAGCATTAAAATATTGTAAAACATTAAATTATTGCCTACTCATTTTTATGTATTTAATCAAATAAAATGTGGCTTCTCCTTAGGATACTTTTGCAAATCAAAGTAAATATTAAGTGAAATATTTGAAACACTTACTAATTATTAATGCATATGGACCCTCAAATTAGTTGATAAATTATTTTCCTTACCAATTTTTTAATGTACTTTTTTAGTCTCTAAAACAGTTGAGCAAAAGTTTTCCTTTGTAAATAGGTACATGGTTGGTTTTTGCCTCACTGAGAAATGACCATGAAAGCTAAGTTAGCACGTCACAGATATTTTCACAACATTGCAAGTGATAATTTTCAGCAATGACAATCATGGTCTTAATAATGGTAGCAGCAATAATTGTGGTTAACACTAACAGTGAGTTAGTTAAGGATTTATGTCTAAAGTTCAGATAGATATTGATATTAGATTAGATTAATATCAATAGGGAGTCAGGAATTGGGATCAGTCCCGCAAGGAGGTCACATGCAAGCCTCTGTAGACACACACAACAGCATGAGGTTGTACTAACCAGCATCACTTGGTCCAGTGAGCTCAGACAGGCATCATACATATAGGTGGGTGACCACAACATCTGGACTCATACCTCCATTGCTTTCTAGGAAAGCTTTTCTTTTCTTTCTGGGATTAGAAGTTATAGATAAACTAAAGTTGGTGACATTTACTGCATACTCTTGCTATGTGATTTGTTTCTCTATTGGATCAATATTAACTAAGTGAATATACTTCTGATCCTTCAGATTGATTGTAGTTTGACCCAGACTGTGATTTTGCTGTTCAAATTACCCCTGACAAAGAATTTTAGCAGCCACCCACTTGGGATCCCTCCTTAAAGTTCAGGAAGTAGTCTCCTTATTTCTAATAAAACTCTCCTATCCCTCTCTTTTTTCATTTGCACCTCTTACCTCAGTGTTGAGACTACAAACTCGGCACACCCGACATCCAACAAGCTGTGAGTTATTTCCCTCATCACAGGAGGTATGACTGTAAACATGAGTAGGGGTGACCACAAGAAAGGGTGAAGAGCTGAGAAAATGAGAAACAATCAACCGAGCCACTCCCAGATTTGAAAGAAGAAAGAGGGGAGCAAGCCAGCATCAGAAAACTGAAAAGTGCACTGGAAGGACCTCAGGGAAGAAGGACTATCAACCTTACCAGATTCAAAATAATTTCAGTAACTGGATTGCTGAAAACTTCTGGAATGGGCTGACAGATATTATATTCTAAAAGTAATGAGTGTGCTTAAGAAGCTATGGGCTTAAGAAAATATAAAATAAAAAAATGAAGACAGTAAACATAAATATCCTTACAAAATGTTTTAAGGTATAAAAATAAAAGTATATAAGTTTGGAGAGGTTTAGAGATGGGCTGTATTTTGCAAATAAAATTTTACTCTAACACAGCTACACATTGTGGATGGCTACTTTCCCTTGAAGACAGACAGAGCTGTTTCTCTAGGTCAGAGAGGAGAAATTGTCTTAAAGGCTGCATGATCTTTAAAGCCTAAAATATTTACTGGTTGATTCTTTACAAAAACCTGTAACATGTTTTCCAAATGATTTTGCAAATACTGATTTTGGAATTTATGAGCAAAAATAAGTTTATTCTTTCTTGATTATGTATTTTTAAAAATACATTTTTATAGATTGATTTTACTTATGTAGATAGCAGGTCTCCCCACCTGACTGATTTTCTATACAGAACACATTCTATGCTTTGGTAACTCACTAATAGTGTACAGTCACACACTCAAAGAAAACTGTATTACTATCCTATCTATTACAGAAAACTAGATGTATTCAGAAAACAATTTTCACCAAAATATAATTTTAAAAAGCAAACTCTATAAAGAAGAAAAGCTTTGTTTATGTTGTATTACTTGAAATTTCTTTTTTATCAAATGGCAAAATCTAATTCATGAACAGGAGATCACAACTAGAGTACAGTCATTTAATATTAAATTTATTTATTATTATGAATCCTTCAATGAATTATTGTTCAAAGAATTAAGGGATGATAAAACAGCATTTGCTCCAAGCAAGTGTTTAGAATGTCATAAATGCAGTGAGTTAATAACCTTGTTATAGTAAACATCACCTTAATGATGGCTTCATCAGGGCTCAGTGAAAACACAGGACATTTTTAAATTCATTGCATTGCAAATTTCTAAAGACATTTTGGGGTATCTTGAGTTTTAAACATGCTAAATTACTTATTGGCTCTCAATACAAATAAGCAGTGTATTTCTTATATCTTTCAGGAAACAGATAATAATTCCTGACTTTGCAAATAATTTGCATAAGAAGCAAAATGGAATGTGCTGTCGAAATGTATGGTGCCTATGTTTCAACTGCCAAGTTCCAAAATTTTCAATTAATGACTACAGAATAAAGATTAACATAATGAGCAACATAATTAAGAATGAAGCATACATATGGCATATAAGCTTTTAATGAAACTTTTAGAGTGTTTAAAGGCCAATAGTTATAATATTACTCTCATTTAGGAATTTTTATTACTGTGTTTCATAGTTAGAATGGATATTTAGCAACAATTAAACATGTTAAATAACCTCTCTTATAAAAGTGTTTCTAATTGTGTTTGAAATATATAGTTCAGCTGAAATCACTTTTGAAATTAAAAGTGTTGATTCTCTTTTTACTATCCCAATATTTTTAAATAAACCTAAAATGTTGAATTTTAACTATTCACATATCTTATAGTATAACCAAATTTACTATCAATTTTCCTTATGCAAATTTTAGAAGTTTTTAAAATTTACGTGTATTTTATATTACAATACTTGTGATAAATATATCTGAATTGCTAACATTTGGGGGAGATTGATTTAATTCTTTTTAAATTTTATTTTAAAAAAACAAAACAGAAGAAGGGTAGAAATAATACATAATTTCAAAAATAAACAATAAGAAATCACTAGTTGATAATTACATATTGTCCTCTTAGAAATAGTTGTTCAAGTTACAAAAGTAAAGCATACAAAGTGGACATTCAAACAGTGAGACTGCAAACAGCTCTGTTCAATGATCCAACAAAAACTTCCTAATATGGTTATCAATCTTACACACTTAAACATACATGCAGTTATATCCTTTAGAACTCTTTCTTTTCCTCTCTTTTTTACAATGGCAATTACACGTTTTGGGTATTATTTCTCCTACAGTTCTTATTACTTTTTACACTAGAGACACAATGTGATATTTATTAATATGATTTTTATTTATTTTACTAATGAGGATTGTCTCCATTTACATATGAAGGCCTCAGGATCATCCTTTTTATAGTGTGTAATATTCCATTGTATAAAAATACCACATCTTTTTCATCCACTCTGTGTTTGATGGGCATCTTGGTTGTTTCAAAGATTAAGCTATTACAAATTGTGCTGCTATGAACATGGGTGCACATATATCCCTGTGAAATGACCTTTTCAATTTTTCTGGGAAAATATCCAGGAGGGGAATAACTGGGTTAAATGGAACTTCCAATCCTAGTCTGCTGAGAATTCTCCATACTGATTTCCATAGTGGTTGCTGACTCCAGCCGCCAATTGCTAACATTTTTAAAGAATATTAAAATTTTAAATGATTGAATATGACTTGGCTTTGATTGATATAATCTCCCCCTGAAAAAGTGATAAAAGCTTTTGACTATAATAAAATTTTTCTTTTGAACTTGAAAAAAGTCTTAAAAAGGCATGATAAATGACATTTTCAATACCTTTCTAAGTAAGAGAAAATGTTTAAATTTTTAAATTTTTAGAAATTATTACAGTAAAAGACACATTGACATCATTACCCTTCAAAACACCTTCCTAACTTTGAACACACTTATCCCATTGTTCCTGGTACTTTCTAAATGAATTCTGGAAGTCCTCACCTGTGAGTGTTCCTAGTTACACTGCTGAAGGCACCTCAGTGCCATGAATTCATTCAAAGCATTTATTTTCTGGGCTGGTGATTTAGCTCAGCAGCATAAGGGCTTGACTGGCAAGTGCAAGGTCATGAGTTCAATCCTTGGTACACACACACACACACACACACACACACACACACACAGTATTTATTTTCCATTGTCAGTTTTAATTTACAGAAGAGCCAGAAGTTTCACAAGTCAAGACACAATGAAAGGTGGATGAGGAGAACATACTTTCTCCTCCTACCTTTCTGTTGGTAGGAGCATATGCCATAATATTTTTAATCCCACCTGATAAGGAAGAAAGAAGACTTTCAGAACTGCTTCAGAAAGTGGCAGGAATTAGGATAAGCATGATCAAAGCAAAGGAGAGTGTTTTAAGGAGGATGCTTTGCGATGTGTCTTTTACTGTACTACATTTTAAAACTTTTACTTAAACATTCATCATAATTTTTATCATATTTCAGAGACTGTAACAACATCTAGAAGACTTGGATACAGAGAACAGTGAGCTCTCGAACTTGAGAATTATCTTTGCAATGATGTCAAAATCACATGGCTATGTTGTAACATGTAATGGGAGGATCAGTTGACATTAAGGAGGACTTTTGTTATTTAAGATATACTTTACTGATAGATCGGGACCCAGAGGGTCCTGGCTAAATGAACACACTATGTGTAGGCAAGTTAACAAGATGTGAATCCAGTCCTGCTGTGACAGCTCAGCATCCACGCTAAACTGTGGGAAAGAAAGGTGAGAAGGAGAGGTGTAAGACCAGAAAGAGCTCTTCTATGACAACAATTTTCATCTCCCAACAGTTTGCCCAGATGCTGAACAAGGATTTACAGGTTTAATATTTAAACTTTGCTAAATTTCAGTCTTGCTGTTCTCTTTTGGAACTGAGTTGAAATATTTCTCCTGTGCCACTGTCTGTCAGCAGAGTTTAATTTACTTTTGGTATTTATGGTGCTCACAGTTCAGATTTTTGTCTTGAGTCTCAAAAAGAGATTTTGGACTTGGACTTTTCACTAGAAATGCTGAAACATTTTGGATTGTTGGAGACAGACTAAATACCTTTTGTATAAAGAGATGTGAATAAGTCTTTATTAAGAGGCAGGTGTTAAGTTTTAGGATTTAAATTTAATGTGGGTTCCAAAGACTCATGTGTTTGGAAAGTGGTTGGGTTATTGGGGTATTACATTGCTGTTGAGGAGTTGGGTTTTCTGGTCAGAAGAGACAAATCACAATGTGCATGACCTACAAAAGTCTATCTCCCTTCTTACGTTATGTCTTCATCTCTCTGCTTCTTGTCTGCTATCAGGAGAGCAGCCTCTCCTCCGCACAGGTCCTTCCACTATGTCATCCTGTCTTGGAGCCAGTCAACAGTGCACCAAAACTGTGAGCCAAAATAAATCTCTCCTTTTTAAAAATGTGGATGTCACGTATTGTGTCACATGAGACAAGAAAGTGACTAAGACAGCATCCTTGCTTTCAATGCAAACTGGAAAATGGGTTTTTAAAAATATTGACTTCTGGCAGTATCCTTATATCTCTTTTTGCGGTTAATTATTAAGCTGCTAAACGAATCAATGGAGAAACTCTTCCAACTGAGGAAAATTTGTATAAATAAGTGCTCTCTGACTTTTAAATATTCCTCAAGGGCTGGGGATTTAGCTCAGCGGCATAAGTGCCTACCGTGCAAGCACACGGTTGTAAATTCAATCCCCAATACAAAAAAAAAAAAAAAGAGTAAAATTTTAAATATTCCTCAAAAGTAGTAATAATGAAGGGGAATAATATTTCTGGCTCTTTTAATTTTAATAATAGAACAGCCTCACTTCTCGGCCTTTTGGCTAAGATAAAGTGTAGTATCTGTTCTTATCAGTTTAATATCTGATATGTCCTCTATCCAATGCCATATATTAAATGGAGTTTTGGAGCTGGCTCATTCCACTCTGATCATCGATCTGGTATTGAAGTTCCTCCAAGAACACTGAACTCCCAGGGGGAAAAGTAATAGAACAACAGCACATTTAATTTTACTAGATGCTACCTGGTGCTTAAAATTTAAATTTGTAATCTCTGTGGCAAACTTAAGAAGCAAGTATTATGTTCATCCTCCTTTTGCAATGAGGAAAGTGCAGCCCAGAAAGTTAAACATAGCCAAGCCCCCAATGGTGCAGAGACCACAGAGAGAGTTTGCACTCAGGCCACATTGCTGGTTAACTTGCAGTGCAACATGGTCCTGTGTCTGGGCTTTTCTAGAACCTACCACCAGTTAGCCAATTAACTGGGAGGAAATTGTGCCAATTAACTGGGAGGAAAAACTCAATGTGATTCTGTGAAGGATCAAAAATAAGTTTTGTTAAAATATGTGTGTATTTGGGGGGCTACTGCTACTGAAAATAAGTGCATGCTTTGAGACAAGATAGGGTGGTGATTTTATACAGCATTTGCTTGTGATTAGTTATAATAGTGTCTGATACTGGGGCTAGAGTGTAGCTCAGTGGCTGAGAACTTGCCTAGCATGTGTGAGATCTTGAGTTTGAACCCTAGCATCACACACTCACAAAAATGTCTGACAGTAAAATTCTTTTCAAAGAAATCATTTTAACAGGTGATATTTTATTAGTCAATTATTTTATTACTAATACAAAAATTAAGTTGCACATTCATCAACTTGCATTTCCACAGAGCTTCTGAGATTCAACCAGCCCACCTAAGCAAATGCCCAGAGAGGACCCCAGGAGCCAGCAACAGGAGCCAGCCTAGGAGTCAGCAACAGTTATATATTGGACTGCAAGACACAGCTAGATAAATATACTTTTAATTTCATTCAATATTTGTCTTTTGTACTACTTGGAGTTGTGCTTATAATTCATATTTAATTAATTTATATGAACATGGTTCATCATCTACTTCAACTCTCATGATGAACTTGGGTTTTGTAGTGGAAATGTAAACAGGACATTCATAAAAATTATTAACTTGATTGTTTGACACAAATACTCAATTTTGCATTCACAAGGAGACCAAGTGCCTCATTTAACCTGCCTATATTCATTTATATGGCTCATTCTTCATTTGTTTAGAAAGTGTATTCTAATAGCGTCCTTCAAGGTAAAACGTTTTGTATGTTGTTTTATATGTTTGCAAAACAAATCTAGGTGATGAGCCTGCACAGTTGACACTGGTGAACCACCTCCTTTGTGTTTTTCTGTATTTAGTCTAAAAGTAGAAATATACATCTTGGAAATGTCACATTGTAGCACACTGGGAATGTGTCACATCATAGAGAATGCTTCTGAGGGGGTTGTGGGGAAACTGGGCAAATGATTTCCATGCCATCAGCATGTCGTAGAGCTCACTCATTCCAGAAAGGAGAAGCATTCTGAAGTTGACAGGAATGGAGATGCAGGGGTTATACATATGGTGTTCATCAGTGGAATTTAAAAATCTCATGACAAAAAGGAAAAAAAGCAAACAGCAGTCTTTTATTCTTCAGTTAGGAATTCAACAATAAAAAATAACAAATTTTATACATAACATTAACGAGCTTCTCTAGCTTCATTTCAAGCTTTTTGAAAATTCTGATTAGAGCCACAAAGAGATAGAATTACACGATAGATATAAGGAGGTTCCAAGTAAACCAACTGATTGTCTCATTAGGGCTCAGCAGGCAAATCTGAACATAAGACTAAATTAGTACAAGACTTGCCTAGCCACTGAAAACCATCCAGAGAGAATCCTTCCCCATGCACAGTGTAATAGGTTGACAGTATAAAGAATCTGCCACATTGCCTCCCCAGACAAAGGAAACGGCTCATCTCAAGTTAGTGACATATTGAAGCATCTCTTGTGACAGGAAATGTGAATCTCAAGTTGAGTTTGTGTTGCAGAGCTGTGAATGGTGTCGTGTGCCTTGGCTCCATATACCTGCTGCTTTGGGAGCATGGATTGCACATTGCCCAGGAAGTCAGCTGTTCTGATACTTTTTAGGGAACCGCATGGAGTGTTGAAAAGAGACTAAGGCTCAAGGTCATTAATCTTTGCTATTGTGAGTGATCTTACACATACTATGTAATATGCTAAACTTCTGTTTCCCTTAGCTGAAAAACAGGTGTCACTACCTTTCTTACCTCACGGTACTAATGTGAAAATCAAATGCTTGATGTCAAATATTTGATTTCAAACTTCAAACTTAATTTTTGAAATATTAAAACATCCTATGTAAAATCACAACTAAGAGAAACATTTTGTGTCACTACTTCTGTTTAAAATTATGTGGTAGAAAAGATGTTTGTCATAGTTTGTTTTAGAGGCGTGGTCCTCAGCTTGTCAGCATTGAAGAAGATGGAACATTTAAAAGGCAGGTCCTAGTGGGAGGAAGTTAGGCCACTGAGGGGGTTGCCTCTCACAGCCCCTCCCTCTTCTCTTCTGCAGACCACGAGACAAATAACTTGGCTCTACCACATGCTACCCATCATCCTTTGTGCAACACCACAAGCTCAGAAGCCAAGGGGCTGACCCATGGCAGACTGAAACATCTACAAGTGCAATTCCTAATAAAAATTTATTCCTTATACATTAATTATCTTAAGTATTTATTATAGTAACAGAGAGCTTACTAACAATGGTAGTAAATATCATGATTAAAATTATGAAAAAAGAATACAGAATGTATAGGATTAGAAATGAAAGATCAAAATTCTCATTACTCCTATGGAATGTGATAACTTCTCTAACAAATTCAAGTGAATCCAGAAAAATTAACTACACTAATAAACTATTCAAAAGAGTTTCTAGCTCTATAGCTAATACAAAAATCAATTCATCCCTATATTCAATAAGAAATAGAGGGAAAGTATAATTTTAAAGTTATTCATTTTATATCCAGAGCAGTTTAATATTTTGACAAATTCATCTTAAAATATTTTGGGGGGAACAATGCAATATTACTGAGAAACAAAAGAAACAATTTAACTCATTTATACCATATTCATGTGTAAAAATACTCAATATAAAATATCAGTTGCCTAAATTTGCCTTTTATTTCAATGCAATTCCATTCAAAATCTTAATGAGATTTATTTTGGAGAACTTTTTGGTCTCTATTTTTATAAGTACAGGTTTGAAGTACATAATGATTACATTCCTGTGGGGACTTGGCACATGTGTGTAACGTATCTTAACTCTGTTTTTCAACCACTTTTCTTTCCACTCTCGCCCACCTCCCTCCATTTCTTGGACCCTATCTCATTTTCAAAAGACCTATTTCCCTTTTTCCTATTATGCTATTATTCTATAAGAGAAACCGGATATGTAGGATCCGGATATGTGTATGATTTATTTCACTTAACATTATGATTTTAAGATGCTTCCATTTTTCTTATAAATGACTCAATTTATCCTTCTGTATGGCATAGAACTTTCTCAAATATCTTTCCAAGGACATATGGAGATGCTGAATACTAAAACTAGTCAAGTTTGTGGAAAACTAGAACTTAAAAAATATGGAGACCTGTTACCGAGCTCTGACAATGAAGGCCTTCTGTAATCCCCACCAGGACAGACAGAGAGAGAAATGCACCAGAGAAGACAGCCCAGAGACAAACCACAACCCAAGGCGCTTCTCACTGAACAGAGGAGGCCTGCAAAAGCAAACAGTAGCAAGGTGCTTCAAAGAAATGGTGTTTACTCTTATTGAAAAAAGTATAATTAGACTTACACAAAAAAAGTAAATTGGAGGTGGAGTCAGTACTTACACTTAAATGAAGAAAAACACTTGAATATCATTATAGCAAACAATGGAAAAAATTCCATTGCATTCAAGACTAGCAAGCATCTGGGCACAGTAGTGTATACCTGTAAACCCAGAAATCTAGGAAGCTGAGGAGAGGGGCCCAAGCCCTGCCTGAGACACAAAGGGAGACCCTGTGTAAAAGCGAAAACTGAGATAGAGCTGGGTGTGCAGCTTACTGGTAGAGGACGCCTGGGGATTTATAGTAATTACACACACATACACACACACACACACACACACACACACACACACGTGTTCACACACTTGTGCGAAAGACTAAGAAGAATTTCTTGAAAAAAATAACCCTAAAGGAAAAACTGAAAGTCAATTACAGTATTTTAGAGCCTAAATCTTCTATAGTAGAAAAAGGCAGTATGAGAAACAGTAAGTCAAGTATAGACGTGAAAAAGGATGTAGAATATATAAAAAAAAATCAGACTAAGAATATAAGGATGACTCATAACAAATAAGAAGCATAAATGATAAGCATACAAAACTACCCTTGTGTGTACACATGGAGTACACTGGCGTCAGTTTCCCCCTTTTAAAAGAATTCTGTATTAAAATTATCATGAGAGAACTTATCAAATATAGGAATAAGAGTTTAAAAGTTTGATAATGTTGACTCTCCTACAGACAGGCAGAAATTTTCTTAAGTTTAGCTAATGTGATTTTTTTTTTTTTTTTTTGTCTTTTTCCTTTTTATCGGTACCAGGGATCGAACTCACGACTGCCTGCTTGCAAGGCAGGTGCTTATGCCGCTGAGCTAAATCCCCCCCTGGGCTAATATGAATTTAATTTTGTACCATTATTCTGAAGATTAATTTGAAAATATTTCATAAAGACATGCATACAGTAAGAACCTGAAATTATATTACATACACAAATGTGTACATGTATGTGTTCATTCATTGCATTTTCTCTACTGTTCTATCACATTAAATGCTTCACAATTTTAAAATATCCTTTTCTTAAAGGAGAAGCATCAGTATGCACATATATCCATCTGAAAAACAATTTAAAACTTTAAAGATAATGTGAAAACTCAATAGACCATAAACTTCTCAGATACATTATTTTAGTTGCTATTTATGTCCCTAAAAACCCTTCCATAGTTGAATAATTACCTTAGGTGTTTATTTTCCCATTTAGGAAGGGAATAAATAAAATAAGTAAAAAAGAATAGATCTCCTTTATTTCATGTATCCCCTTGTTTCATTATCACATATTTTAGATTTAATATAAGCTCAAAAATACTGTTTACTTGAGTCCCACTGATTCCAGACCAGTACAAAAGGACAGGATGCCCTCAAGGATGAGTGTGTTCTGCCCTTCCGGAAAACTTCATATCTAAAATATATGCATTTTTAGAGTTCTGATTTGTAGATCTTTTGAAATTTTAGAATTAGTTAAATATGGCACCATAGTCTTTACTGAACCATATTCCTTGATTTAACTGTTTTAAATCTCCAAGATTTTTGGAATATAGAAATATCCAGAAAACCACACTGAGAGGGACATCTATTATATTCTATTTCCAGAAAAACATGAATAGTGAAAAGTAGTGGTGTATTCTTTGATAAGAGAGGTTTGCTTGCCTCCAGGGTTGAGTAAAGTGGTCCCAGCATATATCATTTCGTTAGGCTTCACTTGATTGCACCTTCCCAGACACTGAGTGTTTTTATACATTGAAGATCTGTGGCAAACTTGTTCTCAGCAAGTCTAATGACACCATTTTCCCCCTACAATGCAAGTGAGTACTGACATTTTTTACAATAAACTATTTTAAAATTAAATAGGTACATTATTTTGTATGCATGGATAGCATTATGCCTTTAGTAGGCTACCAGGACTCACTTTGTTTTGATAGTCACATTAGTAGGAAGA
The DNA here is from genome assembly GCF_034190915.1 of Cavia porcellus. Lineage (NCBI taxonomy): Eukaryota > Metazoa > Chordata > Mammalia > Rodentia > Caviidae > Cavia > Cavia porcellus. The sequence continues at coordinate 78,352,130 of NW_026947494.1, read as the reverse complement.
TTGGATCTGAATTTATAATGTCTCCCAAGCATGCTCATGCTGGAATGTTATATTTAACATTCTAAATATTCTTTACTTTTAATTTGGATTAATGGATTTTCAATTTAATTTTGCAAATATTATTCAACTAGTAGGAAAACGTTGCAATGTATAACAGACTAGTTTCAGTTGTACCATCAATTTTTTATTGGTGTCAAATAGTTATTTTCAATTGTCTTCTCAGTCATTTTTTCATGATATAGAAGCATAAGTAACTTCCAGAAATGAATAATACATCAAGCAAAGTAGAGCTCAATAACCCTAATCCAGTTTTATATAAAAATCAATTGCTACTTTTTGGCATTCAATTCAATCTTTCCACCGATTGACAGTGATGCGCCTCATTTGAGATTCTTGAGGAAAAACATAAATAAGTCAGCTGAATGTACCATTCTTTCTAAAATAAAAATCTAAATTACACATACATCTGTCAAATAACAATTTCTCATGCTTGAAGGGACACCCAAAGGCAGAATAATTGGTTTAATTTATAACATCTTATCACCTCTTGGCTGGTAATGCATAACAAACTCAATATCTTGAAAACATCCTCCACTAATTGTTATAACAATATTGAAGCTATTGGGTGTGGTAGTACTTGTCTATAATCTCGGTAATTTGGGACTCTGAGGCAGGAGGATCACAAATTCAACCTTGGCAGCTTAGTGACTGAGCAAATCCTGTATCAAAAAATAAAAATAAAAAAAAGTTGTGTGTGTGTCATTGTGGAAGGACCAGGGTTCAATACTCATTATAAAAACAATAATAATAGCAAAATGTTGATACATAGAAACCCACATGGTTGTGACAGGTTTTTTACAGTCTTTAGAGACTCTTCTGACCACATCCAATGTTCATCTGTCTCAATTTTGTTGCTGAGACAAAAATACTGAATATCTTCACAAGTGGAATGAGGAAAGTTTCATTTAAGCTCAGTGTGCGGAGGTTTCAGTCTATTGTTCACTGGCTCCAAGGCAGGATGATGTGGCAGAGAGGCCACTCCGCGGAGAAACAGTCCATGGCAGAGCAGGAAGGAACAATAACAACCAGCAGCAAATTGCAGAAGCTGCCTGTTCCTTCTTCCCTTTCTATCTCATCCAGACTACAAACCAGCCCCACACAGGGCGGGTCATTCTGTTATCCATGCCCAGAGCCATGCGAGACCAATCAGTGGGCTAATTTAATATCACACACCCTCATCCCAGTATCACGCACTGAGATCAAGCCAGCTGCTGAAAGTGTCCCACCCATAAGCACATGAGGCTTTGGGGAGATGTCTACAACAAGCCATAGCATCACCTCATCCCAGAAACTAAACGCTAACTACTCGTATTCTAAGAATCCCTTGCTTGGGTGGTGGGCGGTGTGGTATTGGCCATAAAAACAGAAGTTGACTGGAAGGAAGGAGTTCTGTGCGTGTTTTGACTTTCTAGTAAAGGGAATAAAGAATTTTCAAACGCAGATATCTCCTGATGTTGGCCCTATCATATTCAGAACTCCAAGACACCAAACATGGGGAAGAACAAGACTGAGTCAGAGAAGCCGACCTTGCATTATACCAGGCCAGTAAATGCTATATGCATACCTCTAATTCCAGGGAATTATGATTAAGGCCAAACGCTGCCCACAAACAAAGCACATTCCCAAGTTAAAGATCACATAAATCATCCATCCATCCATCTGGCTACGTGATTTATAAAAGATTTGTTTTGATTCATTTTTGGCTTAACTATCCCTTGCCATTCTATACAACTTTTAATTTTTCCTTTTGATGGCTTTAGTGCAGGTTTTTATCACTTTTTTTTTTCTTTTTCATTTTTTTTATCGGTACCGGGGATCGAACTCATGACCGCCTGCTTGCAAGGCAGGTGCTTATGCCGGGTTTTTATCACTTTTACCAGAAATTTGGCTAATGTCTTTGTCATTGAATCAATAGTGAAAGAGTACATTTAGTGGATAGTGGATCAATAATTCTCTATTTTAACCTCGTTTATCCTACCATTACACAATGTTTCTTGAGTATAAAACCTGGTCTCCAAAGGATTGAGAAATATATCTCTAGATAGTTAATCCTGACAGGACTTAGTTCATGATAAAAATGTCCTTTATCTACACCATTCAATCTGGCAGCCAATAGTCACGTTTAGTTATTGAGCTCTGAAATACATTGAGTACAAGTAAACTTTTAACATTATTTAATTTAACTAATTCATAAATTATGTGTGGCTAATGGCTACCAGTTTGGACCACAGAGCAGAGAGAAATAAAAATGGAAAACAGTCTAAAACTCACTGTGACTGTGCTCTCAGAGTCCATTTTAGATTTAGTTACCCCCAGTCCCTGGCTCTCTAGTCAAATATTTGAATGTTCTCCAGACTTGTTTCTAATTCCACTTCCTTTTTTTAAAGGCCTAAGTAGGATTTTCACCACCTGTTATATTAGAGAACTGATGGTCAACTTAAGGCTAGCCAGATTATCTCAGCATGCATTGAGAGAAGATGCCAGGATAAATAGGTGGAGAAGAAGGGAGGTGAGAGGGATTGAGGCATTAAGGAGGCATTGTGGGTTCTCCTACGAGTTGCTGTCTGAGCTGTTGATTCTTCTGGAGAAGCTTTGGTCCTCACATCGAGCATTGCTTCCTGGCTCCAGAGGGGAAGACATGTGCTGCTTGGTCTCCAGGATAAACTTGTCATGCTGCTTCCTGGCACATACCCGAGTGTGCTTGTCATCGGAGGAGCTCGGGGCTTCCATGTCACTGAGGATGGCTGTGGTGCCTTCAGGACAGCCCTGGTCTTTGTTGTGAGTGTGACTTCTGGGCTCCAGCGTAGAACACTCATCCCACTAGCACAGCTCCTTCATCCTGCTGGCATGACTTTCTGGCTTTCAGTGCTGACCCTTGGGTCTTCCCGGCACGGATCCGTAAAACAGACTGGTGTGAGTCCTTCTTATGGGCTCTGGGCCTCCATTTGGACTCAAGGGAGGCATTGTCATGAGCTCTGGGTTTTTATCTGGATTCGTGTGGAACATTGCCCTGGGGTTTAGGCTCTTAACTAAATAATCTACGCCTTTGGTGTTGCTGATAGATTTCCTGCATTTTCCTGTGTTAACTCCCAGTGACCATTATAAAAATATTATAAACTCCATGTCCTGAACCTAATTGTTCTCTGTGTACAACCCCTGACTACAACACCACCTGAGAGAGTGAACTTATAACTTATAAGACTGGTATTCCCAACTTTTCTTCAGTTAGACACTTTATTTCTCCTGAATTTCCTCTACGAACTAATTTATTCTTAGTGAAGAAAAAACACTCACTATGTTTTGGGGATTTTTGTTTCTTTCTTTTTTAAAGCTGCTCTGTAAGTTTTATTTTATCTTTACTTAAAAATATTTATAAGTGCTTATGAAGTACAGTGCTATCTTTCATACACCATGGAAGGACCAAACAATGGCTAATTTAATATCCATCACCTTATATTTTTATATTGAGAATATTTCAGATTCACTCATTTAGTTATTTTGAAGTCTATGAATCACTCATACCATTTTCTGTTCATTGTAATTTTCTCACCTGAAATTCTATACATATGCCTATGAATTGGAAAGTTTTGCCATTTTACCAATATTAACTTGCTGATACATGAACTTAAGATATTTTCCAGTCATTTACATATTTTGTTTCTTAAACAATACACCATTGATTGCAGAATAAACATTTTCAAATCTTTGTTCAATTTATTCAAAAGTACTTTTGTGATGCATAACAAAAGTATTCAAGTATTTTCTTCAAGAGTCATTTTCTTAATACAATTAAATTTTCTGTCCGAGTATCTTTTAGGGTTATAATTGTTTTTTAGATATTTACTTAGTATTCTTGAAAACTTGTTGTTCATTTCTTCTGGTAGTTGTTAGCGTATTTCTTAAGATTTTTAAAATAGCAGAGCATGTCTTCTTTTCTTGCCTTAGATTCTTGACTAGAATTTCCAAAAATGAGTTAAAGTACTGAGTTTGAACATCTCTGTACCCCTCCTGATGTTGAGGAATAAACCATTCAGTGTTATCACTGGTCATTCAAGAGATACAAATTCAATCAACACTAAGAATTCATCTCCTCCAAGAATGAATCATCATCAAAATCAAAAAATCATCATCAAAAAATCAATGACAAAAAAAGCTGGAGGAGCTATAGGAAAAAAGAAATACTTTTCTACTGCTGGTGGGAATATAGGATGGTACAACCACTATGGAAAGCAGTGAGGATATTCCTCAACAAACTAGGATTAGAAGTCCCATGCAACCCAGCTATTACCTTTCTGAATATTTTCCCAGCATAATTAAAAATGTCTTGCCACAGTATCATATGTATGCTCATGTTTATAGCAGCACAATTTGTAATAGCTAAATTTTAGAAACAACCCAAGTGCCCAAAAACCAATGAATGGATAAATGTAGTATTTTATACAATGGAATACTATTTAGCCATAAAGAAGGATAAAGTTGAGACTTTCATGGGTAAATGAATGCAGTCATACTCATAAGTGAAAAAAAGAGACTCACATGTGAAAAAATTGCACAGTCTCACTAGTAAAAGAGGTTGAAAGAGTAAATAAAACCCAAAATGTACAATAGATATTGGGAAATGGGAAGAAACTGTTCAAAAAGAAAGAGAAATTGGGATGGGGAAAATGAGAAAACAAGGAAAGAAAAAGGAAAAAGAATATATATATTTAAGATAGTTATATTACTAATTTCTATTAGTTCATTGAAAAGAAAAGTTTGTACTTATATTGTTTGATCAGTAGTTCATGCCAATATCTTCTAATCTGAGCAGCTACTTTGAAGATAACAATATGCAACATAATAACCATTGTTACTTATGTACTGTCTTCTTCTGCAATTTTTAATTGTTTTTATTGTTTTTCTCTTTAAAATAAAAAAAATTAGTGTTGCATCATTAAGTGATAATGTTAGCTAAGACTCGTGCATAAATGTCCCTCATAAATTGAGGAAGTTGTCTTTTATTCTTAATTTGGTGACAGTTTTTATCATAAAAAACAGGAAATAGGGAGATGGAACTTTTACAAAAGGGAAGAGGGCAAACATATAAGGAAGACAGAATAAGGTAAGAGAAAAAAAAATTCAAGGTATGTCGCACGTGTGGATTAACTCTCCATGATGATATAATCACTGTGTACTGCAACCATGTGCTGATCCAAAAAAGTTTTAAAAACTGTTAGATGTTACCAGGTGCTATTTCTGCATATGTTAGTTTTGTTTGTTTGTTTCCTGCATGTGTACTGGTTTTGTTTGTTTGTTTGCCCTTTGCACTATTGTGTATATGCCATTGCATTCTGCTTCCTGATGTTGGCTGAGAACTTTGTCTATTTTTTTAAACCGAATTTTTCCTATAAACATAAGACTTAGCTCTGCCTTATTAATCATGTGATGTTTTTATTTCATTTATAAGGGGGGATTGAAATACACAATCCATGTTTGAGTTTTAAAAAAATTATTGGAGTAAAAGGCACATTGCCACTAACCCCCTTAACGTACTGCTGTTCGCCTCATTTATCTCGTTATTCTTGCCCTTTCTGAAGTGGTTCTGGAATCTTCTTTCCTGGCTTTTCAGTGGTTAATAAAAAATGAAAAAGTTCTTAGATAAGTTTTGAGCAAAAATAAAAAATGGAACAATTTAATGAATTCTTTTTAGATAATAGTTTTGTCCTTTAAAACATGGTGGTTTGAATGCTAGTTTATCATAGTCTATCAATGCACATTTTATGTACTTTATGGACATAAAAATTATCTTGCATTAAGCAATATGATAGGCAAAGATAGAAATATATAAAACATTTATTTTTCACTTTTCAATCAGAAATTCTTAAGTAATTTTTGTTTTTTGCTAATGTTTTGATATATTTTCATGCATAAGGAATTAAGTTTTACCAATATTCCTTTAACCAAACTGTGGATGATGGGTAGCCAAAAAAGTGATGAATGAGAATCTCATTGCATATTTTCCCACTCATGAATAAAAGTGCAATAAAATTTGTTACATTATATCTTCCTCACACAAATTTCAAAAACATACCAATTATATATGTATACATTAAACTTTTGTACCATATTATAATTCAGTGAAAAATTATATTTGAAGAAAGTTTCATTTCTTTTACAAAATTTATTAATAGAACAGAAAATTTCTCATAATGTTGAGAAATATTGCACAATTAGACACTCTTTTTCCTTAGTTTGCATTTGAAATGTAAATTTTAATACTAAGTCATTTCTGATGCTCGAAACAAAAGCCACAGATTTTCATCCACAAGGGCTAAGAATAGAATTATATCATCTTTACTACAACATCTTTCAGTTAATGCACTCAAGAAGAATAAGTGTTACATAAGTTTCCAAAACTCTATCATGAAATCTAATAATGAGAAGACTCAATCAAGTATAGTTTTTAATAGAAGACATTTCTCCTGAAATGCAAGATAGTATTTCTGTGTGAGCTGTCCTTGAACTTGATGCAGCTTGTTAATTAACTAGTTAAAACTAATATAATACTAGTTAATTAATATGAATTAGTATTATGAGTTAACAAAAACTCGTAATAAATGACATTATGTGTGATGTTATTTATAGTAAAATCAGGACAGTGAGTGCGTATTAGCTTCACAATTAAACTTGATTTTACAAAGAAAGAAAGGGAGGAAGGAAGAAAGGAAAGACCGACAGAGGGTTTTACCAGAGAACCTAATTTTCCCTACTCCACCAGTCAGATCTGGAAAGGAAACAAATCATCATAAAAGCTTGATTTTATTATATGTCGCTTTTTGCTCTGAGCATTTAAAGACTCTGCTAGATAACTGTTCTAAGTGTCCTGTCCGCAGCTGCCAACCACAAACTACGGCCACACACACTTTCCACCTTCACATCATGCAGCTCCATGTGCAGTGTGGCCGCGATGCGGGTGTAGGGGATACGGGAAGTGCATTAAAGTGTTCTAGAAATAGAAGGATATTTTTTTCACTTTGCTGCTGGCTAAAACATTGATTTTTCTCAGAAGAAATCAGAAAATGAGTGAGCCCTGAAAAGTTTCACCTTCATTTTATACATGTACCTGTGTATAAAAGAAAGAAGAAATCTGATACATTAAATATTTTGGTCGCAGATTGAAAGAGTATTACATACAATAAGCATTAGATGCTGTCTCATGGTATTTCCAGCATAGTGTGCTTAGGATGCATGAGGCCCTGGAGTCAAGCCCTAGAGCCAAAAATAAAGTAAGCAGATGAGAAGAACAACAAATATGTACAGAGTCCACCAAAACATGCATACATACTTTAAGAAAACAAAAACAGTATTTTATTTTATTTTATTTTATTTTATTTTATTTTAGGTACTGGGGATCAAGCTCACGACCACACGTTTACTAAGCAGGCACTTATGCCACTGAGCTAAATCCCCAGGCCCTAGTATGCTATTTTTTAGCAGATGGTGTTACCCTCACATGGGGAACCCTAGAGGATGTTGTATATTCCAGGAAATTCACTACACTGCCAGCCCTTAGAGAAAAAATTGAAAACGCGTGTGCAGCAATCTCAATGACCAAGTTACCCAAGTGGTAGTTTATTGTATTAATAAAGACCGGAAAACAATAGCCACCACTTGGAGCACTTCTTGTAATTATAGAGGCCAAAGGCAACTTGTATTAGTCTTATGATATCTCAATAACCTTAATGTTAAAATATTTATACAAGTTTTTCTTTTCCTGAAGTGTGTATGCATTTTAGTGGACTTTATTCCACTAAAAATGCACACACGCACACACACACACACACACACATATATATATATATATATATATATATATATATATATATATTTAGTGGACTTTAGTCCACTAAAATGTATACACACACACACATAGTCACATATATATTATATATGTGCATACACAAGTATGTAGAGAGAAAAAATGTTTTACAGTGAAATTGTTATAACGTGGGCCCCGGTATAAAGTCCACGGAAACAAGAGTCCAAAACTTAAGTGGCAAAGGCTTTATTGAGCCAGTCCTGGCGGCACAGTCTCTCCTGGATCGACCCAAAGACTGCGCGCCCAAGACTGGGGAAAGGGGTTTTTAAAAGTAAGGGAAAGTGGGGGGAAACCTGTAAGGCCATTAAACCTGTTGACCCACATCTGGAAACTGTATTGCTGTCCACTTAGCTCTGACAGTCCCGGGAGTTCCTGTTGTTGCTCAAATTACTCCCATCCTGCAGACTGACATTATCTCAGAGTGGCACGTCTGCAGCAATATTTGGAGAAGAAAGTGTAGAGTTAATTATCCCAGGACAGCTTGTCTTCGCCAGTGAGTGCGAAGGGGTCACGAGTTTTGAGACGCTGGAACTTAAGTTTTACAAAGATCTGATATCTAACTCATTTGATACATACAGAACAAAAGGAAAGCACCGATCGGGGTTTGGGCCATAGTATTACCCGGTAATTTTTCTTAAGCTAAGCAGTTCCTAAAATTGGGGCCGGCTCATTTTATGACAGATCATCACCAGGTCGGGGAGAGGTCACCAGAAACCCAAATTTTTTATGGCCCAGATAGGTGGGTGGGGGGAGGCAATAAGGCGCGCTACAGAACAGGAAAACGGCGAGTATCTATCTTGTGGGAAGGTAAAAAGGTTAAACTCATAGGCAAATCTCCCTGCATATAAACAAGCTACTTCAAACAATGTGTAAATTAGTGGGCCTTCTTGTCTTTTTTAGTTCTTTAGCGAAGAATAGAGGCGCCTAACCGTGATTAACAGCCCTTGTTAGCTTGTTTTAGCACCACTCTTCTTGTTTGTAGAGGGCCGCTCTGGTTAACATCTCAATTAAGTGAAATTCTTGCAATTTTTTACAGGGGAGAGTATTGCTCAACATATCAATTGGGTCACTTAACATATCAGTTAGAAAAAAAAAACATTTAGTAAGCCGCGGTACAGGTTTGCTATAATACACAAAATGATGAAGCTACCTTAGAGTACAACAGAAATGTATGAAACAAAAAATAATCCACAATAACAAAATATAATTTTGTCTATGACTGAAATTTAGGTGACTAGTTTTTCAAGTCATCCTGTCAATTGATGCTTAGTGTTAAAAAAAATTCTCATGCAGTCTACTTGAAATGATCATTTCATTCTCTCTTATTTTGATATTTGTTCATGTTTAATGAACCAAATTTATTAACTGGGTGACATGCAAATTGATACATATTAACAGTATGAAAATATAGTATGAGTGATGACCCAAATTTTCCTTAGTCTTCAATACGATGACAAAAGGAAAAAGAATGAGGAGAACATAAATGCTGCAGAATTCGTCTCTATTTGTCAGATGCCTTGCGTTCACTGTAACAGCTTCTGGGAAACATATTATAGTTCCATTAGAGGTTCCATAAGGTTTACTTTGATTTCACGTTGTTGAGTTTTAGAAGAAGACTACCAATTATCAAGTTTTTGGAATGTGTTAGGTTTTACCTTTCAGAACTCAATATAATTGTAAGTTGCTGTTGATTTTAGAAGGTCCTGACACATGAAGTGCTACTCGTTCAGCTTTTCCTTTAAATGGCCTTTAAATATTTACTTTTTAATTGTCCTTTAAATTCCAACATTTTGGATCTTGGCAGAGAGACAATAACATATTTAAAAGTCAGGTCTAGAAAACAAAGCAGCATAAACAGTGATTTTACCAAACCCTAAAAGCATCTTTTTACATTCATGAATAGTAAAACCAGGAGAATATTTATATACAACTAGTATAGCATTTTATATAATAACTCTAAATAGTGGGAAAATAGACCTCCTTTTAAAAGTTTGTCACTGGAAATCAGTAGACCTACCTCCCTGGGGTTGTATCTTGCAGGCCAATATCTAAAGTTTTGACACTGAACATTCTTTACAAAAATCTACCCAAAACTACAACCAATCCCCATATAGAGCACAGATTTTCATGTCATGTTTTTAAGGTACTTTTTAAATATTAAGTGAAAATCACCTAATATAAAAACCTGAATTCTGAATATAAATAGAGCTGCTGTCTATGGGATTGAGCTTGAAATGCGGTAACAAAGTGTCAGAATTGAAGAACCCCCTAATAACATCTTTTGTAAAAGGTGAGAACATTTTCAATTTTCCTGATAATAAGTTCAGATTGCTCCTGGATTTCAGACTTGGCTATATTTCAATGTTGACATCTCATGAATGGTAATAACGACAAATAAGGGAAAGGCAGATTTTGAGCAATTTTACTTTGAAATGTGTCTCGCACAGAGTTTGCATTTTCCAACCACATGCAAAAACTGACAAGCTCCCTAAAAAGTGACATTCTTTGCCTGACTTTTCCCTAATGTTCCAGAACTTTAATGAAAGTTAAGACAAGCACCTCCTCAGCAAAAACACAACGGGTAAGGTCAAAGATCAGAGAAAATAGGCCAGAGGCAAGAAGAGCAGCACAATATTATCACAGATTTATCACAGATCTTCCTGTAGATTTTCTTCACATGCAAAACTCAAATTCCTGAAGACTTTTTTTTTGAGACAGAGGCTCACTGTAATTCAGGCTGGCCTTGAATTCCTTATGCAGCCCAGTATGACCTTGCACTCCCAGACATCCTTCTGTGTCCACCTCCCAAGGCTGTCATTACAGGACTGCACCACCATACCTGGAAGGTTCTGAATTTAGAAATTAGATGCTGTCTTAGTTACTCTTTACTGATCGCTGAGACAAAACACCTGAGGCCCAAAGTTGGGAAAGGAAAGGTTTATTTCTTACAGTTTTTGGAGGTTTCAGTCCACACTCAGTTTTCTCCAAGGCAGGCTGGCATGGCTGGACCCCAGTTCATGGTGGCTGCAAACAGCAAGGAGGAAACAGGCAAAAGAGAGCAAGACACACCTTCTTCCCGCCATTACATTGCATGCTGGCTCCACCCCAGGTGGGTGTAGCACTGACACCATCAATCCAAGCTCTAGACAGTGAACCAATCACAAATGCACAATGCAAATGCATGAGGCCTGGGGGGCCACCAACATAAACCATGACAGATATTTTCCACAACAATCATATTTGTAGAATAGTATATAATATTTTTATCTCCACATGCAATATATAAAACCTAAGGCTTACAATCAGAACTATTTCTTAAGATAATTGCTATGCTCTATATAGTCTCTAGTTTTGCACTATTTCAGGTCTCGTTAGTAAACAAAAACATAAAAAATCTTCAGTATGTCTATGGTTCAAATGCATTGATTTGCTCTTAAATCAGTGTTTCCCATCTGAAGGACATGTCTATAGGTGAAAAGTGTGGATCCTGAGTGGCTTCTCTTGAGAAGACCCTCCTCAAGGGCTTGATCAGATATTATCATTGTCTCTCCATTGCATCCACGTGCATTCCTTGATCTCTGCAAACCGGACAACAGGTACCTTTCACTAGTTCAGGACTAGGACACAGAGCCGATGCACACATCCGCACCATGCATGACTTGGCCACTCTGAAAGGCAACATTCAAACATCATCTCCATGTTTCTTACCATGAAATTACTAAAGAGAAAGGAACTTTCCAATAATGCATAACCTGATTGACTATCTGAAGCAAGCAAGCAACATGTGGTTTCTATTCATTCACCTTTGTGTCACTGTGCAGCATGTAGAGCAAGGTGCAAGTGCGGAACTGTATGATGTGGTCTGTGATATTATGCAGCATGGATTTCTGGAGGAATTTCACATATTTCCAAAGAGCTGGTAGAAATCATCTCTGCTCGGAAGCAAAAAGAATTATTTTTCATTCGCATGGAAATAATAACACATTTTTATATTTCCATAGAAACTGTGTTGATTTACAAATGCTTTCAGGAAACATTTTTGATAGGTCTGACTGAAAAATAATGAGATAATCCCACCTCCTTCTGCCTCAGTTTCCTGTGTGACCTGGGTCAAGTGGCATCAACACCCTAAGATCCCTCACCTGTTAGTGAAAAAATAAAAGGAGCTCATCATGTCTGCAAATACTATGACTATAGCTACATTTATGTCCACAGTAAGAAGCTTTGAAGTCCCACAACACTATTCCGATCTTATAAATATCCTAGAGGTCACTCACAAGGAGGATGTTGTTTTCTGTTCTTGAATTTTCAGCTGTATTTAAACTGACAGGCTAGAGAAACAAAGCATGGCAATGATGGGGAATTTCTGGCAGCTCAGACCTCACAGGTACACTGCACACAATCTCCTCTCATCCAGGCATCCAGTGCTCTTGGTCCTGCCTTTGCAGTCCTTTATCATCCGTGCATCCTGCCTGCCTCAGGCATGCCTCCAGCTTGTTTATCTGAAAGAGGAGGAGAGGAAAGGAAAGTGGGAATTGAAGCAAATACCAGTGTAATGTGGTTTGGTGAAATATTCTGTTCTGTAAACACACTCTAAGAAGGCAAAAGAAACTTGAAAGCCCATATAATTTCTCTTAACATTTTCTCCAAAAACTTAATGAATCTCAACCATCCAGTGGCAGCTCCCATCACAGCTACCTATGTAAGAACAAATATTGGACAAGGATTTAGGATTTGAAGCAGTTGGTTCCTAAAAGAAACAGAGGTAAAATAAGAGAAATTACATATTTGGAAGATCTTCTCAACAGTAACAACCTGAATTCAATTGACCAATATTTTGTTTCTTTTTTGTCACTTCAGTTATTATACACAAAATTCATTTGAAAATATTCATTAAGTTTCAAAGTAATCGATACGGGGTCTTAAGAAGCTGGTAGAAAACAGACCAATAAGCCATAGCACTGTGCCAAAACAGTGGGATAGAAGGGAAACCACAGTCAGCTCTGCCTCAAGTCAAGAGAGATTTTATGTTACAGAATGAGCTGTGCCTCTCAGACTCATGGGTTTAAGGCTTAATCCCAGCAGCACTACTTAGAGACAGGCAAATAACTAAGAAACTGGAGTCGACAGGAGGACAAGAGGGTGGAGCTCTCATGCAGTTTCATCAGTGTCCTTAAAAAAGGAGAAAGAGGAAAGGTTAGGTGGGGACACAGGAAGAAGGTGAACTGGAAAAGAAGCCACGCTGGAAAAGGGTCTCAGGGGAACACTGCCGAAGAACAATGGGCTGAGCCAAGTAAGAAGCAGTTCCTCATGTCGAATAAAGTGAAGAGGTAGGATCTTGCAGCAGACTCAAAACCAAAAGCCACCTACCTGCCTAACATCTTTATCTTGGACTTCCAAGCTCTGGAACTGCAAAGAAATAAATTTGTATTGTTTAAACCACTCAGCCTATGGTATTTTGTTATAGTGTCTGAGCAGATTAATATACCTTGAAGGAGAAAAAAAAAAAAACATTTGAGCTGTGAAAGATGACAATCTTTCATGAAAACAAGGAGAAAAAAAGGCACTTTAGGGGCATGAAAAAAAATTATATGTCCAAACGGGAAAACCATAAGCAGGTAACTAATTCAGAAACAACAACTAATATTGGGGAAGGGGGGCCTCACTCAGAAAAAATCAATCTGGTTGAGTGGACAGCAAAGGAAATTATGACCTTAAAAATCACATAAATTAATTGAGTACAACCTTTAAATGAAAGAAATTCCACAATAGTCACCAAAATGACAATATACAGGATGGACTTCTGAGATTCAGAAATGAAAGCACAAGAAGGGACAAAATGATCAACAGGGGTGAAAGGAAGAACAAAGATAATGAAAAGAGCCATTTAACAGATCAAACTGTTAGGCAGAGTAAGAGGTGGAGACAAAGAAATATCCAAGATGGTTCCAGAGTTTCTGTTTATAACCAGCACATAAACAGTAGTGACATTCACTAAGATAGTATTCTACAGAACATGATTCAAAGGAGTACTACTGTACAGAGATATTAAAGATGTGAGAGGATTTAGCATCTCTTAGTGTCCAGGTGAGGCTGCTGAATTTGGGTTGGTAGGATATCAAAGAGCCGAGTGCAAGCTGGCAGGTGCTGAGTTCAAACCTGCACAAGACACGTAGGATGTTACACTTAGGCTCCAGCCTTACAGTCAGAAACCAGCCGGAATTGTAGTGGAACTAAAGATGCAGCCTGCTAAGATTATCTGCTACCCCTCCCAAAAGCTACAACTGGCCTGCTGGGATTAATTACCATGGGTTTGGGTTCTGCCTGCCTGACGTGTCTACCAGTTATAGCAGAGACACACCTTTCAGTGCAAATTATTTTCTTCCTTTGTCCTCCTGCCTTGCATCTAATCTCTTTTTCTCTATCTCTATTTCTCCCTCTAATCTCTTAAATTTTCTCTCCTGTGGGTAAAATTGCCACACCGAAGGCTACTTTGCTGTATAAAATTTTCTGGTTTGTTTTAAATTTTGTTATACAGCTAGAAATCTAGCCCATATGGTTGAAGGTGGCAAATTAAGAGTTAACACAGTTTGTGATTTGCTAGACTATGTTAGATGCTATTGTTACTGATGATTGCACTGTTTTAGCTAAGGTAACATAACTGTTCTAATCAGTTGTTCCTTCTGGTATGACAAGACTAAGATTAACTAAAGGTCATAAAAAATACTACAGAATGCTGCCAAAGAACAATGGGATGAGCCAAGTAAGAAGCAGTTTCTCATCTCCAATAAATGAAGAGGTAGGATCTTGCAACGGACTCAAAACCCTCAAGCCAGCTATACTTGGAAGACTCCTCTGAGAAGTAGTCACTTCCTAAGGGTTCTAAACACTAGCTAAAAGCTACTCACCATAAGCAATTTACAAGCATCACTCTGGAATTAAAATGAAAATTAAATTAAAATAAAAATTATATATATATATATATATATATATATATATATATATACAGAGAGAGAGAGAGATTTAAATATATGAAATTGGAAATCATTGGCAAGAGAAATCACAAGAACTTCATAAACACATGGAAATTAAATAATACCCTCCTGAACAACCAATGAGTCATAAGTGAAATTAAAGAAGAAATTAGTTTCTACACATTAATGAAAATATAACATATCATAATGTATGGGATATAATTTAAAAAGTCGTACAAGAGCAATTAATAGCAATGAGTTCCTATGTCAGAAAAAGAGTGAGACCAAATAAACAACATAATGTTGAACCTAAAACCTATAGAAAAAGAAGAGCAAGTCAAGCCCAAAGCTCATCCGAGGAAAGAAATCGTAAACATCAGAGCAAAAATTGGTGCAATCGATATTAAGAATACAATACGAAGAAACAATTAGTTGAAAAGTTGGTTCTTTTAAAGATTAAACAAAATAAACACACCCTTAGCCAAGCTTATGCAAAGAAAAGGAAGGAAAGACTCAAATCTTTGCAGTCACAACAGATCCTACAGAAATCCAGAAGGTCGTCAATAGCTGTTTTGAGAAATTGCATTTTAATAAAAAAGAAAATTCATAAGAAATGGACAGATTCTTAGATACATATGCATTATCAAGGCTGAATCGAGAAGTTATAAAATGTCTAATAAACCAATAGCAGTCAATGAAACTGAGGATGTCATTAAAAATCTATCAGTAAAGAGAATCCCAGGTCCTGATGGATTTTTAAATAAAGGAAAACTCGGTCTGAATTCCACAAGAAATCTGGAGAAGGCTTTATGCTGTTGCTTCTCAAACTCTTCAGGAGGAGCATGACACCAATTTTGTAATAAAGATATAGAAACAAAGGTCAGATCCACATGCATTCTTTAGAATATTTCTATCAATGAATTATTAATTTTATGAATTTTATTATATTTAGTAGTGAATACTTCACAGAAAAGATTACAAAAATAAAATATTAAATTTTTAATATTAATTGTTTATAAAAAGCATCAAAATTTTTGACGTTGCCTGATTTTTCATGTACAAAGTCTAAAAAAGAACAAATAAATTCTTATATGAACTACAATGAAAATAGCAATAAAATACAGAAAATCTTTACTTCAACTATCATGCTTAAAGTAGTCCACATACATGAAAAAAGCATGCCCCATACTCATGTATCAGTTATACTGACTGCATGTGAGTTTTGTTTTCCTGCTCTTTTTGGAGGACACACTTGACATCTCACTGGTCTTGCTGCTTTGTCAAGAGTTTCTTTTGTATCATACTGTGTGTAGTTAACAGGCACACAAAATATCAATAAAATAAACTATTAAGTTCTGAATATGTATTGTGCATTTAGAATAGTCATCAACATTTTCACATCAGTTGGGTACTTCCTTAAAAAACCTAAAAGATAATATCCAAAATAAATTCCTATATGAAATACAATGAAAATACCAATAGAATGCTAACACAGAAATAATCTTTGCTTTAACTGTCACAACCAAGGCAGTGTTGACATATGACAGCTGCATGTTCCAAGCACAGGTCTCCCTTACACTGACAGCACATGTGCTTAGCTTTCCTTGTCTATTTGAAAGTACTGTTACTTCTTTATACTTCTGTTTTGTCAGAAGCTTCCTATTATATCGTACAGCATGCTCCTACAGAGGAAATAAGACATCAACAAATAAATTATCAAATATGTAATGAGTGCTTAGAACAGATTTCAATATTTTCATATCAGTTGCTTATTTGCTTACAAAACCTACAATACAACATCAAAAATAAAAACCTACGTGGGTTTCCAGCCTGGCGGACCTTTCTCTCACCTGGGGGACACACCACAGCTTCCTGTCTGAAACAGGCGGGCCGAACCGCGGGACCCTGTTACAGCCTTGCCAACCACCCTCTCTCACACGGAGGGCACACGGTAGCTGCCCCACCTGAAGGAGGGAACTGGGCCAAGCTGTGGGAAACTGTTCTGACCTTCCCTGCGACCTTCTTTCAGCCTGTTTTCCTATTGTTGTAGCAGGTCTTCCTGATGCTGCAACTTCCTGCCCAGCCTTCGGCTCACCAGTGTACACCACGGTTTTTTGGCATACTTTCCTGGGCAGAAAATTTTTGTTTTTCCTCTGCTGCAAATGATCTCTTTATGAGCCCCATTCTTAATCCTCTAAGAGAATTTCTCCATGATATTTTCCACTTGCTATTTTCTTTGTAAGCTATAAAGCTATTTACATGACACATGTTTAGGATTGAGTAAAATACAATCACTGGCTAATGCTTTGGGCTTCAACTGACACAGTTGCTGCATAAGTCATCAGCAACATATAATCCACCTTTCATTCTGTTGTAGAAACTTTCCATCTCAGGCTCCCACTATGTCAAGGTTTCCTTATCAGTATTTCCATCATGGTGAAATGTTGGCAATAGTAATACTGGTTTGTTTTTCTTTACCATACATGGAGTCATTCCTTTATCTTTCTGCAATCCAGAGGTTGTACTACACAATCCTGTTTTGAAACTGCAACACTTCATTTGGAATTTTTGCTTTGTTCCTGTATGTAGTTCTTGTGCTTATCAACTTGTACTGTTAGCAAACATAACATCAATTATAAACTGGTAGACCAATTGTCCAATGTCACATTCCAATTAGTTTGAGAGATGGGAGCAACAAGTCTGCTGACAGCATCACTTGGTTTATAACCACATGAATGACAATCTGGTGGCTGAGTTCCAGAATAAAAGTCTAAATTCACATCTACAAGGGCATAAATTTTTATGCCATATTTTAACCCATTGCATTTTCATAAATCTTTTACATTCCTGTGTTCACTATGGGAAATCCTTGCTAAATACAGCATCAGTTCAGCTCATGAGCTATCATGATACCTTTTTAAACACTGCTATTGGTGCACATGGAAGGTTTTACTTGCACTTCAGCCTTTGTGTATTTCACATCTTGTAGCATTTCATCTGTTATAATTTCAACATTTTGAAGGACAATGGTGGCATTCAGTCCAACACATGTCACTCCTTTCAAGAGGCTCACTATATTTTTGGACCTAGTTGTTGTAGTTACGGGTTACGCAGAGAACAATTAGAATCAGGACATGGAGTTTATAATCATATTTTAATAATGGTCACTGGGAGTTAACACAAGAAAATGCAGGAAATCTATCTGCAACACCAAAAACAGAATATTTAGTGAAGGACCTAAATCTCAGGGCAGTGTCCCACATGAGTCCAGATGAAAACCCAGAGCTTATGACAGTGCCTCCCACAAGTCCAAATGGAGGTCCAGAGCCCACAAGAAGGACTCACCCCAGTCTCTTTTATGGATCCAGACCTAACGATCAGTGGAGCAGATTAGGACATTAGTCTTAAACACACTTAGCCACCTTATCTTTTACAAAGCAGCCAAACACTCTCATTGAAAGTAAGACAGCCTGTTTAATAAATGGGGCTGCAAAACTGGCTTTCCATATACGAAAATTGCAACTAGACTCATGTTTTTCACCATGCACTGAACTAAAATTGAAATGGATCAAAGATCTAAAAATTAAAACAGAAACATTACATTTGCTGGAAAATGGAATAGGAGAACTTTTTAAGATATTTTTAAAGGCAAAGACTTTATGAACAAAACCCCAGTTACACAGGGGTAACAGGATCTCATCTTATTAAAAAAATAAAAAAAACTGTTGGACAGCAAAAGAAAATACCAACAGATTCCAAAGGCAACCCGTTGATTGAGAAAAAATTTTGCCTGCTGTTTCCCAAACAAATGACTACCATCTAAAATATGTAAAGAATTTTGAAAAATCAAGCTCTCCAAATTTAAAAATCCAATTTATGAGCATCTGAAGTGAACAGGCATATCTCAGATGAAGAAGTAGGATTAGCAAACAGGTCATTCAAGAGATGCAATTTAAAACTGCTGAAATTCCATCTCACTCTAGGAAGAATATCTATTATCAAGAAAACAATCAACAAATAACAAATGCTGGTAGGGATATGGGAAAAAGAATCCTTCTCCACTCTTGGTGGGAATGTAAACTAGTACAATTACTTTGTGAATTGGTGTGAAGATTCCTTAAAACACTAATACTAGTGTTTCATTCAACTCCACCATTACTCTCTTGGTATCTTCCCAAAAGAATTAAAAACATCATACCACAGGGATATATGCACACCTACGGTTACAGTGGCACTGTTTATAATGGCTAAATCTTGGAAACAGCACAAATGCTACCTTCCGATGTACAGATAAAGAAGATGAGTGGTTTTGTTTTTTTTTTTTTTTTTCCGTACAGTGGCATGCCACTCTGCTATAAAGATAGATAAACTTCATCTCAAGCTAAACGGATACAACTTGAGACTATCCTATGAAGTGAAATACATCAGACACATATTTTTAAATATCATGTTGTTCCTCTGGTTTGTGAAATTGAAAGTATAAATAAGGATGAAACTTTACCATCGATTCTGGGCAATGGGAGCTAAATATTCAAATGATAAAAAAGACAAGGGAGGGGGAATGGGAAGGTAAATAAAAGACTAAACAAAAGAGAATAGAAGAGAAAATTGGAAATAAAGCTTTTGTAAATAAGCAAGGGGAAAAGGGTTGGAGCAAAAGAAAAGGAACGGTAAGAAAGAAGCAAGATGTGTCACGTATTGGTACAAATCCCCTAAGATAAATGTTATAATTATCTATGTTTAAGATTTACCAACAAAATCAAAAATGCAAAGCAATTATTCATATGAAGGTACAATAGAAGTTTTTAAATGATAGAAATAAGATAATTTTCCACTGGTGACTAGTCCCAAATCACCACATAACTTGTAAAAACATTATGGCTGAATTACCAGGATTGATCTGTGTTCTACCTAAAATATGTACAGGGAAGTCCTGACTCCTAGTAACCCATTGTGTTTGGAAAGAAAGAATACACAGAAGCAATTACGGTAAACCATGTCATTAGGGTGGGGTCTAATCTAGGTGTTCCTCTAAGCAGAGACAGTCAGGACACACACAGAGAAGACCATATGAAGCCCCAGGAAGAAGGTATAACCCAGGAGAGTCGTCTATGAGCTAAGGACAGAGGCCTCTGAAGGGACAATCTGGCTAATGCTTTCATCTCAGACTTGCAGCTTCCAGAGCTGTGAGAAAATGAATTTCAGTTGTGTAATAGACCGAGTCCATAATTTTTGCTGTTAATAATCTTAGTAAACTAATACAAGCACCATTAGGGCAGACCCCCATATCTTCAAATAACCTTTCTAATATATCACTCTGTAAGTATGAATTATTGCCTATTTTTTAACAATTTTCCTTCCAAATTTTTCCAGTCTCATTATTTGGTTGGAAATTGCATCATAATTTCAAACACAAACCAAATACTGAAAAAAATCACCATGCTCAAGAAAACATTTAATACAACTAACCATTTGATGGCTTAATACCATAAAAGTGGTGACATAAAATAGTTATTAAAAAGTTTATATAAAATAGTTATATAGTTGAAAACTCACTGTTTGAGAGACTGTCAGGCCATGAGAGAACTAAAATGATAAATGACCCAGGATGTCTATTCTTAAGGAGTCTGCAGTCTGGCAAGAGTAAATTTTTACAAAAATAAGTATCATACAATCCCAGATGGTATGTTCAATAAGAGGATATTTTCACTAAAATGAGAGTTCAAGGAAAAACATGTTATTACTTTTACAAAAATAGGACGAGAAGGGTAGTTACCAGTGGAAAATTTACTACTTAAGTGATATGTGAGTTTTGCCTTGAATGCATGTTGTTTTATTTAGATATGAGAGTTTTTATATACCTGGGGACATTAAGCAAAAACAAAGAAAAGGACATTTCAGCCACAGGAAAAATGTGAACAAAGCTAGAAACATCGGCTTCACAGTGGGTTTATTAGTTTGCTTTCCTATCACAGGGACAAACTACCTGACCTCCGCAGTTTAAAGGCCTCAGCCCATGGTTTCAGAGATTCAGTCCATGATCTGTTAGCTCCGAAGCAGAAATACCAGGTAGGAAAGATGTGGGGAAGAAATCTGCATAGTTCATGGCAGCCAGGAAGTAAAGTGTAGGTAAAGAGCACAGGCAAAAGAAATAACCTCCAAAGGCCTGCCATCGTGGACCCACTCCACCTGAACCCCACCTCCTGCAGCACACTCAGCTATGAGTATTAGTCAACAGATGAGTGAGCTCCTCTATGGCCCAGTCACTTCTCCAGGAGTCTTTCGATACAATCCAGTTGACAATTAAGCTTAACTGTTAGACTGCACATTTCTGTTTAGATATTTAAGCCCAGAAGACAAAGAAAAGGATTGTTTTGAAATTATATTTGTGATAACTCGAAATGTGATAACTCGGACCCCGGTATAAAATCCAAGAAAGCAAGAAATTAAAATTTGAGAAGCAAAGGCTTTATTAGGTAAAATCCAGGCCTGGTGACGAGTCTCCGGGAGCCAATTTGGAGACTGCGCACCTCACAGCTAAAAGTCAGGACTTTTTATCTTGTAAATCCACAAACAGCTGCTGGTCACACAATGTAAGGAGGGGGATGGGGGTGTGACGCACTACAAAGCAGAAATGGCAATTGCAAGTCTCCCTGCATACTAGCAAGTTTAGATAAGAAGAAATCTTGTTTTCCTTAGCAAAGAATAGAGAGGTCTAACAGCAATTAACAACCTTAGTTACCTTACTTTAGCACCACAACTGTTCTATTTGTAGTGGGCAACAATGGTTAACATATCAATTAGGTAAGATTTTACAATTCTTTACAGCGGAGAGCATTGATTAACATATCAATCCTTTGCCCAGAGGGAAAGGAAAACACACATTTACAGTAAGGCCAAGTTACAGGTATTACTGTGATACAAACGAAGCTATTTTTGTGAAGAATGTACAATCTAATACAATCTAATGCAATTAACACAACTTGTGACGGGCTACCGGGTCTTTTTGGGTAGGGAAGACCCGGGTTGTCAGGAGCTATTACCTCAGGCCTTTGTTTTATGGCCTTTAGGAAGTTAAAACTTAACTTAGTTAAATTTGAAGGGAGAAGGGGAGGGGAAGCAGCAGGTGGGCTTATACCTTAGAACAGACCTTAGGATAGTTAGGGGGGCTTAGGTTATAACAATATTTAAAAATAGGATAGAGCTACATTGTAAAGGACCTTGAGTAAACATGAACTCAGATTTCAAAGAGGAAACCAAAAATCTAAATGCCACAACATGTTGACTCTGTGAAGTGTTTTATCACACTTCAGTTGAAGTAGGACAGTAGGTTGGGCTCCCTAAAGACAATTTAGCATTAGAATGCTTTCATTTTTGCAGTTGTATACACTCATTCACTTATTTGTTTATTCACTGAAGATAAAAAGTTTATTACTAAGTTAACAAAGAAGTTAACACAGAAGCAGGCTCAAGTTTTATGTGGGCAAGCAGGTTTGAGACCAAAGAGAACTGCTGGTGTAAACAAAATTCGAAGGATATTACAAAATGTTCTCTTACTCAGGGAAGCAAGCCTTTTAGTTTTGTTTATACTCATAACTGATTGCATAAGACTGAAAGATGTTATAAAGGTATTACCTGAATTTCACTAATGTAAATGTTAAAAATCTCCAAGCTGATACAAAATTAACCATCAATGTTCCTACCATTTAATGGCTTCAACACTCAATTTGGCTCCATGAGAGGAGATTCTGCTTGCTGTGACCCTTTTTATTCCTTGTGTTTTCAGATTTGAACAAGGTCATTTATGCTGATACCCCAGTGTTCCAAAGAAGTTCTGATTGCACTTACCAGTCCCCACAGCTGCGCAGTGAGTCTTGTATAATATTAATTAATAAGTACATACAGGCATCTGTAACAGGAAGTCAGCTGGAGTGCTCATAATCCAATCCTTCCACAAATCACACATTGGACTGCATGAGAACATTCCAGGTCTACACTGCCACACTTACTCTGTATGTTTCTATCACCCTTTGACACTTTCTCTTACAATCATCATGTATGCCATGAAGGCCAGAGAAAAGAATCTTAGACTACCTCAGGAGTTGGGTCCAGTACAGCTGCCTCTAAGCCTCTCTCTCCTCTGTCTGCCACCTCCGGCAGCTCCCTGGTGTGTCCTGATGACTCCCACAAGCACCTACACTCTCTTGCTGCCCCTTTGAACTTTTTCAGGTAACTGCACTCTTTCAGATCTTGGTGGGTCTGGCCTTTCAGTAATGATTATATTCTGGCTATTCTCACCTCCCAGACTCCCTTCTGAGGAGCATGCCCACCACTTTCTCAAGACTCCGCCACGTGATTACTATGCCTTCCTCTGCCCCAAGCACAAGAGAACTCTCACAGGAGCTTTGTCACAATCACCTCAGCTCAGGCAGAAGCCTCAAATGAAGTTCAGTTACAATGACACATTCAAAAACCGGACCCTGGCCATTGTACTGCACCGTTGTCTACCCCAAAAGTATCTGCATTTCTCTTCTCTGATGTGGGTGACAACCTGAGGGACTCCCCTTGAATATAGAACAATTGCTGCAACTTTGATTGTATGGAGACTTATTCCTTACACTGATATGCACAGAGCTGACTGTGGTATTTCCTTCTCTCTTTGATTGGCTCTAAGTATTGCAAATAAGGTTAGCCAAGGTACTGGTCTGTAATCTTTAAAGCCATCAGACAGTCTCCCGTTTCCTTGCTTAGTGCTCTATGTAAAATATATAAGCACAATGGGATGGCAGAGCCAGTCAGCTCCAGTAATGTTAACTTGGTATGAGCCTCAAGGTAAAGAGGCTATGACTCCCCAGGGCACAAAAATTTACATATCAGAAACTGGAGCAACAGCCTCCTAAAACAATTCAGTTGCTACCTTAATTGAATTATGCAAATTGATCCTTCTGCATATCCTTATCTCTGCATTTTGCAGAAATGCTTTTCTCACTATCTGACTAGTCAGCTCAAGTTACTCACAGAATTCCCACCATTCTCACTGTCACTCATCCTCCAGGTACCTCTTTTTCACAAGATAATAAATTCTGGGGGAGAGGCTTAGGATCAAGACCTTTGTCTGCATGTCCTCAGGAGGATTGGACTTAGTGCCCCTCGGCTGCCCTTGAGTTGAAATATGTCTTGGTGTCCTTACTCTTGCCATGGGTTGGATTGGTGGTGATAGAACGGAATTAACTTGCTGGGATTCCAATAACGTCTCAATAGGATTACAAATACAAACTTTTGGATTGAGAGGAAAACTAGAAAGAGGATTACAATACTTGGATGGCTGTACACAGTATTTGGGATTACAATATCTGAAATCAATACCATAATATAAACTACACTGCCAGAATCCTGGGTAACACAGCAAGTATCTAGGTTAATTTGTCCTCCTTGGTTCAACTTCACAGGAAAGTCAGACAACATCCTGTAAATTCACATACAAAGCACTCACCTCTCATCTCAAATGCTGCAACCATTCTCCATTTCCTGCGAGTCCAGAAAAACATCTTTCAGGGAGACCAGCAGGCTGCCCCACACACTGCTTCTCCAGATTTAAGAGGAGGGGGCAGTTTTCTCATTCTTGACCGGATGATCTACAGGCAGACTAGATCTTGTTCCTGATGAATGTCACAAGCACAGCAATTGTAGCTATCATGCCTCTCTAATTGTTATTGTAGTAACAACATTACTTGATTCCTCCTAATTAAAATTTTTTTAAATGTTTGCCTTAGGACCTTTGTATTATCTTGAATTCCTTCTGTTCACTTTTTTTTTTTTTTTTAAGTTCTAGGGATGGAACTCGTAGCTTCATGTGCTAGAAAATATTCTACCACTGAGCTGCACCCCCTACATTTTTATTTTTGTATTTTGAGACAGATTCTCGCTAAGTTGCCCAAGCTGACCTCAAACTCCTACACAGACTTAAATGCAAAATCTGCCTGCCCCATTCTCCCGAGCAGCTGGCACTACCTGAATGGGCTACAGTTCCTTGACTTTTTGCTTATCTTTATGTTCTTGTTCAGTAAAGTTACAGAGCTGTGTTTTCTAAGATAGTTCTAGTTTATCCTTTTCAGGGCTGGTAATTGATACTGCTTATTCAAATTCAAAAAAAGACCCACTTTCAATTAATTAATTAGACAAGTGAAACTACTGACCTTCCCATTTCTCTATTACTTATTTGTTTACAGATAGCTGAGGATTTATACTGATTCAATTAGTGGAGTTTTATCTTTGTTTCTTACTTTGATACAATGTATAATCAGTATGCATTCAATAGAAATTGCACTTCAAATTCTGGTGTTTTCTGGGCTACCAATACACCATACAAGCCTCTCCCACCACGCTGGGCATTGCAGGGAATCCCAGCTTCCAGTGAGTAACACCGTCACAGAGGGAAACAACTGCTAAACCATGAGTTGCTGAACTATGGCCAATAGGTTAGATGTCTTGCTTGCTTGCTTTCTGGCATTGTCTCCCTGTGTCACCTAGGCTGGTCTCATACTGTTACTTCTTCTGTCTCAACCTCTCAAGCTGGCATAACCATCATGTTAGCTTAAATGTACCTGTAATTGAGGATACTTTTAACTTATGATGAGTTTACTGAGGTATTGTACATCTGTACCTGTCTTAATTTTAATGTCCTACAATGCTACATAGTCATTATACTTTCCAACTTATAATTTTTTAAAAGGGATAGGAAGAAAAGAGTTATAGGCTCCCCATACAAAAGAAATGATAACTATTTAAACAGATGGAAGTGCTTTTACCTGATTCAATCACTGCACATCAGACATTTATCAAATTACTACACTGCACGCATACATACGTACAATTATTACATGCCAATTTAAAGTAAGTTAAAACTAACTGGCAATCAAAAGAATTTCATCTCCACAACTACCAAGTATCTTTCCAGCCTCCCAGCCCAGTTTTCTCAACCCTCAGCCAATTTCCAACTCACAGTAAGCCACATTATCTCCAAACGTTGGCTCTGGTTCATCTATTGCCAACTTATCCTGATAAGCACCCACTCTTGTTCCCAGATCTCACAAACTTATTCTGAGTCTTTTTGCTTCTGTGGTTTAGAGACAACCAGGGAGAAGCCAGTAAGGCTCAGAAGCACAGCTTTTAGCAGATGTTTGTACCAGGGCTGAGAATGAGTTTCCCGCTAAGATTGCTGAGAGGGACCACAGCTTCGTGTAAACCCCTCTGGACCCAGCAATTATTTCTTGGCCACTGTTTCCCTCACTATTGTGAAGTCCGCTCATTGATATACACATTTTTCATACAACAAAAAGTTTTAAACCAAGTTCTTCACAGGATGTACTATATCCAGGCTAATCAAGTAATAGAAAAACCACAAAGTTGAACAAACCGCATGGTCAGAAGTGCTCTTCCCAGCTGACAGACTCCCTTTCACAACTGCAAGGTGTTAAAACTTTTAGTTTAGAGTAATAAAGGAGAATTCACAGTAGAGGCAAATTTTGCAAATCCTAATGCCTTGGCACAACCAAAATGATCCTTCCCCCTTCCGTGACCCCATCTACCTCTGAGCACGCGCTGCCCTGGCACAATTACACCCGAGAGCCTCCCAGCAAGTGTGTTCAGCTTATCTTTGCTTTCCAACCTCGGGTCTTAATTTTTCTCAATTCCTATTGGAGTATCTGAGTTGATTTCTCAGTTCATTCGATATTCCTCATTGCTAGCATTATGTCACATTAATTCATGTCTTTAACTCCTATCTGATGAGCATTTGCTGCCTGAAATTCTTTATGCATAAACCATCAGGCACTGCTGCAACCTCTTCTCACCTCTGTGGCCTGGGCATAGTTCAGTAAGTCTGTGACATCTTACTAAAAGTTCAGAGCATCTTCCCCTCCCCCTTCTAGCCTTCCTAAGCCTGCAGCACCCTTAGATGAGCTAATTCTTCACATTTCAACAGAAAGAAACTGGTTATTTTTGTACTATGCACAAGGCATCATGAATTTCCCTGTGAAACAATCTCAGCTGCTAAGAAATGCACACTGGGATGAGAAAGACAGAACGATTAAACAGGAAAATCACTCTATTTTGATCTGTTTAGAAATATATACTAATGCAAATGCTATCAGTACCAAGAAAGTGCACTTAATGTGGTGTTGAAATATCTGGGATGCTTCAGTTAATATGGTATGTACAAATGACAACATTATCATTACCAATATGTAGACCAAATTGGATTAAGATGTTACTTGTGGATTCTACCTCCATTTGCAAATATAGAATGTAAATTTATAAAAATAAAAGAGCTTGCTGCATGATGGATGGATCAATGTTTACATTGCTAGGCTTCCCTTCTTTATCTCCATACTGAGGATTCTTCTTGCTGTTTTAACACCTCTTTTCTTCACCACATTAACTCACTGCAAAAGGAAGTAAGTTTTCCCAACTCAGGGCAGTCGAGAATCTTAGGTCACTCCACTGATGCTGTGTTTTCAAGCTGTTCTTATTTGAAACGTCCCCTCACCTCTCTCAGATGTGTTTAGATTTGGATTCAACACATGATCTCAGTGGTGAGGAGTCACGGTCAAGGGCAGCAGACTAACGGGTGTGACACTAATTTGGACCTTAGCTGCACTGAT
Source organism: Cavia porcellus (assembly GCF_034190915.1). Classification (NCBI taxonomy): domain Eukaryota; kingdom Metazoa; phylum Chordata; class Mammalia; order Rodentia; family Caviidae; genus Cavia; species Cavia porcellus. The sequence goes on along the minus strand of NW_026947494.1, from coordinate 78,324,576 downwards.
CCCAGCCTGTGGGGTGACCATGTGACACACACAGGATGATCACACCTCTCCACAAAGCACCAAATACACTCACATGCAGAGGGGACAGGAATATTTAAGGAGGTTACAATTTACAAGGCGCTTTCGGGGTATGGCCCTGAGAGCCTGGAAGATGACATTTACTCTGGATGATTGAATAAATTACCCACATTTTGAAGACAGAAGTACTTTGCAGCAGGCCATCCTTCCAGGAAGTGTTCTCTGCTTCAAGGATTTTTGTAGAATGAAAACCATTGAAAGTCTCATCCATATGACAGTAAGAAGTCGATACATTGGCACCAACCTTAAAAGAAATCAGGCTTCTGTATCCTAATAAAAATATTTCTGTTGTCATTACTTATACAAGCCAAATCTCTGTGTGTGATTCGTTCTCAAATTAAAAAATGCATGATCCAGAACAACTAAGAAAACAAATAGAAGTGTGAAAGAGTGTGAGAACTTTCTCTTCACCATGACTTTTTCAGGAAAAGAAAACAGAGAAAACATAAGGCACTTCTTTGATTCTGAGAAAAATTGATAAGTACATGTTGTGCCTATTGAAATTACCTAAAGAATCTCTTGTCAAAATGAAGAGAGCACCTAAATTCAACTATCCAAAAATGTGCTGATGAAGAACTCAGAAACACAATACAGTACCAGTGGCTACATGAATTCCTGGGCATCACAGATGTCAGCATTTAGTAGAAAATACAGAACATTCTGCATCTGTATGGAATGAGTTTCCCAGCCCTCTGCCATGCAGAATGTTGACTGTCAACTCAGCTGGATTAAGAGATTCCTGAAGACGTGAATGAGTTGTGAAGATGTTCAGTTCATCACTTGTTTAACTCATTGATAATTTCATAGCTACAGGGGCCATTAGGAGATAGGGCTTCCCTGGAGGAAGTGGGCCACGAAGCCTGTATCTGGCCCCGACTCCTCCCTCTCTTGCTCTTTCCAACATGCTCTGTCTCTTGATCACCATGAGTTGAGCAGTTTCCCTTCACCCTGCCTTTGCCACAGTGTTTCTGTCTTAGACCCACCAGTCCACGGACTGAAACCTCTGAAACCATAAATCAAAACAAGCCTCTCCTCTGTTAAATTACTTTTTCCAAGCAAAGGGAAAAACTGACCAATATCCCGTTTCTCCAAACAACTCCTATTAGTGTGAAACTCCTTGTCTGTGATGTTATTATTCGAATATTTTGCTGCAGTTTTTCAGAATCTTGAACAGGGGTTTTTTTTTTTTTTTTTTAAGTTTAGTTGTTCAAATCTGTGCAATAAGGATATATTCCTCGGGGAAAAAAACAAACCTGCTCTCTGAGAGTTGTGATAGTTTTTTGAATTTCCACTGTAAAATTGCTGAAATCCTGAGCAAGTTTTGTTTTTGCCGGAAGCGTCACATTCCTAGCATCTTCTCTGTCCTCCAAGTTATCTTCTCCCATTCGTACAAGAAACACATAAAATGCCAAAAAATAAAAGTTGCATAGGGATTTTTAAAACTCAACAAATGTTCCTCATTCCTCAGGCACTTGGAATGCACAAGGCATTTTGATTAGTGCCATGTGACTGTACAAAGAAAAAGATAGGACTAGAATTAGGATCTAAAAATAAATATCATCACAAAATGATAATACACTGTCACATCTGCTTCATATAACTTATCTAAAATGATAAGGAAAATTTTGTTATGAAATAAAGATAACATCATGATGTATTACATATATATTTTGAAAATTATTTAGATCCCAAAGTACGTTGTTTGTCAATAAATTTTTCAGTTCAGTTTACACATTTACAGAGTAGTGACAAATTAAATATTATACATTATGCAGTGCTCAGGTAGGTGAATTGCTTGTTCTGTTGTAAATTGATGGCAGGAATTAAATTTTTAAAAAGATACTATGTCTGACAAAAATCTGATCTTACCCTGATATACAATACCTCATACTGTTGAAAATAAAAGACTCAGGTTGAACTTATGATATGCTTCTCAAAAACTACAGGTAAATAAGTAGTTTTTAAGATAAAAATGAAAGTTCCATTCATCTCGGATTACAAGATAATTAAAAATAGCTTTTATAGTTTTGATTTAGTTGATATGATATCTGTGTCTCAAGTTTTTAAATT